>NW_005871067.1:192090-349649 GCF_000147115.1 Myotis lucifugus | reverse complement strand
TGAGAGGGTGCAGGCTGGCTGTGGGACCTCCCCCCGGCCCCACAATGCACTAAATTTTGTGCACCAGGCCTCTAGTCTACACTAATAAAAGAGAAACATGCAAATTGGTGTCACTCTGCTATGCCCACCAGCCAATCGGATGAGTATGCAAATTAACCCAACAAAGATGGTGGTTAATTTGCATATGCAGGCACGGAGCAAAGACTGAAGGCTCCGGCCAGACTGAAGACTGAAGGCTCCAGCCAGAGTGAAGACTGAAGACTGGAGACTGAAGAGGCTTGGCTTCTCCGCTGCGGCTACAGTGGAGAAGCCAAGCCTCGCTGGGGCCGCAGCAGAGAACCCAAGCCTTGCTGCGGCCAGACCAAAGGCCTGGGTCCTGGGTGCTGGAGGAAAACCGGTACCAGCAGCCAGGGGAAGGAAGGCCTATTGCAGGAATCTCTTTGTGCAATGGGCCTCTAGTATGTATATAAGTTCTTTGTTAATTTCCTCCTGTCCCTCTTCCCCCCTGCCCTTTGAGATGTGGCAGCCTATTTCATGCCTCTCGTTCTATTTTATTCATCAGTTTATTTATTTTTTTTAGATTCCTTTGTTTAATTTGAATTTTACATTCAATTGTTGATAGATATGTATTTATTGTCATTTTATTGTTCATATTTTTTATCTTCTTATTTCTTCTTCTTAAAGAAGACCTTTTAACATTTTATGTAATACTGGTTTGGTGGTGGTGAACTCCTTTACCTTTTTCTTGTCTGGGAAGCTCTCTATCTGACCTTCAATTTTAAATGATAACTTTGCTGGGTAGAGTAATCTTGATTGTCAGACCTTGCTTTTCATTAATTTGAATATTTCTTGTCACTCCCTCTGGCCTGCAAAGTGCCACGAACCCTGTGTGCAGCCCCACTGTTTGACCATCTATTCCTCCCCCACCCCCAACCACCATTGTAATGACGAATGGCACACATTGCTTCTGTAAAGTGACATCCTTCAGATACCTGGTGGCTTTTGGATATGCATAGCCTTGATGGCCTGGGTGGTTTCATGGGTGTTCTTAAAGTGAACACGAAGCGTTGAACCTCTTGATTTACATTATTTTTGGGGTTTTCAAGTAAGTAGCGAATTATTTTCAGAGGTCACCTCAGGCAGTTTATGGAAGAGCTCTCTCAACTTTCTTTTGGATAATATTTCAGACTTAAACACTGCAGGTGTAGTACAAGGAATTCCTATAGACCTTTTTCTCAAATTCACCAGTTTTTCATTCTTTCTTTCTATTGATTGATCTATCTCCACACATAGACTTGTTTTTCCTAACCACAGCACAGAATCAAAGTCAGGAAATTTACACTGAGTCAGCATTGTTATCTAGCCCACAGTCCATATTCAACTTTCAGTTTACTACCATTTATATTTGGTGTTTTTTTGTAGGAGTAGAACTTTCGAAGGAATGAACTGTGGTCAGATATTCTATCTCAAAAGCCTCCTTAAGAAAAAAACAGGTTTTTAAAACTTAGAATGCTCGTTGTGAAAAATTTGGAAAGTACAGAAAAGCAAAAGAAGAAGAAGAGAAAAGCACTCACAATTCCAGCACAAAAGCTTAGTGCCGTGCCAGGTGGAGAGCTCGTGAAATGTGCTGGAAGACCCAGCTCTGTGTTCTGGTCACCGGAACCTGCACTCACACACCCAGGCAGCAGCCCAGAGCCAGTACGGGGCTGTGGGGAAGAGAGGGCTCCTGATTGGAGCCAACCCAACTTCATGCCCCTGCCCACCACTTGGGCGGCTGCCACCTGAGCAAGTGAACTGAATGACCGCAGGGTGGGGCAGGGTGTAGGTCATTATTAAATACCCAAAACTTGTTCAAGACCTGAGTAGTGTTGCAGGTCCCCTCTTGTCTGCTCTATACCCCTTCCCCCCGGGACTTAGCAAAGGGCAAGGATGGGCTTGGGGCCTTGGTCGGGAGAAACACGCTGGCTCTTGGCAAACATCTCATAATTATTTAATACTACTTTTGTTATCCTCTTGGCCCGCTACCAGTGGGCCAGTGGAGAAAGAAGAGGTGAAACTCTAAGTTGTGAATTTTGTTTTTTGTTAGTGACTGCTCCATTTCCTAGGGGAAGGTTTAAGAACCGTTTGAAGTGTGGCTCTTCCTCTGCCTTTCATGTATCAAGGCCATCCCCTTTGCCATCACCTGCAATAACTGAGTGGGGCTCCACTTTTTCCTGGCCAGAAAAGGATCTTTGCTGAGTGAGTCTTGTTTCAGGAACGATTTTTTCTTAGAAGCTGCTGTTGCGTTGTCCACGGCTCCCGGTCATCTGTTTCTCAGTTTCCCTGAGCTGGTAATGTACATTGTGTATGAAGAGACCTCTGAAGGTCGTGATCAAAAGCCTCAAGTATTTCTCATGTGTTTGTTTTTTCTTCCCCTGCACCAGACCCTCCCTTGAAGGAGCTGGCCTTGAGAGTGACTGTGGCGGGCAGCTGCCTGGGGTGTGCACACCCCCTGGGGCACGGAATGCCTAACCTGGATGGGCCAGGATGGCAGGGCTCTTCTTCAAAGAAACCCTTTGAAGTGCAAACATTTCCTTTCCTGAAAAGAAGGGAAATTGAAATTGTTCTGTGCAGACAATGTTCTCTTAGATCAAAGAGGGAGTGAAGCTTATAAAGGGAGATTCACGATAGACCTACTGTGGCACGGTGGAGATGTGACTGTGTTGATGTCAATGTCCACTGCCCGGAGTGTGAGTTGGTGAGTTGATATTTTCCTTTAAAAAAAAAATTTATTGAGGTCCTAAATCTAGACCTGACAATGTTATATTTAACTATGTCTCTCTTTTGTGTTTTTATATTGTGTTAAGCATTTAGAAAGACCTTTTGGGAAATTATGACACCTCCATGATGGAAAATTTGGTAGCTAATAGAAATGACGTTTTCATAGGACATTTGATCTAATAGGAAAATCTTTACTGTTCAAAGTGAAAAATATCTGGATGGAATTTTTCCTATTGAGTGTTATCTTAATGCGACACATGTATTTACACAGAAAGAAGTGTTTGAACGGCCTTTTGTCTTGCTTAGAAAACAAATATTCTTTAACAAGGCCGTGTGTATAATTCTGAAAATAATTGTAAAGAAAGGGCATTGATCCTACAGAACAAGAGCACAGGGACATAACAACTAGCATCAGATAACTTGCCTCCTTTATTAAAACCGTACAAATCTCTGTCCTTGTTTCTCATAAACTTCTTTTATTTATTATACTTCTCAATAAAAATAAACTTAGTGTAAGAATTCAGAATACTTAATTTACAGTCTCTTAAAATTTTATCTCTAAGTTACAGAAATCATCACCACTGTTAGTATTCGAGAAGATTCCTCCAAAACTTGATTTTATGCTGTTGTTATGCTAATATTCTGTGAAATAAGGGATACTCTGTCGTTGTCATTATATAACATGTCCCCTTGAATCTACAAACTTAACATTTTAGCAGCTAGTTTGGTTTTTTAAAGAACAGCTTTTGTTGGAAGACATGTCTTTTTCGCTAAATGGAAATGTTGGGAGACATTAGGCAAAAACATTCCTTAATTTTTTGAGTAACTGTACTGAACTGGGAAGAATGTCTCCCTAGTCTGAGTTTGATACAATCAGAATTTGGGAAAATTATCCGATAATTTTCCCTAGGATTTGAGCCCAGTTACTGAAAGACTGTCTTGGGTCTGTGGTCTGGTGAGGTGAGGGCATAGCTTTCTTGGGCCATTTTGAGTGGGGGCAGAGCCTGGGCACAGGCCATGGCTGGAACATTCCATACACATTCGGGCACTTTCCTGTTGCTCTGGCTGCCGGCCTGTTAACATCTTGCCTGAGGATCTGCAAGGGAGTTCTTGTGGAATCGCCCTGGAGAGCCTTTGAGTTGGTGGGAGATGAATGTAGAACATCCTGGGTGGGCTGGCTCTGACACCCCAGCTGGCCCCTAAAAACCCCAGCAGGGGTCTCTCCCACTAGGTGTGTGGCCATGTAGCACAGAAACACCATTTGCCCTGAAGAGGAGGCCCTCCCTGGGAGCCATGAGAGAGGAAGAGGAGCTTTCCCTCTACACTTAAGCAGCCCTGCCCCAAATTTAAATGAGCGGATGACTCAGAAACTGTAGTCCTCTTTCCTTCTTCTGTAATTACTGTTAGACTGTCTGAAGCTTACAGGACTTTATTACTTGTCTGGGCATGGGAAAGACTCCTTGAAATTTTGTGCCCTGAGGGCCACATACCTTCCAGGTCTAGACCTCATGAAAGGCCTGCATCTACACATGCAAACTGTACACTGATAAAAAAAAAGTGTAAACCCAGGGACAAGACTAACCATGTCATATTTTGTTTCTGGAAATTTAGCACACAAAACAGACGTTTTCTCCGTATAGTGCATCTTGGGCGACTTTTTGATTGGCCTCTCCATCTGTATCTAAAAAGCATATAGGTAGGTATACACATGGATTGAACAGACATGGAAATACAGGCAGGCGTTAAGGATAGAGAAAATACATTTTAGTGAGTCTACAAGTTCAGTAATTTACATAATGTAATAGGGTCTTCCAAACCCTAAAGTCAAACTTCAGATTTCTTTAAACAACCTAGGCCAGGACATGCATACACACAACCCCCTAAGCCTGCATAAGGTTTACTTACATTGGGATATGGATAATAGGGATGAATGGCTAAAGGTAAAAGGGCAGGCCCACCTGGGTCCCAGAAGTGCTGGACTCTGCCGACAGGGGAGACGTGCTTTTGAATAGTCAGGGAAGAACTTGGCTGCATTTGCCTGTCCTTCAATTAAAAGCTTGGTGCCTCGTGTATATTTGCACTGGGAAATCTGAGGTAAGAGAAGTCTGCTTCCCCAAGTGGTCCTGCTTCCCCAAGTGCTTTACTGAAAATGTTCTGAAAGTGTCGGGAAGTTCCCCGGAATTCCTTGATCTAAATGGAATTCTTGTACTTTCTCACAGGGGAGAGATGGGGAGAAGTAATGGGGATGGAGTGTTACTACATTCAGTTGTATATGATTTTTATTTTTGCTGGGTTGTCTGGTTCATTAATTCATATGCTCATTAGAAGGCTTTCTGTTACGTGACATGGAAACGTCATTGACATTGTTCTTCAAAATGTGGGACTCGTGACCCTTCTGTAAAGGGTGGAGAGCCAGGACTAGAACTGGGGAGAGCTTTGGATGGTGGGGTTAGGGTGTGGTCGGCATGGGCGGGACTGATTGTGCCCTGCGGTGGCTTTCACATTTTGTATTCTTCCTGTAGCACCCTTATGAAAGCCCACCATAACATTGTTTCTTTGGGAAAATCAGATTTAATTTATGGCACCTCATGTGGAAATGTAGAGGGTAGCTTATAATAATCACCTTGTTTACACCTTTCAGTCTCTAGAAACTTGCACATTTTAGATTTGTCTCACCAGGTGTTGAGATGAGCAGTGTGTTGCACGGGTGAAACTTTGCAGTTGGGCCTGTGAATAATTGTGCTGCTTATAACACTCACCTTGGCAGAGAGGAAAATCCATCAGCCAAGGGAATGTGTCTTGATAGTTCAGCAAAGCAGCCAGGGGAGGAAATGAAGACACATTTTAAGGTGTGAAAAAAGCCTCTAAAGGAGAAGGCTGTGCTGTCCAGCGCAAGGAACCCCCTCCCTCCATGTGTGTTCGTGGGTTGTCTGAGCAGGGCGAGGGGGAACCCATAAAGCAGGGACGTTTCATGAATGTGCTGGGAAGCCGGATATGGTGAACATGGGTTGATGAAAGGTGCTTAGGGCCTGCAGTCCTCTGTCCCCTGCTGCCTGGCCCTGAGGTCCTCCTGGGACCCAACACCTCCTCCTCTCTGAGTGCCCCCGGCTTGCCTCCTCCTCACGTAGGCACGGGCCAGGAGTCCAGAGACCAGAAATGTTGAGCAGGGACTACAAAAAGTAAAGGCCCTGGGCCCAGTGTCCAGATCCTCCCCCTTCCTTGGAATACTCCAGAAGAGCCATGCTAGTCACAACTGGACATTTCCTCATGCCTCTGGCAGTGAGCAGCTTGGGGCAGGTCATTCCTGCTCTTGATGCAGCCCCCTGGGTGCTTGCAGACAGGTGGGGTCAGGAACTTCCGCCCTGGGCAGCTGGTGGCTGGTAACAGCCCCTTGACAACAGTAACCTTTTGTGTGGGGCATCTCCTGCTGAGGTTTTGGAAAACTGGGATAGGCCCTGAGAAGTTTCAGTCCCACACTATCTCACCAGGGAGGAAGCTTGAGGGAGGTTATTTTTCAAAAGGATCAGACAGCCATACACATACAAATATATACAGGCCCCACCAAAGGGAAAAGAAAGCAAGCTGGCCTGTGTTAACCCCCCCCACCCCCCCGTTGGAATTTAGGATGAAGCCCTTCTGTAGCAATGCTTCTAGAAAGAGTCGTCTTCTGCCAGAAACGTTTCTTTTGGAAAATCCGTCAGTGTTCCTGCCTCTGCTTCTCTCTTCCTCCTCTGAGACACATACTCTGCCTGCCTAGTGGGATAGAGACACAAGTGATGTTAAAGGTGTGAGAGAGAAGGGGAAGGGTCTTGCCTGCTATCAGGTATGCATGCAGAAATAAGGGCAAACATGACTTTGTGGACTGCTTTCTGTAATCTGGGTTAGACCAGCCTGAGATGAAAGGGGGCACCCTGTTAAGGGCACTCTGCCCAAGCCCTTTAGATTTGCCTTATCAGACCTGACCCGTTGATGGGAGAGCCTTCTTATTTGGATATGCAGAGGCGCGTATATAAAAATAACACGCCCTTGCATTGAGTTCACAGAAGGTTCAAAGGAAGACAAAGGATGGCAAGTAGTCAGGTTTGCAAAAAAGGCTTCAATTGTGCAGCCCAAGTTCAGATGCTTTAAATCTGCTCTGTGGACAGAAATCCGATAAGGGTTATATTACAGAGGAGGGGAACGTTCTGATCTGCCAGTCCCAAGGAAAACTTTGCTTTTGTTTGGGGGTGGAGGAGAGTTCACATGAGGGGTGACGAAGATTTGGGACTTCCCAGTCTGGCAATACCGAGAGAAGGAGTGACCATAAGACTCTTGGAGGCTGTGGCAGGTCGAACCACAGATTTATCACCCAGCTTTGGAAGTCAGAGCTTGTCGCTTGTCTGGATTCTCAAATGTTTTAAAATAAATAGGAAGCAAAAAGTGCTTTCCACAGCCCATGATAAACGGACAACCAGCGGGAGCAGAGGTGTGAAAAGGAGGAGGCTCGGGAAGAATGTCCTTATTGGTCGCACGGGGGAGCCAGGGGTGCTTGGGTTGTCTCCTAACAGCGCTGTACGGACATGTCTGCTCACAAAGATGGCCTTGCGAGCTTTCCCAAAGACAGGACTCTTGGCCAGAGAAGACCACGTTTGACTGAGATATTATTTCCTATGTTTTTGGCATTTCAGAGTGGAGCAGGACACCTATCCATGTTGTCCTTGTAAAGTGAGTTGCAGCCCCAGGATGGACACAGCCCTCTCGTCTGAATGTGGAGCCCCACTTGGAGCTGAATTCCTGGAGTTTTCTGTGCTCTTTCTGGGATCTCCTCTTCTAGCCCACCTCCCCCTTACTCGGGACCTCTGAGGGCCAGCCTCCAGCTCCTCCGAAGCCTGACAGTTTGCAGCTACACAAAGTATATGTTTGATCTGAAATTGGTATTATTGCTGTCAGCCTTTAGAAAGTGGGGAGAACTGGAGACCCAAGAAACAGTGACATAATGCCAGTGACACCAATTTTAAGGCCAGGTTACTGCATTAATGAACTCCCAGATTGGCCCATCTCATCTGAGAGGGTGGTGTGGTTCTTTCTGCCTGCAGAAAGCATCCTGTTTCTTGACTGCCAGTACCAGGAGTTTATGCCCTTATTCACGGAGCATTAGGCAGCATTGAGTATTAATGATGTTTGGTGAGAATTAATAAGTATATCTTCAGCTCTCAAGGGGGATAGGTCCTTCTTAGGAAGTTGCAAGGCAGCGGCAGGTGACCAGTGCTGGCACCAGTGTCCCTCCATGAGGACAGAAATACATGCCTTTGGGCCAAGTTGGTAAAGTTGTGCATATAGCAGATCCAAAAGCTCAATTCAGCTTTTATGTTGGCTACCTGTGATCTGTTTGCAGATTCTAAATTTGGGGACTTTTAGCAGCATGGAAAGTTGACATTGGCAAAGCAAATCTAGTTTTCTTTATAAAAATTCAAAATATACTGGGGATTTATCCTAAGTTAGGGGCAGGATACAGTGCTGTATTTTTGAAAATATAGGTCGTCATCTTTTTTTTGAAGTTTATTGTTTTGATAAGGCGTCCCTGGGATTTCTTCCAGCACAGATCAAGGGAAATTGGCGCAGGGTTGAATAATACTTTTATGTATAAATAAGAAAATCGTGGTATTAGATGTTTGTGTAAGTGCTCCCATGACTAAAGAACAGTTGCAACTGTTACACAAAGGGGCTTGGAAAAATGTATCTGAACTGGCTTGGCTTCAGTTTGGGAGGTGTTAGCCTTTCTTCTCAAATTGCATCCGACTGTGTGGACTCTGTGCTTCGCTGGGAGGGAATCGGACCAGGTGCTTCATTGGCAGGGATGGCAGATGTTCTTGTTCACATGCTTGCTGGAGGCCCCACACAGACACTGGTGATTCCTGCTGCAAATAAGTAGCTGGAAACTGGTAAAAAGGCAGACAGCTTTTGTGACTGCGGTGAGTGCCGTGGAATGTGAAGATACACCTGAGACGGTATTGCTATATAAGATTTCAAAGCAAAGCTCTCCAGGAAGTGTAGCATTTGTCCTTGTATTCATTCATTCAGCAGTTATAGTTATGGTTGGATGCGTGAGGTGCTAGTACCGAGGTACCCAAGGGCTGCCTTCTGGGGGATCCTCTGTAGATACTGTGAAGGTGCAAGCAGTTGGCTGAGAACCCCATTCCTTTATGATGAAGCCAACTAGAGAGAGTGCCAGTCTCTGCCCACCCACCTTCGTCCCCTGGAAAACTAAGGTCCTACAGTTAGGCTAAACCTGCTCACAATTGCCTCTCTGTTTACGTAGGCAATCTTATGGTCTGTCATCAGTCCTCACCCTGTCATCTCTGAAATATTTCCTCTTTGTTGGCCAGATTCTCTACTTTTATTTACAGCTCCCCAAACCTCCATCTTTCTGAAGTCCTTCGTGTTTGGACATGTCCCTTTTTGTTGTTGTTTATGTTCTTTCTCCCCTATTTTTGTATATTTTTCTATGTTTTTGTGTCTGTCCTTTCTCCCCTGTTAAACTACAAGCCCCTGTAGGGCAGGGACCACCTCGCTTTTTCTGTCGCCGGCAGTTCCTAACTGTGTGTGTGCAGTGGACGCTCAGTACACAACTCTTGGATGAAGGATCCTGGGACTCCGGTAGATTGGGCGTCTCTGGGTGGGAGTGTGATCGGCATTGGGTCAGGTGGTCCAGCTCTGGCGCCTTTCCCACCTACCTTTGGTGTCTGTGCCACGCACTTTGACCTTTCCTTTGAAGAAGGGTTGTGAAGCAACATTACACACGTAAAGATCAACAAAGAAGAGTGGATGATTCCCGGGCAGAAATGCAAGTTAAAAGGCAGGAAATGAGGATACTTAGTAAACGGGTTTGGAGGGGACGAGCGGAAAGAAATGTCCTTGAAATTCTTCTTTAATCATTTGTTTTTAGAGACGGAAAGTGGGACACGGAGAACAAACATTTTCATTCAATGTATACACAGTTTGGCAAAACAAATAACTGGGCTTTGTGAGTGTCCAGATGGCTGTGCAGTCTTTTTCTGTTGAGTTCAGAGTAGAATAAGTGGGAGAAGCTGCCCCTGTGACGAAATGCAAGGTAAAATTCCACTTTTGGGATTGAGAGTCAACATATGCCAAGGCCTCTGGGTGGGGTGGTGTCGCCAGGGGAGTGACCCACAGCCCGCAGTGTGTGACCGCTTGTTTCTAAAGGAGACACATCAGTGAACAGCTCCTGGCATGAAAGGAAATGCTGTGATCCAGGGCTGTGGTTGCTGTCAGGCCCCGACACCCCCCTCAGAGGACTATGGTCGTTAGCTCTACAGAAACGGCAATAGGTAAATATTCACAAATAAGAATCTGGTTAAAAACTTGGTCATTATTAATTTCATTGTTTATATTTATTACTTATATTTCTTAATAGTTTTAACTCAGTTTAAGCATTTCTAGGCAGTTGCCCTCAAATTGCCCATCTGAGTTAGTACAGATGGAAATAAATTAAATAATAAGCTTATTTTTATATTTTAAGCTCTATATTTGTATAGTCATTTGTCAGTTACAGAACACCATCATATAATATAAAAATCTACTTATTTAGAGTTCCTGCTTAATCTCCATAGCACTTTATGAGTTGGTTATTAATAAGATTTCTTATAGATGAACAAACTACTGTAGTAACAATAGTAATAATAGCAGCAAGCATACAGCACTTACTGTGTACTAGGAACTCTATGTGCATTGCATATATTTATTCATTTGAACCTTCCCAAACTCTGAAGTAGCTATTACTACCGTTATCCTCATCTTATAGAGGGGAAAGGAAGCTCATTAAGTAACTTGCCGACCATATTTTGAATCCAGTTTTACCTGAGATTTTAGCCTCTTCACCATGGGGAGCAGGTAGGGATGGGGTGGAGAGGTGTACATGAATTACTCATTTTCAGATGCTAAGACTGAAACAGAACTAGAGTGACTTGCCCAAGATCGCACAGCCAGGGGCAGGCAAGTCTCCTGACTCCTCCTCAGATCAGTGAGCAGATGCAAAATGAGCCACATGAAAAAAATGTTTCACTCAGGGAGCATTTAGTTCAACAAACTCAATAACGTAGCTTGATGCGAGTGGGCAGGCCTTCCCACCCAGGTGCCCTGAACCGTGGCATTCTTCTCCATGCATGGAAAGGTCAAAAGACTTTTATCTCGTTTAACTGAATTTGTGTGATGTTGACTGCGATGTCTGTCTAGCTGGAGGCCTTGCTGTGTTCACGGTTGGGCTTAGCCACAGAGGTGGATCCTGGGGGGAACTGGCCCAGTGAAGCGGCTTTGGGATGAGGCCACATCAGCCACTTAGAGCCCTGATGAGCATCATTGAGATTCTCTGAGGCTCAGTCTTCTCATTTATAAAGTGAGGATTGACTGTTGGTTTTCTGTGCGTGTGGAAAACTTATCAGTGTCTGCAACATATCAGCTGTGCAGATTTTACTATATTACATTGAGGATTGTGTTGTTATAATGCAGTGTTGTTGTAACTGGTCACTAGAATCTGTCCGGCATTTTTTATTCTAGGGGAGGTCTGTGTAACTCACTGTAGAGGGAGGAGGGCGAGCCACTAGATGGCTGAAGGCCCCATCCAGCTGTGTGAGTATATAATAGAGGCATAGTACTTGGCAGTGGCCTGGATGGCCAGCGTTCCTCAGGTGACATCAGCGTCATGGACATCCAGAGCTCGCTGCCCATAAGGCTTCACCATTAGGGCCCCTGCAGGGAGCAGATGGCGTCCTCAGAGTAGGTAGTCTGAGGTGAGTTAATAAAGCTGCTGTTTAAGAAGCCTGTGGGTGTGACAGCGGACCCTGAGCAACCCTAGAACCCTAGGCCTGGAGGGTGCAGAAGAGAGTTGGTGACCACAGCTTCCATCAAGGAGGCCATCCCCCTCCCTCTCCTGCCAGTGCCCAAAGGGTGGAGAGTGGCCCTGGGACAAATGGGATGTCACTTCAGGCCTCGGAGGACAAAGACCAGCTACATGTGCAGCCCCACATTTTGGGTTGTTCCAGACAAGCCTCAGTTCTTAATGTGTAGTCGAAATGATCGGACAGAGGCCCATTTTGAAAGCATTTAAGCTGATGGCTTCTTTGGTAAAATTTCTTCGATTACTTGGAGCAAGTTTGTCTAAGTCATTCAGAGTATTTGGACTTCCCTGGTAAAATAAAAGCGTAGATTAGATCATGAAAAGGGCGAGAGAAAATATATTAAGCTTTTTGGGCCACACGTAGTCTCTGTCGAATAATTGGTCTATTCCTCCTCTTCCTCTTCTTCCTTTTTAAAAAAAACAAACAATAAAAACAATTCTTAATTTGTGGTCAGTACAAAAATGGGCCAAGTGCCATAGTTTGACACCTCGTGGACTAGATATTTTGTTTCCCTAAGTGTGTTGTGTGACAGATGATTTTAGGGCATGCACAAACATGTTCATCTTAATAGTGTAAGTGCAAATGCATATTAGAAAAAATAGTACTGGAAACGTCCAGAGCTCACTGCCCATAAGGCTCTGGCCATAGGGTCCCTGCAGAAAACAGAAGGCCTCTTATTTGGGTGATGGGGCTTGTTCATATCTGGTCTCAGATCACTTTGGTGCTCCATTTATGAGAGTAATACAAGGTTTTCTGAAAGAAAATTTAGATCATTGAAAGGCGGGTGCCTTTAAGGAACAGCATTAGGAATAACTGTATGCATGCTGCCTGGATACAACAAAAACTCATGAAAGCGGTATGCAAATAGGCTGGTTTGGAATGTACTAGGTCATCTTGTAATCAATCCCTTCTTACCAATACTGGTGTCCCTTGATTATTTCATATTTCATACTAGAGGCCCAGTGCATGAATTTGTGCACGGGTCCCTCAGGGTGGCTTGAGGAGATTGGGCCCCAGCTCGCAGCCCCACCTGGCACCCCGCCTTGGCCTGGCACTGCCCCCTCACCTGCTCCACCATCCCGCCTGCAGGGCGATCGATCAGGGCTGGGCCTCCCTGCCTGGCTCCCTCAGCACCTGGGAGCTCTGCGCCCCGCTGCTGCCACTGCTGGTCGCTGTCTGCAGGCTGATCTGCGGGACGATCGGGCCACCGTTTGCACCCACCTCAGCCTGGCAATGCCCGCTCACCTGCTCCACCATCCGCCACAGTCCTGCTCTCATCGGGGCCAGCAGCGCCTCCACTGCAGCCCACTGCCAGCACAGTGTTGCTGATGCTGGCCATGTTCTGCACCTCCCCCTGGTGATCAGCGCACGTCATAGCAAGCAGTCGAACTCCCTGTCTCCCTGTCAAACAACCGCCCAAGGGGACAATTTGCATATTAGGCTTTTATTATATAGGATGTAGCTGTTGGGACCATTTCATGCAGGTGAAAATGTTCTCAAGAAGAAATCTCATGTGAGTTTAGCGGAAAAAATGGGAGGACAGAGCCATCTTTAAATCAGGTCCCTACTGCTAAATGGCAGGTGTGTGTGGTTCCATGCCGCCTGTGCCTCCTTCCCTGGGAGAGAATAGTCTCCTGTGGGGAGCCCTTTGCATCATAAATCACTCCCTGCACATTGCATTTCCCTGACTGTGTTCATAGGTAGAATTGCAGTGACACAGCCAAGTGATTTAGCCCCAGGAGAACAAATTAAGGCTCTCAAAGCACAGAAACTCAGAACCCAAAGCTTGCAAGTGCTTGCTTATTCCCTTTGGTAATCCGTGGGCTGGTGCAGGCAGGCTCCTCTGAACCTGGCTGCCCTTGGCAGCTCCTGGCCACATCTAAGGCTGCTTCAGAGCAGCCGCACCCTGGGACACGTCCATTGGGAGGACGGAGCAGGCTAACACCTGCCTGCAGGGAGTTGTCCAAGAGCTTGTCAGTGCCCAGGAGAGTAGCATGAACTCACCTGTCAGGTGTGCCTGGGCGGACAAAGGGTTGTCTCCAAGCCTCCTGAGCATTCCAGACCTTCAGTGCGGGAAGCATTCCCAAATGTGTCTCCTGTACATCCCACTTCCCAAGCGGGACACGTTTTTTTCCCCCTGCCTCACTGTATGTGTACCTTCCTGGTCTTAGAAAATACTGTGTTGGAGCTAAGATACTTCGTTAAATTTGTTACTGCCTGTGATCGTGTGCCTTCTGATTACCTATGAAAGCTGTCCCTTTTTCTCTGAGATCCTGGACCATGTGCACACAGAGTGAGAGGGGTCCCCTCTTCCCATCCCCTGTGCTTGTCGTCTAAACCAGCCAATGCTGCAGTCTTCCTCAATTTTATTATTCTATGTCCTGTTGCCATGGAATATTTAAGCTGTGAATTAAAACTGGAGTTTATGTTCACACTGGAACCGGAGATATGGCAGCACCAGGAGCCAGTTTCATGTTCCTGAAACTCAACTCGAAATGGGTCTCCCACAGAATAGCTGCTGTGCAGCTGGAGTGGACATCTTCTTTCCCACGCACCCAGAGCTCTAATGGTTGGTTTTGGGGGTAGGCGGGAGAGTTTGACTTGAAGCAGAATGAAGTATGTAGACAAAGTGCTCCTTCCCTCCCCTCTTCTTTCCACAGCTTCATTAATGGTAATTTACATACCATAAAGATCATCCATCGAAAGTATAAATTCAGTGGCTTTCATCAGGGATAAGAACCAAAGTTGTCTTCAGAACCTGTTTTTTAAGTGGGAGGATGGTCCCTGTGTCTAATTAAAGTTTTACTGTAATGACATTACGGCCCATTGCCCCAGGGGACTGATTGTAGGTACATGGACTCTCAGTCCTATTAAAAATCATGGAGCATAAGGGTGGATCTCGAGTTAGTCATGCGGAGGTCTGAACCAAGATTCCGCTTTAAACATCTGGTTTTTCATACGTGAGCTGGTGCAAAAGCTGTATAAGCTTCAAGGGGCCAGATTGAGTGTTAAATGACATGACACTCAGTGCCTTACAAGAGGGCCCTGGTACATAGTAGGCACTTAATATAAATGTTAGCCATCATCATCATTGTTATTGTTATTACTAGAGGCTTGGTGCATGAAATTCGTGCATGGGTGCGGACCCTAGGCCTGGCTGGCGATCGAAACACAAGCATCTGGTGTGGAAGGGCAGGTCCCGGCTACTGTCTGGACCCTGGGCCCTGCACATCCCCTTCCACCTGAGTCACGGCACCCGAGTCCGCACGCGGAGATGTGGTGAATGCAGCCTGACGCCGCGGGCTGGGGCGCAGCGTGGGCCTCGGCTGCCCAGTGGTGCCGCACGGAAGCCAGGCGGGCAGTGTGCTCTCTCCCAGCCGGCCTCGCCGACTGGCTCCTGCACGAACCCACAGGGAGCCCAACTGGCCCCTTCGGTCGGTCTTGGCGGCTGCGGCCTGGCTCACCCGGAAGAGGCTGCGCGGGTGCAGGGCAGGCTCCTCTCAGGCACCCGGCACCTGAGCATGGGGGCTTTCCTGGAGCAGGAGCCCTGGTGTTCTGGGGGAGGGTAGCAGACGGAGTGAGAGCAAGCTCAGTGGACACCCTGCATTCTCACTGCACCTCCATCCCTGTCACCCCCGCCCCCAGGTAACTGGCGAGAGGTCGCAGCTCCCCGCCCTGGCGCTGTGGGAGGTTGGTTGCTGCTACCCACTCCCAGTTCCCCGTCCCAGCCTGGGGCCTGGCCCTGATCAGGTGATCAGGGCCTGCTGGCTGCTGGTCACTGTCTGCAGGGCAATCGATCAGGGCCGGGCCCCCAGCCTGGCTCCCCCAGTGCCTGGGAGCCAGGCGGCAGCCATCTGCAGGGTGATCAGAGGGGCGATCGGGCCCCTGCTCACACCCGCCTTGGCCTGGCACCGCCCGCTCACCTCCATCATCCCGTCACAGTCCCACTCTGTCGGGGCCCATCGGGGCTGGCAGAGCCTCCACTGTAGCCTGCTGCCAGCGCTGCGTCTCCGATGCCCTCCATGTTCTGCATTGCCCCCTGGTGCAATGACTGCCCAAGGGGACAATTTGCATATTAAGCTTTTATTATATAGGATAGAATTTTTATTATTATTGGGGCCATGTCTGGCTTAGGCATGTGTTTATTATAGCAGGACCAGAGTAAGGATTCTGAGCATAGTTGGTGACAGCATTTAAAGAGTGGGGAGGCAAGGATGGAATGGAAAAGCAGCCTGTTCTTCCATACCTGCCCTCCCCCAGCACCAGTCCTCCCTTCCTCTTTCCCCACTATTTTTCTGCCCTAATCATTTTTGCCTTTCATAGTCGGAGAGGATCTCTGCATTAGATGACTTGTCAGTCCCTTCCAACTCTTAGAACCTGTGATTTTGTTTTTCAAATTCTCAGGTTTTAAAAAACAAGAGGTTCACGCTCACTGGTAGGCAGAGCCTTTCTGGGAAGGAAGCTACCATTCTGGTCTCTGGACGCTGCCTCATCTTTGTGCTCCTTCAGAGCCACAGCGCAGAGATGTCCTTCACTCTTAAACACCCAAACAGCGGGTTTTCATAAGAGGAATTTTTTATAAGGTGGCAGTGGAGCCTTAATATCAAAGTTGAGTTGCTTACCTGCTCTGAGCTCCCACACCTCATCTGTGAACTGGGGGTGAGGGATCCTCTCTGGAGGCTCAGCACAGCACAGACACTTAGCACAGGTCAGCTCCTTCGCCTCACCGGAAGCCCCACCTGGCAGTCGCCTCTCTAACCTTGTCATCATCTTCGAGTTACATGCAGAGGAGTGAATCTCAGGCAGTTCTGCAAGATACCCGAGCCACTCTTAGAAATGAGAACCCGGATGAGTAGGTGAAGCTTTTAATCTCTTATTTTTTCATCTGCTTGCCTCTCAGTTATTCTCAATCGAGGGTTCTCCAGGGATGTGGTAACACAGTTTTCATGATGAATACATACTCATTTGCAAACATTGTTTGTAGTGTTGGTTTTTTAAAAATAAAACATGATTTAACAATAATTTTTAAGCCAGTTCACTTAAAAACATATTAGTAGAGCACTTTGCAGCCCACACAGCTCCATACAGAAGGCAGGCTTCCTCCACCTCGGTGGCCATCATTCTTGGTGTGGGGCTGTGCCATGCCCTGTAAGACGGTCAGCAGCATTCCTGGCCTCTACACACTCGATGCCAACACCACCAGCTCTCAGCTGTGACAACCAAATATGTCTCCAGACATTGCTAACTGTTCCTTAGGGCCAAGTTACCCCCAGCTAAAAACCTGTCCTGCAGCCTCTGACTTGGCCTCCCCTAGTGGGCCTTCCCCAGGAGATCTGTGCTGATGGGAGGAATGGCCTGCACTGGCCTGTCGCAGTACACAGCCAAGGATCCTGGGCCTTCAGAGGAGCATTTCACGTCTCAGAGGAAGGATGAATCACCAGGTTGTGAGGCCAGTGGTCCTTTCCTTGGTACTGGAGTCATTTTTCTTTTTAATAAAAATGTTTAAATCCTGTTTTTATAGAGAGTGGAAGGGAAGGAAGGGGGAGAGAAAAAGAGAGGGAAAGAAACATGGATGAGAGACAAACTGATTGGTTGTCTCCTGAACACGCCCCCAACTGAGCCAGGGATCAAACCTGCAACCCAGCTACGCGCCCTTGACTGGGAATCAAATCTGAGACCCTTCGAGGTTTGGGCAGATGCTCTAACCATTGAGAATACTGGCCAGGCTGGGCTGGGCTGGAGTAATTTTAATTATTGAAGAGTTGGGGGTAGGAGGAACATTTGGCTATTTCCTTGAGCACATTTCCTGTTGAGTTTGTAATTTTTTCTCCCTGATAAGCATTGTAGGACCACAGTGTCTGTCTAGATTGTGTGATCTTTCAAACAGCTTTTCTGTTTAAATGTTATTACTGCCTTAGGGAGTAGACAGAAACTGGTGTGGGTCCCAGTACAGGTGGAATTAGGGTGGACATTGGCAATTGAGAGGAGAGGTGGGATACTCATGTTTTCAAGTAGACACTGGAGTCCATTTGTGAGTTTGCCTGGGAACCTTTAGCAACAGCTGTAGAAACCTCTGTCATCAGGCAAAGATACATATAACTGAGAGACTGGTAAGTGGGAATGTACTGTGCGGTCACAGAGCTATGGAAGTCAGGAAGTGTGGGTAAGATGGCAGTGTAGTGGAACATGATATGTAAAAGTATTTTGGTTTCTGGTACCATCCCAGCCTGCCCCTTGCTAGTTAACAAGAGTTTGCTGATTTTTTGTATAAATTCAAAGTTCAGAGTTTCAAGACTGGTAGGCTAAGGGACAGGGGAGTCACTATTAAGTTCCTGTGGCCCAGAAAACCATTTTGGAGTCACCACCCTCACAGTACCCATATTGCAGGCTCATAAAAAGAGGGGAAGAAAGTGGAATGTCTGAGCACTGTCTGGATCCTTTGGTGCCTGGAGGCCTCATGGTTCAGGGGACATTGTGGGCTCCAGTCTGGACTGTCACCTGCCTCTTTCCTTGAAGAGGAAGCCAGCGCAGTCAGCTCCGCACAGTGCGTTCCAGCCTCGCAGCCCACGTTCCCTTTTAACAAACGAGCTCAGGCTAAAATGGCAAAACTATTTACTAGTGTGCCAGAGAAAAAATGTAATTATGGTTTGCTTTTACAAACTATAAATCCCTCCTTTCAGAACTCTGACACCTTGCTTATTTCTCCCTTTGGCTGTGGGAACTTGGCCATCCCAAAGGAGCTCTGTTCTGCCACAGTTCTTGTTTGGAGTCAGTGAACTTAGAAATCCCCTGACTGCCTTGAACTGTGCTTCCTATTGTAGCTTCATTCCTGACAGTAATGCTGATGTCTGGCCTTCTTGTGGGATAGAGCATTGGTTATGTCATTGGGCCTCATCTTATTTCTAATTATTTAATGGAATTGCATTAGGGGACCAGAAGTGTGCTACCTCCACTTAATAATTCACCCATTCTAATTTTTTGAAACGGTGTTCCCAGTAATAGAGTGTAAACACCATGAAAACAGGTATTTTGGTCTCGTTAGTTTCACTGCTGCATACCTGGTTTCTGGAACTGTGTGGCAGGCACTCAGGCATGCGGCATGAAGAACAGGATAAACCTCACGGGCAAAGCACATATTTAAGTTAGCAAAACATTGGGCATTATGTTTAATAAAACAAAAAAAAATTGCTTTTGCCTGAATGGAAAGATCTGATGCCTTTGGCTTATACTTTGTTTAGTGGAAGACCATTTGTGGATGTTTTCCCGTTATTTTAGGTACATATCTCCCGCCTGTGTGACGGTGTCACATAGTGTCAGGGTCACACCTTGACGGTTTCTGTGTGCTCCTTGAAACAGGTGTGATATTGGAATGCTGCTTGCTGTATTTAAGAAATAAATGACATTGAATGCTTTAGGCATGAGGTGTGTGTAGCATTCTCATTACTGACTTTAGCAAGTGAATCTTCAAATCTGAAAAAATGGAATTAATTGGTTGAACATTCTTGGATTGAAGAAAGGCAGTGCTAATGAATTCATTTGCCGGGCGTCTGGTCTCCTGGATCCTGGTGAGTTCACCCACATTAACGTACAGCCTCTCTTTCTTTGAGACTTGTCAAAGGAGGGTGAGGTGCTTCCAGGACAGGACTGTGAATAGAGCAGGGGTCACCGAGCCTGAAGGAAGTCCCGCTGCTTTCCTGACTTGAGTGGGTGCGAGGCTTGGCTGTGCTCACATCCCTGGGCAGCCCAGCAAGCAGCGGTTCTCAAACTGTTTGGTCTCAAAGCCTCCTCACTCTTGTAGACTATTGAGGGCTCCCCAGAGCTTTGGCTTAGATGAGTTATATGTATCAATATTTATCACATCACTAATATTTGTGTATTAATCCACTCAAAAAGACATCAATAAAACCTCTTATCTTAACATGAATAACATTGTAATAAAAATAACTATTTTCTAAAACAATGGAATTTAATAGGAGTGTTGTCTTACATATTTACACGTTTCTTTACTGTTTAGCTTAATAGAAGGCAACCGGGTTCTGATGTCTGCTGTGCATCCGTCAGTGTTGATGTATTGTTGTAGATGAAGTATGTAAAGATGGCCTCAGAGAATTCTTGGGAAGGAGGAGTACTTTAGTAGCCTTTCTAGATAATTGTGGTTATTCTCTCTTGATACTACATGAAAACTCACAGGCAGTGGTGGGTTCCACTGTGGAATCTGAAACCGCATCAGTGAGCTTTTGTGCTGTAAGCTACACGGGCCTGTTCTGCCGTATGAGTTACCTGTCACCTGGGTATGGTCTGTTGTACTGCATTACTGCACAGTTGAGCTGTGCAGATCTGACAGGTTGACACATTTCATCACATAATATTTTTCTGAAAATTTGGGAAGCTGTTGCGATCTTGGTGATGGATGCAAATTTTCCAAAGTTCTGATTTTTGTGTGTGTTTGCTTGAAAGCTCCAATTTTATCATTGACAACAAAGATTACCAATTGTTTGCCCCCCAGATTCTACTTTCACTCCAGAGTTTTCTTCTTAAAGTACAGATCCAGTCGTGGCTCTTGGCTGCCCCTCCCTTCCCCCAAGAATAAAGCGCAGTTTTCTTGACTTCATCATATGGACTTTGACGACTTCATCCCGGCCCCAGCACTTGGGCAGTTTCCAGGCTTGTTTCCATATATATATATATATTTTTTTTGGTGTAGCTTAAAACATCGCATATTTATTACCTTATAGTTCTGGAGGTCAGAAGTTTGAAATAGGTCTCACTGGGCTCAGATCAGGGCGTTGGCAGGGATCCGCTTCTTTAAGGCTCTTGAGAGAATCTGTCCCTGGTCTCTGCCAGCTTGTAGGAGCTGCCTGCCTTCCTTGGCTCATGCCCCCTGACAGTGGCGGATGGAGTCTTTCCGACATGGCATCCCTGTGACATTGGACTCTCCCACTTGCTTTTCCACCTTTTAAGGACCCTGGTGATTACATGAGGCCACCCAGGAAAATCTTCCCATCTCAAGTTCAGCTGATTTTTTTTCCTTTTTTCCGCAATTTTAATTCCCCTTGTTATGGAGCCTAACATAGTCACAGGTTCCTGAAGTTAGGATTTGGTCTTTGGGACCATTATTCTGGCTGTCACACTCAAGCCTCCACAGTTTTACATTTAGGCCCCCTCCCCGCCCTTATGATGGATAAAGTCGTCCTCTCTAAACATCACCTCATTGCAAAAGCCTTTCCAGAAGGCTCTTGGTGGGGCCAACTCTGGTCTCTTCTACCAAGACGGAGCCTCAGGTATGAATCAGCACCTGGGCGCAGTCGCACAGTAGGGTGCCTGTCAGTCTCCTCTGTTGGACTGTGAGCCGGAGCCTTATTCATCCTTGTTTTTCTCAGTGCCCTTGTGGTACTTGGCACATGGTAGAGCATCAAGAAATAGCAAAATATTGATGATTTGGGGCTATCTTTAAGTGAATGTTGAGTTTCTTTGTTGTGATAATGATGTCATCTTTATGTAGGACTGTCTTTCTTGGGATTTACCATTCGCTGTTATAGCTCACTTGCAAATGGTTCATGACAAAAGCATGTATTTCTACAAAGATATGGCAAATGTTAAATATTGGTAAATGCAGATGAAGAGTGTAAATGTTCATCTAACTTTTCTATCGTGTTGGACATTTTCAAAATAGAAAGTGGAAAAGCATGAAATCAACATGTAATGAAGTGCATGGCTGTGTCGGTTGGGATTGCTGGGAAGCCGGTTCACTGCTGTTGAGGTGTTAAAACTAGCTGTTGATTGCGTCTTCATTGCATTTGGCATAGTGATCATCCTCTCGGGGTTCACATGCGGTGCAGGTCATCTTCAGGAAGCCTGATGAAACCTCCCCAGCTCCGAGTGAGTGTGTACGTGCAAAGTAGAAATGGTAAGATTGAGAAAGCACAGGACTTTCTGTGCCACTCATCTGGATGGTTCTTCCTAACATGCCCTCAGGGAAGTCGGACCTCGCTGCATCCAGACAGTGGCCCCTCCAGTCACCAACCTCATTCTTTCTGGGATTGCAGGCCACTCCACCAGCACGTCAGCAGCGCACATGCTACATTTAGAACAATCTGTGGCCTGTCTGGGTGTCTGCTCAGTGCCCACGTGTCAGCCGGTAGAAGAGAGCTCCCTCATGAAATGGTTGACTATACAGATTGGAGTGTGACTGTTTCCTGAGGGAACCAGCTAAGGTTTTCTGCCCCCACTGACCTTGGTTCTCAGTGCCAGTGTCAGGAGAGGGTTCATTCCCCTCTGTGGTCCCTAGCAAGGGCCTCAGTGCTCTGTCTCACATGCCCTAGATTTGTGGAAACAGACTGTGTGGAGGATGCTTTGATAGCATCCTTATCTATGTACTAGAGGCCCAGTGCATGAAATTCGTGTACGGGTAGGGTCCCTAGGCCTGGCCGACGATCAGGGCTGACCTGTGGGGCGACTGGCGGGGTGATTGGGTCCCCGCTTGCACCTGCCTTGGCATGGCACCACCCGCTCACCGGCCCTGCCCCCTGCCGCCACTGCCAGTCACCTCCCTCTGCGGGGTAACCGGTGGGGTGATCGCGGGGTCCCCACTTGCACCTGTCTTGGCTGGCCTGGCGCCACCTGCTCGGGCCTTGCCGCGGCCACCATTCGGGGCCTGCGGGTTGGGGGCAGCTCCTGCGTTGAGCGTCTGCCTCCTGGTGGTCAGTGCACGTCATAGTGACTAGTCATTTTGCTGTTCGGTCGATTTGCATATTAGGGTTTTATATAGATAGGCGTAAAAGCCTAAGCGATCGAACAACCGAACGACTGGTCACTATGACATTCACTGACCACCAGGGGGCAGACGCTCAATGCAGGAGCTGTTCCCTGGTGGTAAGCACCACTGAGCTGACGGACAGGTGCCAGATGCAGGGCTTACAGCTGGCAAGTGCGGCTGCAGCGGCGTGAGCCTCTCCCAGTCGGGACTGACTGGGCAGGAGCCTGCAGCCAGTGCAGCGGGGCCGGGATGAGCAGGAGTGGCAGGCAGCATTGGACTGCCGATTTCAGCCTAATCCCCACAGGCCACGCCGAGGGACCCCACTGGTGCATGAATTCATGCACTGGCCCTCTAGTTTAAAATATGATCTTCCATTTATACAGGTGATGTGGTAGCATGCCTGGGTTCAAGGCCATCTTGTCGGTTTCCTATCTTCTGAATTCCCCCATTGATGCCCCTGCCTGGTGGTGCTTCACCCCGTGTCTGCCCAGTCCCTGTGACGTGACCTCCCGCTCTCATCCAATCTTAGTTTGCATTACAGCTAGGAGTCCTTCCTGGTACTGAGCCAAAAGGAATCATTCCTCTTGTAACAGCCACAGGCATGGAGATTCTGGGGCCAAAGAGATTGTGTCTAATGTCTCTTCTTTGCTTCTCAGGAGCCTGAAGCCCCCAGCTCATCCCTACTGAAACATCCTTGCTCCAAGACCCAGGTGACTGTTGGGTGACAAGGTGACAAGTCCTCGCATCATATTCCAGGTATAGTCTGCCCATCAGCACCCCAGCAGGATGGTCGTCATTTATGTGCTAGAATATATTAACTTAGACCTTTGGTAGGTTGTTGACTTTTTAAGTGAACTGACAACTAAAACCCTCTGTTGTTGTTCTTTTAAAATTTATAGCTTCTGTGCTTTTTCAGGATCACCTAGTACTTCCATCTCATCAGAAAACAGGTTTGCCTTTTCACAGTGGTGGGTTTCTTAAATTCCTACATTTCTTTCAAACAGAACTCTTTTTTTAAAGAGTTTTTTAAAATTGGATATTTTTCTTTAGAGAGGAAGGGGGGGGGGAGCAACATCAATGATGAGAGAGAAGCATCGATCAGCTGCCTCCTGCATGCCCCCTACCCAGGATGGAGCCCAAAACCTGGGCTTGTGCCCTGACCGGGAATTGAACTGTGACTTCCTGGTTCATGGATTGATGGCTAACCACTGAGCAACACTGGCCAGGGCCAACAGAATTCTTAATACCTACAGATGGTAAGGCCTTCTGCACAAAGGCCTCGGCTGCTGGCTGCTCCCTGATGGTGTGCACAGTGTGCCAGTGACACAGTGGGCTGTGTTTCTGCCTTTGACTCTGGAGGACTTTGCATTTCTCAAGGTAGTGGCAGGCTCCAGTTTCTTTCCTACTCCTAAACTCTTACTCTTGCTCCTATTTCTCTCCCTCTTCTATTTTTCACTCTTTTACTTAAGAATTCTTTTGCAGCTTGTTCTGGGATTTAGGTGCCATCAAGATCTGCTATAGATAGTGTGTTTTATGCAGGTTCTTGGGTTCCTAGAGTCCTGAGGGGGCATTGGAGCCAGGAGGGGGTGGTGGGGTTTGGGGAGGTCAAGGCTAGCTAGTGGGTCTTGGCGTACCATTTCTCTTTAAATTAGAGTAGCTCCTGTTTTATCTGACTCTTGCATTTGGTTTTGGCATAGGATGTAGTGAGGGGGAGAAGTTTTTCTATTAAAATATTTGAAAGTCCTAGCTGGTTTTGCTCAGTGGATAGAGCATCGGCCTACAGACCGAAGGGTCACGGGTTCAATTCCGGTCAAGGGCACGCATTTCAGTTGCAGGCTCCTCCCTGGCCTGGGCCCTGGTCGGGCTGGTGCAGATGTGTTTCTCTCACATCGATGTTTCTCTCTGTCTTTCCCTTTTTTTTCTACTTTCCCTAAAAATCAATGGGAAAATATCCTCAAGTGAAGTTGAAAAAAAATAATTTAAAAAATACTTGAAAGTTTTTTTTCTTTTCAGTTATTCTTTGATTAAGAAAAACTATTTACCACAGGGACTTCATCATTATCACTGTTTTATTTACCACAAAAAAAATGGAGGTTGTTTTTCAGGTGTGTGTGTATGTATAAAGAATGTCACCTGACTTACCCTGCTCTCACATTCTTACATTCCTTGGGAGCCATTCTTAGCCTTCCTCCGAGTGTTTTGCTATATTAAGAATGCTCACGTAATCAGGGATCAGCAGCCCACACCGTCTTTCATCAGAGGAACTTTGTGGGGGATCTAGCCAGTGCCCTTTGCCACACATCAGCATCTCCGAGCAGCTGCCTGCAGTAGAAGGAAGGAGGAGGGGATCCCACAGCTCCTAGTTCCTGGGGGTTTTCCGCTATAAGTAAGCACCTTATTTTTGAGGCTGTTGCACCTTGTAAATGTCAGAAGCAAAGGTGCAGAGTTACCAGGTGAAGCAGGGGCCTGCTCACACCCCCATGTCCTCCCTGGGCAGCGGGAGTCCATCTGCCTCAGGAGAAATGTGATGTGGGAACCTGGACTCTTTAAAAGCCCCCCGGGGTCTACATCTGTCTGAACCCAAGCAGCGAGGGGCACATTCACTCAGCTCACACCTGTGCTTGACACAGCCAGTGTTTAAGGAAATGAAACCCACGTCCTATCCCTGGAAGCAGTGTCAGGGCGGGGAGGCACAGCATTTTAGAAAAACATTATGTGTCTTTATAACCGAGGCTTGTGACTAGATGCAGAGATGTCCCCAGGTGGATTTTCAGACTTTATGCCTCTGTCCTCACTTTATGAAATGGACTGTTTTTCCCCATGAAAGTAGTAGCCTCTGCGACAGACAGTTAAACCTTCTCCTGGTCCCACACTCCTTCCATGGAGCCCCATCACCCTTCAGCCCCCCCGCCCTGACACTGCTTCCGGGCATAGGACTGTGGGTTTCATTTCCTTAAACACTGGCTGTGTCAAGCACAGGTGTGAGGTGAGTGAATGTGCCCCTCGCTGCTTGGGTTCAGACAAATGGAGACCCTGGGGCTTTTAAAGAGTCCAGGCTCCCACATCACATTTATCCCCCTGCTTCAACTCTAAACCGGACCATTTTTTTGTAGTTTTAGTCTCCCCTCCTGACCCCACACTTTTGGTTCAGTTCTGTCATGTGAGTTTCCCGTACTCAGTAGCTTCTGCCCGCACACCGTTTCTCCTATGAACTTTAGAACTGTGGGTGCTCAGAGAGCAAATGGTACAGTCAGCTGCTGGCTGGCCCCGGGTGTGCGCTCAGGTCAGGCTCAGGCAGGAGGGCCTAGGTAGTGTTCTGATTGGGGAACTCTGAGACTGAAGACATTTTAGCCATAAATCATAAGGGACCTGGTTGCTGTCCGTGTTGCGATTAGAGGGGTTGAAAGGAGTGGCAGTGACGAAACACCCTGTGCTTTCTCTTTGCAGATTTGATCAGCAGAATGGGATGCAAGGTGCTATTCAGCCTTGGTCAGCAGATGCTGAGGCGGAAGGTGGTGGACTGCAGCCGTGAGGACAGCCGGCTGTCCCGCTGCCTGAACACCTTTGACCTGGTGGCGCTGGGGGTGGGCAGCACGCTGGGGGCTGGCGTGTACGTCTTAGCCGGCGCTGTGGCCCGTGAGAACTCTGGCCCTGCCATTGTCATCTCCTTCCTGATTGCGGCGCTGGCCTCCGTGCTGGCTGGCCTTTGTTATGGAGAGTTTGGTGCTCGTGTCCCCAAGACTGGCTCGGCATATCTCTACAGCTATGTCACCGTTGGGGAGCTCTGGGCCTTCATCACAGGGTGGAACCTCATCCTCTCCTACATCATCGGTGAGTTGTCCACTTCTGTTGTTCCCACTTCCCTCCTTTGCTCCAAATAGACCAAGTCTTTCGAGGAGAACCTCCTTGCCTGACCATTATCCGTCCTCCTTTTTCCTTCTTCCTTTTACGGAAGGCAGAGGCACCACTGGCCCTCCAGCTGCTCTTGGTGTTCATGGTCGGGTATGCTGGGGTGTCGAGGGGACAAGCCCGGCCAGCAAGGAGGTCGTTCCTGTTAACATGGAAGGCATAGAACCATGGGATGTTTCTAATTAGTTAAAAAGGATTTAGTCTCTTTTAGTGAAATTTATTTTGACTACTAGAGTAAAGTTATCATGGACATAGGAAGATGGAAGGATATAGAAAAGCATGAAGAAGAAAGCAGAAATTATCCAATCTGAGAACTGGGAGGTAGTAATTCTCTCATTCATTCATTCTCTCAACAAATATTTATTGAGCACTTGCTCTGTGCACGGCATTTTGCTAGATATTAGGGATGCAATGAAGAAAAAAGACAGTCTCTGTTCATGAGAATTTACTGTCTAGGGATTTGACCATTGTTCATATTTTTGTGAATTTAAATGCATATTTTTGGCACAGTATCTCTCTTTCTGTATAGAACAATAGGTAGTAAACATGCCTCACAGTGTTAACTATTTTTCCATAGTAACATTCCTCATGGTTGTATACCATTGTATTGAAACAAACACCTGAATAAAAGAATAACCAAAGGATTTGCATGGCCAGTTCACAGAAGTAGAAATACAAATAGCCATTAAACATTCCACTTATATTGTACCAGGCTTTTTTGTAGTATTATCAAAAGACGGTAAGATGTGGTAAGTTGAGCCTCTGAGTAATGGGAATATCATGTGCGGTACTGTGTGTGGCCTCTGTGTGGGGCGCCACTGCCACACACCCAGGCTACCTTCCCTTTCAGCCCTGCGCTGTCTGCTCAGAACCAACCTGGTTTACTCCTCCAACTTCCAAAATAAATTTCATAACAATGAAACTTGTAAGTGCAAACGCTCACACAAGCTGAGGTGTCTCGGTGGGAATGCAACAATTTTAGATGGGCTGTTGTGTTTCCAGAAGATTTACCAGGGCACGACACAGGAGAGCGTGAGGCCTGATAGTCCCAGAGTACAGATGATGATGCTTTGCCAGAGCGCCATTGGCCTGTGTGGGGTCATGCATGTATCATGTGCCACTGCAGGAACTTCTCACCCTTAGCTGCTGGGGAGGGCAGTTTTTCCAGCCAACATGGGGTTTTAAAGCCCTGACTCAGAGCTGGGGGTGGGGGAGGCCAGGCAGCCCCTCTCAGCCAGCAGGGTGGGGTTCGGGAGGCCCATCAGCAGTGAGCCGGCCTCTGGGGGAGATGGGAGACCATGTGTCTTCACTGGGTTGTGGCCTTGATGGACAGATTTCATAATAGGCGAGCTGCTCGGCACAAAGAAATGTGGTTTAATTTTTGAGTTGTTGGGAAAATACTTATCATGAAACCAAATAGCAAAATTGAGTCTGCAGGTCACCCTGGCAAGCAAACTCCTGAGGGTGATCCAGACCGCAATCACCAGCAAGGCCCCCTTTGAGAAAGGAAAGGAAAATGCTATGTGTGACTATTGGAATTTTAGCGATATTTCCTGAGGAACAGTACTAGGAAAGCAGGGACTTTATTCAGATTGAGAGAGAGGGAGAAGGAGAGAGCACAGTCAGCTGTTGTTGGCATTGGGGGTGCTGCCTCCATTTGCGTTCCTCATGGCTGGGGTGCAGGGAGAGAACTTTGTCTGCCAGCAGGTGCTTGGGGACCCGTGGCTGTGAGCCCAGGGTCAGGCACAGAGTGGCAGAGGTGAGAGTCAGCCGCGTGTGATGCCCTGGTCTCCTCTTGCCGGGAGAGCAGTGTTCACCAGGAGCGTCTTGGAAAAGGAGCTTCCGAGAAGGTGCACACTGCTCACTGCGCCCTGGGAGTACCTTGAGCCATCAGTTACGTGGCTTGCCATCAGTGTTTCTTTTTTAATGAAATAAAATAGGTAGAATTGGATAAACACTCTCTGAGTGCCTCTCAGGTAGCAAGGGGTAACATTGTTTTGTAAATTCTTTACTAATAATTTGGTTATATGTATGTTGAGGGTAACATGTTCTATAAAACTTTTATTAATCATGTAGTTATATATTTGAAACACATGTATACACGTGTGTTAGGCAGCGGCAGAAAATACATTTCCCCCCCAGGCCCTAGAAGCTTCCTTGAACTTTTCACTTCACTGTGAACACTGGTTGACCCTCTTCTGAGTGTGCATGCTGAGGTCTGCCTGCTGCAGAGTCCCATGCACCATCTGAGACCCCGCACGGATGCTGTAAACGTCCAGCTTAATGACAAATGCTTAGTTAATTGCTTTCTTTCACGTTCCTCTGATATGTGTTGTTTTGTGACAGGTACTTCAAGTGTGGCAAGAGCCTGGAGTGCAACGTTTGATGAGCTGATTGGCAAACCCATTGGGGAGTTCTCTCGGACACACATGTCTCTGAACGCCCCTGGAGTGCTGGCCACAAACCCAGACATCTTTGCTGTGATCATAATTCTCATCTTAACAGGTACACCCACACAGCGAGAGGGCCATCAGATTGAGGCAGGGGTCCAAGAAGGCAGGTTCCTACTGGGGGTCTCTAGAAAGACCAGGTTTTCTTCTTTTTCTCTTTCTCCCCTCCACCCCTATTTTCTTTCTGTAATTAATACAGATATCTTTTTTGTCTTAATGACTTATGATACATTCACAGTAGGGCTGGCCTATTTAATAGCTGCCGAGTTGTGTGTCATTTAGCTAACAGAACCTCAGGTGTTTATGTGACTATTGAGTAACATTTTTTTAGTACTTCAGGCTTTTTGTGCAAGTGACTCAGGAATACACTGTTGACCCCGTGATAACCATTTGGGAAGGAAAGTTGGTGTTCATCAGCCAGGTTGAGGTGCAGGGACGAGGTCTGTCTGGAACACTAACAGGCGTCTGGGGTGTCAGAGACGTCTCAGTTGGTTTTACACCTACTGGTGGTCAAAACACCCTTTAAGCAAATAAGTTTTATGACAAAGTTATGGATACAGAATTTAAAAATGCCTGATAGTGCTTGCCCATAGCTGATAGCAGCCTCTTCTTACATGTATCCGTGTTTCAGCCACTAGGTGGGGGTTTTGCTGACATAAACATTAAGTTGATGAAATGCAGATAAATTCTCTTTTGTGGTTAGAAAACCTTGCATGGCTTTTAAAAACAACCCATCTAATTTCGCCCACTATGTAATTGAAATCATTTTGCACAGGCCAGACTCAGCAGTATTTCTGGTCCAGTGGTAGGAACATGTATCAGAAATTAAGTTTTCACTACTCAGATTTTCATAAACACGAGAGGGAGGGACACAAAAGGAAAGATACAGCAGAGTGTGGTGTCTTCCCTGTGATGAATCATTCTATTCTCTTCTAATGTCTGCATTTCAGAATTCAGTCTGTTATGTGAGCCTCTTTTAGAGGCTCAGTACAAGAAATTTGTGCACTCGGGGTGTGGGAGGGGGTCCCTCAGCCCGGCCTGCACCCTCTCGCAGTCCTGGAGCCCTTGGGGGATGTCCAACTGAGGGCTTAGCCATCAGTCAGACATCCTTAGTGCTGCCGCGGAGGCGGGAGAGGCTCCTGCCACCGCTGCTACGCTTGCCAGCTGTGAGCCCAGCTTCTGGCTGAGCTGCGCTCCCCCTGTGGGAGCACACTGACCACCAGGGGGCAGCTCCTGCATTGAGTGTCTGCCCCCTGGTGGTCAGTGCGCATCATAGCGACTGGTCTTTCCGCAGTTTGGTCAATTTGCATGTTAGCCTTTTAATATATAGGTTGTATAAAAGACACAATGCAGAGCGGCTATCTCAAATCATAAATTGTGTCGTGTGTTCACTGGGTACTTTTTCATGCCTCTTTTCTTGCTGACAGTTTGCACAGAACTCACCAGGTGGCATCTTTATCCCAAGGTGGTCCTGCGTTGTCATGTGGTTTCTGGGCATTTTTATCACCTGGTGTGTTTTTTAATGTGAGTTACGAGCTAGAACTAGTCCGGCCTAGTGCTTATGGGGTGGCAGTTCCACAACCACAGACACTGTCATTGCTGATGTTGCTAACACCCACACGGCGATTTGAATAATTTCCGATCTGAAAAACTCATTCTACTAAGAAACTGAGCAAAGTGTCTCCTTGGAGAAACTAAAATCCTGCTCCTGAGGGTGGTTCTCATAAAATACTTTAATGAGGGGGAGGGTGCAGGGAGAGGTGCTCATTTCATCTCCTGGGGGGCTTGATGCCCCATCTCTGCAGCCTGGTGCCCCCTGGATGGCGTCCTCATAGCATTGTTAAACGTCTTGATCACTGCCTCTAGAAAGATCACGAATTCAGCCCCATCCCCAGAGGCTCACAGAAGTCTTTAGAATTTGATGCCATGTGAGTTCTTCTTAAGTCATCGCCCTCATTCCCGTCCCCATCCCAGGAAGGATTTGCCTGGTATGAGGTTAATGCTCCATGTTTCCTGTGTATGCACATTTTCAGGACTTTTAACTGTTGGTGTGAAAGAGTCAGCTATGGTCAACAAAGTATTCACTTGTGTCAACGTTCTGGTCCTGGGCTTCATCGTGGTGTCAGGCTTTGTGAAAGGATCGCTTAAAAACTGGCAGTTCACGGAGGAGTATTTGCACAACAACTCTGGTCTCCTGTGCTCCAACAAGTGAGTTGCTCCCTCTGCCCGTCCCTCGGCGTGTGGCAGTTGGTGTATATGGGGGATGGAACTGGCTAGAACCATACGAGTCTTTTTTGCAGTAATGTGATTTGAATTTGAACATTTTATTAATTTTGTTTGTAGTGACATAGCTGAGGGTGTTTTATTGGTTTAGAATAAATTTTATTCCCCTCAACTAGACCATGGTATGACAAGGACGCTTATGGTGAAACCAGAGTTCTCATTCTAATTCCATCATGTACACAGTTGAGGATCACTGTCAGACTCACTAAGTAATCCCTTTTTCTCTTATTCTGTTTTATGACCTTCTTCTGAGTTTTGTGATCAGAAAAGATTTTCTCTGCAATACGATGGTGATACCACTTTATTTCAAAATGTTTAATAACCCAGAAAAAGAAATATGTGGAACTTTTATCAAAGTTTTTCAGAATTACTAAAGTATCAAACTGTGATTCTAATAATCTCTTTCTCCCACACTTGACTTGGGTTGTATCAGCCCTGAAAAGCTGTGGCCCCATCCCCCTGACCTGTCTCTGGCTCAGGGCACTCAGGGTTAGAGGCAGGTGATAGGCGGGCTCACAAAAGCCAGATAATCATAATGTATCTTTTTTTTTTATTTTTTATTTTACTGATTTTTTACAGAGAGGAAGGGAGAGGGATAGAGAGTTAGAAACATTGATGAGAGAGAAGCATCGATCATCCCCTACTGGGGATGTGCCCGAAACCAAGGTACATGCCCTTGACCGGAATCGAACCTGAGACCCTTCAGTCTGCAGGCCGAGGCTCTATCCACTGAGCCAAACCGGTCAGGGCCATAATGTATCTTTTTTGTCAGATTTTCAGGTGAAACTTAGGGTCCTGGGATGGAGAACAGGGAGTGTGGTTTTGCCCATGAATCTATTTTAATTACTGCTAAAGGTTAAACTGCTCAGATAGAGATTCTTCTAAACTGTGGTAGCTTTAAAATGATGTCTCACGTCCCAGAATGAGCGGTTCAGTTGGCCGGCCAGAGAGGCTGTATATAGGCTTTCAGGGACCCAGGTCGTGGCGCACCTGGTTGCTCTGTCATCTCTGAGGATGCTGTCCTTACCTACCTGGTTGGAGCTGGGCTGTGGGTGCCGGCATCATCCAGCTGTCCCAGAAAGGGAGCACGTGTGGAGCAGAGTGTTCCCAGTGCTTTTAAGGACAGATCCCGGAGACACACGCTCCTCTGCCCCCATTCCCCTGCAGAATCCAGTAGCCAGCCACATGTAGCTGCAAGGGAGGCTGAGGCACTGGGGGTCTGAGTGGTCACATGCCAACTTGGTTGCTGGTTGTTAAGGGCCAGGTGCCCAGTTGCCTGATTAATGGGCAGGCATTGATGTATGACTAGTTCATGACCAGACACCAATAGGAAACTATTGAATTAAGTGCACGAAACTTCACTAACTCTAATATTATATGGTTAATACTTCAAATAAAAAGAGCCTTTTAGTCTTTGGGGACTAAATCCTATTACAGAGAAATGAGGACTTTTAATACATATACCCAAACATTCCTGAGTCACATTTATGCCAAATTTCTTGGTGCCCATTCACTTATGGTGGAGTAAAGCCAAATCAAAAATCTTTGAAGAAACAGTCAACTTTGAAAACCTTGGGTGCTGTCTTACTGGTTGCTGTTTACAGGTCAGGAATTAAATGTTTCCTAGTTGTCAGTCAAGATTTAATTTTATGGTTTTTATGAAGAGGTTGTCCATGCCAGCTGATGGTGTGTACTTTCATCAGTCATCCTTACCCTGAATGTCCTAGCAACAATGAACTCTGCTGGCCTCCCAAAGTGGCGTTTGTGGCCCAGCCCTTGGGCCTGTGTGAGACCCCTTTAGCTACATCTGCCTCCAGCCCTGGGACACGCCATGGAGGGCAGCGAGTCGGCCACTTTAAGAGGTAGAGTGCAGTGGGACAGGGACATGACTTGCTTGTTTATTCTTCCTTTTTCTTTTTTTAACCAGCTGTAGATTTGTTTTAATGACAGTGGCCACACAGTCTTTCATGAAATAGTTTGTCTCTCTGAAGTTCTAAGGCATTACCCAAAAAAACCATATCGCATGGAGGGGCTTCATCATGTGTGGGTTAGGAGGCAGTTCCCACCACACCGTGCTGCGATTGTAGAAGTCCGCTCACCAGGGTGTCCACGTTCTTTGTGATTCACAGAGCCCATGGGAGCGGCTGCGGTGTGGACTGTGGACCACCCTTTGCTGACTTACCTGTCCTGGGCTGTCTTTTTTGTGCCGGGGTTGGTGGTTTATTTCAGTAAATGACAAGCTTCCGTTTCAGTCTGGTAACAATTTTTTCCACATCTAACACTTGTGCATTTCTTGGGGTTTCCCCCAGGTTGCTACTGAACCACTGTAAGTCCCACAATTAGGGTCTTCATGCTTCACATCCAGTGGCTCCATGGCAGCTTCTGGAACTGAGAAATGTAATTATCCCAGAGGAATCAGTAAAAGGTTAATCCTCATTGGAAAGTAATTGGGTCCAAATTATTTGTTTATTTCATTAGCTCATTGATAAATCAAACTGAAAGCAACTTTGCCGAAATGAGTTGCTAACTCAACCTCAGTGCATCAGTGCTTATAGAGTTGGAATATTCTTTCATTCCTGTTCTCATGTTGGGAGGCGAAGTGGTCTGGGAGGAGGGGCGGTGGGGAGGTGTGACCGTCCTCGCCCTGGGGGCTCTGTGGTAAGTGACAAGAAGCCTGCAGCCAAGTGGAAAATGTGGCCACAGGGGAGGGCTGGAGCTGCACTTCTCAGACAGAAGGAGCGGGGCTGCTCTTCAGGGGGCTGAGGCTTACGAGTAGTTGGTGAGAGGCAGGGCCTGTGGTAGACTGATGTGGGAGAGTGCTGCCCAGGCGAGTCCCGGCAACGGCTGGGATCCAACTGTTGAAGCTTAGACGTAGTGTTTACTTTAGAGTCACAGGTTTTGATCCATTGGGACTGTTTTCTGGATCTTTAAGGACTTTGGGGTTCACAAAATGTGCTTGACTTTGAATTCATTACTTCAGCAAACAACTGATCCCCGCCCATGAGCCCAGCTGTGCTAGGCACCAGCCTCCACCTGAAGCATCCCAGCTGCTTACTGTGTGTGCGTGGGTGCTTAGGAAACATTGTTTTGTTGACTGAAACTGAGCAGTTTTCAAACCTCAGTGTCTTTGGAAATGCTTGTTTTGAGACCTGAGTTACTGGCAAATACAGAGACTTGCAGTTCGTTCCTACATCTGGGGCCCCTGCACTGCCTGGCTCCATTTCTTTCTCCAGGATTCTGGGGGAGAGGCTGCATTTGTTGGTTCTCCTCTTTCCTGAGGATACCCTGTCACAGTCCCTATGTTCCATCCCCACCCCACGTCTATATTTAGAAGAGGCTTCTGGAAAGGGCATAGTGTGCACCATTGTGGTCTGGGCCACACCCTGCGGAGGCCTGTTGTCCACAGAGTCGGACGCAGTGGCTGGCGACAGCTGCCAGGGGTCATGGCCTGAGGGTCTGGAGCAGTGGTCATAAGTCAGGGGGTGGCTGTTTACAATGGCTTGTCTTTGGGACCATGAAGCTAGTGTTGTGATCTTTGCTGTGACTCGTTGTTTTCCTAGTGAGACGAAAGAAGGGAATCCCGGTGTCGGTGGGTTCATGCCCTTCGGGTTCTCCGGTGTCCTGTCAGGAGCAGCCACCTGCTTCTATGCCTTCGTGGGCTTTGACTGCATCGCCACCACAGGTATGCCCGAGCGCTGTCGGGAGCCCATGCCCCGCCCTCTAGCTCTCCAGACAGGCCCGCCTCATTGTACCCACGGGTCACTATTTTCCTTCCTGTGGGCTTGTGCCAGTCACCAAGCTTCCACACCTGAGTAATGTGTAGATTGCAGCTTCCTGCTGATCTTTCCTACCCTTATCACTTCCCCAAGTCCCAGGTCACAGTTCCTGGCAGGAAACTGCATCCTGAACGTGACTAACCCTTCTACTAGAATGGGATAATGACAGACAGGGCCGCAGCCTGACTTCATATCTGTGCATCATCCGGGAGAAGCGAGGCCATTAAAAATATTGTCATCCTGGCGAATTGAATAGTCTAGGCTCCATTGGACCTCCCAAATCTCCCTGCCAAAGGAAACAAGTCTTTTCCTTGGCGGAACCATGATATAAAGGCCGAGAACACCATCCAGGGCCTAGGGGTCATCTGGTCTGTGTTGCAGAGGGCCACCCTGTGTTTCCAGAGCCCAGGAAGGCATTTGTGGTGGCACAGACTCCCTGGACACTGACAGGCCTGGGCCCTCATGGTTTGTGGTTGTCCCTCCTGGCTGTTTCTAGGTGAAGAAGTCAAGAACCCCCAGAAGGCCATCCCCGTGGGCATCGTCGCCTCCCTCCTGATCTGCTTCATCGCCTATTTTGGGGTGTCGGCTGCCCTCACACTCATGATGCCATACTTCTGCCTGGACAAGGATAGCCCCCTGCCTGAGGCCTTCAAGCACGTGGGCTGGGACAGCGCCAAGTATGCGGTGGCCATTGGCTCCCTCTGTGCTTTGTCTACTAGGTGAGGCTTCTCAGATTCTTGGGTTGATGTCAGGTGTGGTGGGCCAGGTAAAGCTGGACACGCAGGTCTGCTATTAAAGTTACTTTTTTCCCTGGAAATGGAGCCAGTGCCTCAACCCTGATTCTCTGGCTTTTCCTGGTTGCTATTAATCACCCAAGAGTCATTCGTGTTACTGATCTCCTTGAAGAACCCGAGGCCCACTTTTTTACATCATCTGCTTAGCAAAAGACTTTGTGTCCCCAACTTTGGCCACTGGACCAGGCCAGCTCTTTGAACACTGCATTTTGGCCTCAGTTTGGCCATAACATGGAGGTAACCTTGAAAAAGGGAGAGTGCCTTTTAATGAGAGGCATGTTGCCCTGGTATGTCCTGTTAGCCCACATGAACATTTACTATTTGTAAATGTTGATTTACCATAGAGACGTCCTCATGAACGCTGGGATGCTTTTATTTTCTGTTTGAGTCAGCTGGAAATAACTAGGAATAAATGTAAAATTTCACTTCCAGAAAAATGACTAGTTTGTGCTGGTTTGTTAAGCTTTTCCTATTCTTAGACTTATACATACTCAGAGTAGTGCTTTTTGTAGGGTTGGTGTATGGAATTCTGAGGTTATATAGCTTGGTGGTGGCAGTCCTGGTGAGAGTCCAGGGCTCCTACTCCTCAGGTCAACTGGGCCTGGTCAGATCCTGGTGCCTTGGTTCCTGGGAAGCTCCTCTAACTGATGCCTTTTCTTCCATCTAGCCTTTTGGGTTCCATGTTTCCCATGCCTCGAGTTATCTATGCCATGGCTGAAGACGGACTGCTATTTAAATTTTTGGCCAAAATCAACAATAGGACCAAAACACCAGTAATCGCCACGTTAACCTCAGGTGCCATCGCTGGTAAGACCTGGAACTAATTTCACACACTAATATTTCAACAGTTAAGTCATTATTGTTCCCTAGGGAAACATCCTGAATTGTACTGTGGTCTGTGAGAAATTTTAACTTTTGTTTTCTAGCCTTAGACCTGGTTTATTGCAAGGTAACTGCCCTTCCAACACAAGGCAGAGGCCAGTGCTCCAGAGGATGTGATGGAATTCCCAATAAGTTTGAATTCTTCTGTTATTATTGGCCCGAGCTTAGGATACACATGGTCCCTCAAAGCCATTAGTCTTCTCCTTTTCTGAGTGTCCCTGAGTAGATTTTGGTAAGATGACATCTTGCATTTATAAGCCAAGTGAGAGTTTGTGTTATTACTAGAAATTTAGTGTCCTTGTATCTTAGCCTGTGAATTCCCTGGGAAACGAGGATCCCTTATGATTGGTGTTGTATAAAATGTACCACTTTGCCCTGCCCGGTGTGGCTCAGTTGGTTGGAGCTATGTCCCATGCACCAAGGGGTTGCGGGTTCAATTCTTGGTCAGGGCCCATTAGCTGGGTTGCAGGTTCAATCCCCGGCACTTTGAGCCTATGTGATGATCTAGAGGCCCCAGATTAAGGAATGGCGGGGGGCCGGAGGGTGGGGGTGGGGGAGGGCGGGGCTGAAATTGATTTGCACTGCATGCTGTTTGTTGTATACATTTCCTCCTTTAATGACTGGACTGCATTTCGTAGCAGGAAAGGCAGGGTGATCCCATTGTACAGAGGTGGACGTGGAGGCACAGAGAGGTGAAGGCCGAATGCAGACCCATAGTGTAGATCTGGCTCTTGGTTCCTGGTTTGTTTTTATGCCAAAGAGGCTGGCTCCTTCCAGGGTGCGAGAAGAGCAGCGGGTCTTTTGGTAAATTAAGTCACGTGACACCAGCCAGTTTGTGCCATAGGGACTTGTCAAATGGCCATTGATAGGACATCTTATCATCTTAAATGAACGAGTTGTTATTAGTAGGATTTATGCAAAGTGTGCCAGACTGGGGACTGGCCCTGAATCACAAAGTGTGCTTCATTTTGTGGATTAACATTACATAATGGAAGAAAGCTAGCTTTTTATTATTTACTAAATTTGTCCTGTAATTCTACATTTCTTTTTTATTTGTTTTGTTTTTTGTTAATCCTCACCCAAGGATATTTTTTCCATTGATTTTAAGAGAGAGTAAAAGGGAGGGGAGGAGGTTGGGGGGAGAAGGGAGAGAGAGAGAGAGAAAGAGAGAGAGAGACACACACATTGATGTGACAGAGACACATCGATGTGAGAGAGACACATTGATTGTTGTCTCCCGCACTTGCCCCGACTGGGGATGGGGATTAAACATGCAACCCAGATACGTGCCCTTGCCCCTTCAGTGTGATGCTCCAACCATTGAGACACATTGGCTAGGGCTGTAATGCATTTTTTAGAGTGATCGCGGTGGTCAGGTTAAGGGACACATGTCAGAATACAACCACTATATTTAAGGGATTAAGGCATTGGAAACCATGAAAATTTTTTCAGTATTTACATGTAATTTGATTATATTAAAGACTGGCCTTAATTTCCTTCCTGTGCTGATTAAAGGAAATAAAACTATCATCATTAAAGTGACTACAAAGTACATTCACTAAACTTCTTTTTTTGGTGGGAGTCTAAATAAGTATTAGGTTTTCTAAAATCACTTCACATTGAAGACGCTTGTCTCGGTTTCTCTGAGTGGGAATGCAGGTGCTTGTGGTGTGCATAGTAGGTCACCGTTCTATTTACCTGGAAGTCCTCTTTGCTCCTAAATCTTATTATTTGTTCACAATTTAAATTTGTTTTAGCTCCAGTGATTTATAGGAGCTTGAGAAGTGTTTGTGGAAAAGCAATGGTTTTGTGTTCTGCTTTAACTTGTCTCGATTGTGCATGATTTGAAAATACCCCAAAGTAGACCTAGCCAAGTTATTGTTTAAATGGGAAACAACCTCTATACGCATGTAAATACACATACACATTCTCACAAAAAGTACAAAGAATTTTCAAATAAGCATGCATGTGTTGTTTTTTTTTTAAGTGTGGTCATGGTGAAGGGCTTGAAATTGTTTGGGAATAACACTGCTTTCCATGCTCAACTGTCTGGGTCAGGAGCCTCATCCACCTCCTCATCATTGTTGCTGACAGATGCATATGTCTTGGATGATCTACCAGAGACTGTTCTTACCTCTTCAATGGTGTATAGCATGTTCAACGAGTGCTGGGAGGATGATGGATGAATAGATGCATGGCTGATGGATGGATGGATGATAGATGGGTGGGTGGGTGGATGATGAATGGGTAGGTGGATAGATGTACAAGATTTGTCTATGAGTCAGCATAATATAGAAGAAGAAACACTGGACTTGGAATCACAAGAACCTAGTTTAAATTCTGACTTTTCCATCTAGCTATGTGACCTTAGGTAACTCTCCCAACCTTGTCTGAATTTCAGTTTCTCCATCTGTAGTGTAGGGGTAGCTTGCAAAGTTACCATCTGTTGAGGACTGTGTACATGATTTAATCCTGAGCTTTTCTTCCTGTAAGCATCTTTCCATGGAAGGGCCTGGGGTTGGGGGGCAAGAAAAAGAAGCACCTCTGTGTGCTCTGGATTACAGGTGGGTGGTGGTTCTGGATGTCAGTATGTGTAGAGGGCCATCCATGGATCCTGATGTCTGTCTCCTCCCCAGCTGTGATGGCCTTCCTCTTTGACCTGAAGGACTTGGTGGATCTCATGTCCATCGGCACTCTCCTGGCTTACTCTTTGGTGGCTGCCTGTGTGTTGGTCTTACGGTATGTATGGCTTTTCTGGGTCCCCTGACAGAAATGCACATGAACCCTCCTAGCCTCTTAGCAGTTCAAATTATTGCTTTATACAGTGCAAATTTTAGGTTATTGATAACTCCTTTGGGAACTTCCCAGGAGAGGGTGGGGATATGGTGGTTGAGAGCCTACTTATAGAGAACATCCATGAAAAGATTCAGGGGTGGCCCCACCTCCTTCTATCATGTGCCCTCATTTTTCTGGCTGGATGTTGGGAGAATAGAGACAGGTTCTCAGCCAAGCTGCTGAGCCTGGATCTTGGGATCAGCTTTTTTGAAGGTTTTGGTGATGATTTCAATGTGGTCCAGCTTCTTGGGACAGAGTAGACTGGGGACTGGCCCTGATGAGAGTTGGGAGAATCCAATGAAACTTAGGTCACTGTGATGACCTTCAAAACTCAGCTTACTGCGGTGCTTCATTGCACACTGCTGGAGAAAGGAGTTCCATTATATGGTGTGGGATGGCTGAGGTTGATGTTCAGGAAGACTTTCCAGGTTCTAGTGATAATAAAGCAGCCCGGGCTTAAGCTTGGTGTCTCGGCTACTCCAGAGCACCCCAGCAAAGCATACCTCCTGGTGCCAATTTTTCTTTGTTCTGGAAGGACAGGGCTCTGCTTCCCAAGTCCCAGAAATGGCCCAAGGTAGCATTCATCATGAGAACATGTACTCATGGAGACTCTTGGTGTTGGTCGCCTGGCAGGAGCCTCCGTGTTTCTTTCCAGGCATTTGTACTCACAAGGCCATTACCCCGTTTCTCATGTGTCAGCATCTAATGTATGTAAAACCTGGGTTGAGCCTTGGTGGTGATTGTATAGGATCAGCTAAAACTAGTTTACTACCACTTATTGCTTCCCAAGGGCTCAATGCTGCAATCTTCTCCAAGGTCCCACCACCTTCTTAATTGACCTCATGGTGTTACATTTAGTGAATCAGTGAAAATATGGTTAATATCTCTATGCTTACTCTTAGACTGTATGCAAAGTAATTCATAAGGCACTCTGTTTTCCAAGACTGGTGGAAAAGATTTGAGTTTCATTCATTTTGGGTAGGAGGATAAGGGGCCTCATTTAAAATGACTGCTCCATTTGCAAGTAGCTTGTATCTTGGAAATCATGCCACTGAACTCTATAGATTTATTAAGGCCAAGGCATTGGAGTTTTAAAATAAATTGATCCAATTAAGTCTCACAAACAATATCTCAAAGCCATCAGCCTGCAGACACATTTCTCCAGCTCTCTGCACCAAATAGGATCCTGATGTTGCTTTCTATTTCTGTCTGTGCATTTAGTTCCCTGCAGCCTGGTTTTGTTGGAAGTGGCCTAGTATCTTAAGTTTCCAAGAGCTAGTGCTACTCTCAGGGCCAGAGAAACCATCTCAAGACATTTCTCTGGGCTGGTTTATGGTGGAGGTCAAGTTGTCTCAAAACAGAGACACCAAAGAAGGCTGTTGCCAGAAGGCGAGACCCAGGTCTCCTCTGTTTCCACTTTGCCAGAGAAGACATCATTCTGACCATCTTCTTCCCGTTTGATGCCTTGTGTCCTGGGAAACTTACCTTTGAAGGCTTACTAAGAACCTGAATCATTACTTGTTCTTTTGCTTAATGAAAACATGTTGGTCACATTTGTCTGCAGGTATCAGCCAGAGCAACCTAACATGGTATACCAGATGGCCAGAACTACCGATGACCTGGATCAAGTAGACCAGAATGAACTGGTGAGCACCAGCGATTCCCAGACAGGCTTTTTACCAGAAGCAGAAAAGTTTTCTTTGAAAACATTACTTTCACCCCCAAACATGGAGCCCTCCAGATTCTCTGGGCTAATCGTGAACATTTCAACCAGCCTCATAGGTAAGAGCCTGCCCTTCCTTGGAATGTGTCTGGGGTCCTGCTTGTTGGCATTGCATGGTTTCTTGTTGCTGGGTATGGGGGTGGGTGTCAGAAGTCCTGCTGCTGGATGGACTGTGCTACCGGTTATTCTGTCCTCATTGCAGGTGATGCCTACAGAAATAGAGCCTCCCTCTCCATAGGTTTTGGGGAGCTGAGGATATCATGGGAACTTGAGAAATGGCTGAGATGCATCTCTCTTTCTCTCTCTCTGTCTGTCTTCAGCAATTCTTATCATCATCTTCTGCATCGTGACTGTGCTTGGAAAGAAGGCTCTGACAAACGTGGAGTTGTGGGCCATCTTCATGCTCATTGTCTCTGCCGTCCTCTGCTCAGTAGTCACGGTCATCATCTGGAGGCAGCCTGAGAGCAAGACCAAGCTCTCGTTTAAGGTGAGCAGCTCTGTCTGTGCTTCTGCAGGGAGCGGCCCGATGGGACAGACCCCGCATGGGCTCTCCCAGGTGTGGATGTTTGGCGGGAGGTGCTTCCTGGCCAGCCTCAGGGGAACATGGGCCATGGGCACAGACAGTGCCTGGTGGGGACCTGACCCTAGCTCTCAATGGTGTAGCTCCACCTCACCCACCGGGGCATCTCACAAATGCCATCCAGGTGGATTGTGTATCATCACCAAGCCTTGGAGGTACACTTTTAGATTTTACAAATAATAGAATAGTTCAACCTAAGAGGTAAAGTGGAATCCTTCTTCTAGCCCCTGCTTTAATGGGAACATAGCAGGAGTGGAAAATAAGAATAGAGCTTTCTTCGGCAACTAGTTGCTTAGACCCAAGCTCCCGCCTGTTAGGGTTTGCCTGCATGGGGGTGTATTTACGTTGGAGGAGTTGGGGGTGCAAGGGTAGGATTGGCACTCACTTCCTCTTCCCAATGTAAAGATGGTAGCCCATATGAATCTCAGAGGTCCATATAAGTGTCAGGTGCAGGATGTTTTCTAGGTCGTTTTGTTAAATGATGCAAACAGGTGCCAGCTCCAACTCTGCTGTCAGGGCTGACGCTGCCACCTTGTGTCTTCGCAGGTGCCCTTCCTGCCAGTCCTTCCCGTCCTGAGCATCTTCGTGAATGTCTATCTCATGATGCAGCTGGACCAAGGCACCTGGGTCCGGTTTGCGGTGTGGATGTTGATAGGTATGTCCCTTACTCCAGTGTCTCCTGAGACCTCCCACCCCTGCTGATCACTCATGTCCCTGCTACTTACTTGGCAGATGGCTAATGTCTTTGAACCTCCTCAGTTCAGATTTCAAAACACAGTAGAAACACAGGTAGTCAACAGTTTTCTCTCAGATAACAAGGAGCTCCCGGTAGGTTGTGGGTCCTTCCCTCTTTTTCAGATACTTTTCATTTTAATAGCCTCTTGCCTGAAGTAGTTATGTTATTGGGCAAGAGCTTGAGGTTAACAAGAGCAAGGCTGTGAGCATGAGCCTGCTGTCAATAAAGCACCAGTCGTTTCCACCCCGTGGGAAAGTCGGGACCTCACCTCTTTTCGTGGGCGGTGGGCACTGGCAGGGCCTGCAGGGGCTTGGGTGTCACCTTGTGGGTGCTGGTCCTGTCTGGGACTGACCGTGGCCTGGCCTCTCTCTGGGCCTCTGCCTCGGGATAGCAGGAGATGGATCAGGTTTCTTCCTCAGTGTCCAGTCTGAGTGCTGATGAGGGGCGACTGGCCTTGACCTATGTCCCTCCGTGTCCCTGACAAGAGCAGAAATCTCAGGACCAGGTTCTGCTAAACCTCTCAGTCTGGGGCCACACCTTCGGGTAGACGGCTGCTGCTGTGCCATCTCCAGGGTGGTACTTTGCTACCCCATTCTCTGCAGACCCCTCACTCCCCTCAGAGTCTAGCCTGTGTTTAGCTGGACAGGCATCTCCTGTGGAGTCATTCTGTGAGAGCTGGCTCAGTCTGCGCTCAGCCCACTGTGACCATTCCTTGAGACTGCAGAGCCAGGTGCTTACTTCCTGCCAGAGGTGCAGGGACTGCTTCTGAGCATCCCTATGTAAGCGCCTGGCTTCTGGGCATGACCTACTTCCTGTACTTTTGGTAGCTGAATTGAGTCCTTCCTTTAAGGACCACTCTCCTTATGTCACCAGCAAAAGGGTGGCCCCAGGGCCACCTGGCTCACAGTCTCTGGACAGTAGTTAGAATCACAGATCGCTGGACCAGACTGATTCGTATGGTACACTCATTCCCAGGTGACCCGAATGCCCCTGCAGTGGGCGTCACTTACACAGAGAAAAGGAGCAGCCAGGACCGTGCGGACTGCACGGAGACCCACTCTGGCAGGGAGAAGCACGGCTTCTGCAGTGTCCGTCTTGACCCTTCCGGTGGCCACAAGCCCCCCAATTAGGTGGTCAGTGGATGAACCTGAGGGATTGATGTCCCTTCCAGGGGCCCCCAACTGAGCAGTTCCCCCTGCTCAGGAGCTTCCCTGGTATGATGCTCTCCAGAGGGTCACCTTTGCTGGACCTGTTTGGAGTCGTGTTGTTTCTTTAAGTATAAAGTGTAGAGAGTGGTGGCTCAGCTCAGAGCAGGCAGCGTGGCGAGGCTTTGCTAGGCCCCAGGCTGCGCTGTCTGCTTCCTTGGACCCCATCTGCTCTGTTCACTGCTCTCTGCTCTTGGCCTGCAGGCTTTGCCATCTACTTTGGCTATGGGCTGTGGCACAGCGAGGAGGCATCCCTGGTCGCTAAACAAGCAAAGACTGCTGATGGCAATTTGGACAACTGCAAATGACGCACAGCCTCATCCACGGGAGGTGACAGCAGCCTTGAGGGATGCCCACAGAGCACCCAGAAGCACCTTGTTGTCTCCGCCAATGCAACAGGACCCACCCACAACCACAAGGCTCCTGAGCAGCAGAAGGTGCACTGCCTGGACTGCAGCCTCAGCCCACATCTCGAAGGGCCTGCCCATCTTGCTCTAGGGCAGGCTCACCAGGCCGGTTACTTTTGACAGCTCCCTTCCAGGGCCACTTGGCTGTGGCTGGCCACTGCATCTCCTAACTTCCCTCTGAACGAAGAAAGCAGCTCCTCCTGCCGTGCTGCTGTGGCCCCAGGCAGGATGGAGATCTCCTTCTCGTTACTGGGCATCCAGGGCTCTGTCCCCAGGCACCGTTCTGGTATTGAAAATGCGGCTACTCCCGACTCACAGTAGCCATCTCCCCGCTCAGCCTGGAACAGCCGGCCATCAGTACAAGATGAGTACCACAAAACAGTATGCCTCCACAGGCCCGCCCTGAGCCAAAGGACAGCTTGCTCCAAAAGAAAAAACAAGGACTGGTTTTCTTTTCCTGTCCCTGCCCTCTGAGTTGTTTCCAGAAGGGGTCTTAGTGTGACCCCTTCTCCACTCTGCCACCTTGACAGAGCAGGAAGACAGAGTGGGTAGGAGGCAGGGCTGGGGGCCGGCTGCACTCCAGAACGCGTATGCACGGGGGACCTCCTTCAGCCACATTCCCGCCGGGCCCAGCCTGTTCTTGCTGCTCTGGCATCTCATTGCTGCTGTGTCCTGAGCAACTGGAACGTGACACTGTTTATGGAGGATCGGCCTCAAATTAGCAGCGCTCAAAACACCCTTTTCCGTGGGTCTCTGCCGTTCACTGAACCCTGTCCTCTGATGCTTGCGGGTCAGTGTTTGGGGTCTTGTAAGGTTCCCAGGACAGGTGTCCGCTCGTTCTGAGGTGATGATGACCGTTCCTCCCCACACTTGTGGCCCCTGCCACGATCTCGTTGGCCCTTCTCTCAAGTGTAATCAAAGTGAGTCCTCCTGTTAGTTTCTGTGAATCACTCCACCAAACAAGCTGGTGCTTAACATTAACTTGGAAAATGGCCAAATGATTAGCCTGTGCCATCAGTGTATTGTTCAGAGTGTGGGGCCCGCACACTCGACAGTTGGGGTATATTGCTGTCCCTCTGTCCAAATGCCCTGGGTTTGTTTAGAGGTTTGTAACCCGGCCCAACCCCCTGCTCCATACGTCTCCACAATGAGCTGCTCTCTGCGGCACTCACAGGCCGCAGCTGGAGAAAACAAACACCAGTCCCATCGTCCTCGTCAGAGTGTAGTCCGGGAGACAGGAGGCCCTTGTTGACGGAGGTAGAGGGAGACAGACATTTCACACAACACGGAACATGTAAATGCTGCTTTCAAAGCTTATTTTCCCATTTCTTCCCCCCTGGCCTTTGGCACAAATCTGGTAGAAGCTGGTAAGTTGACAGCACTTGTCTTTTGTCCTGCCCAGAAGACTCTTGGAGAAAAGTTTGAGTTTGTCAAATAGCCAGACGGCTAGGCCGGCCGCTGGAGGACGGCTGGGCAGTCAGCCTGCCGGGGCAGGGCCCTTGGTCAGGCCCCAGGTGGATTTCCAAAGAAAGGTATTTAAATTTATGTAGATTGGTGCTGTAAACTATTTTGATAAATATTAACTTATTTTGTTTGGGCTTGGTTGTCTGCTGTTTTCTTAGGCCTGTTAGCTGTCTGCGCCATGTGGCTGATATTTTCCCACATAAAGAACTGGAGGGAGGTGTGTCTAAAAGAGAATTTTTTTTTTTTAATTTCTCTTTCTGGTTGAAATATCCATGAATTTTCTGGGTGAGCAGAGAGCAGAGAGCAGTGAACAGAGCAGATGGGGTCCACGGAAAGTGCCCAACAGACTGTGATTACAGTTGACCTTTTCACTAGCAGCACCCATCCTTCTGCAAACTGGTGCGATTCTCCTGCACTTCTCACGGATGAGAACCTGCCGACAGGCCAGGCGCGGCCCCTCCTTCCGCAGCCCAGAGCCAGACCTGCTCTCAGATGGCACGGGGCTCAGGCTAAGGAGAATCCCTCACCCTCCCTCCAGGCAGAGCCCCAGTGTGGGGCAGGGCCCCCGAGGGTGACTCAGACATAGTGCACGTGGTCCCTGCACTCTTGCTGAGAGTAGTTGGTTCTCTTCGTGTCTGAGGGCCATGACATAGGGATGGTATTGGGGCTAACCTCTCAATGTGAATAGACTCAAAACACCTCATCCTGCCCCTGAAACACACACATACACACACACTCAGGCAAAAAGAAAATCCACCGAAACTGCTCCTCCCACCAAACAAGAATAGGATTGTCAGTTTTGCAGCTCGGCCAGTATTTCCCTACACAAATTTCACACATCTGGAGACCCTCTGGGGATGTTGTGTCTACTCATCTGTGCCCCAGCCCCAGATGCTGAGGAGGGAAAGACCCTTTGTGCTGAGTAAGTGCCCCTTCCTGCCTCTGAATTCCCATCGCATGTTTCCAGGGCCTGAAAACTCACAAAGGAGCAAATTGGAGCCCCAGGGCCTCTGCTGAAGAGGGAGAGGGAAGGGGTTTCCAAGGAAACAGCCGGCCTCTGGGACCTTCCAGAAGAGGGACCCTTGGCTTCTGCACATGCCCCACCCTGCCCCATCAACTCACACTCCCTCGCCCCAACTCTGAGCTGGATTTCTTTTTCCAAACCAAGAAGGAGTAGTGATAGAGCCATCTTTTCCAGGCTGTTTTGGAAGGACTGTTGCCAGAACCCCTCACATCTTGCCCACCTTTGGTTTTATTCCATTGTGTTATCAGGCAATCAGCCACCTGCTCCCATGTGCTGATGTGTGTTTTGGACACCACAGGTCTGCCTCCTGCTGTGTGTTCCCGCCCCAGCTCCCAAGGCCCTGACACACTGCCCTCTGCCCCTGTGGCAAGGCCTACGTTCACACTTGGACGAGGCACCTGGCCCTGCCTGATCCTTGACCGCTGCAGTGGTTCTGCTGCATGCGTGGGGGTGGGAAGGCGGATTCTGTCAGGTGTTCCCTCCACTCCCACCACTAAGGCTGTCTGAATTGACTAGGTTTTGCAATCCCAATAGGATGGCCTCTAACCTAACATTGGAGACAGACCTATGAGGTCAGGGTGGGAGGCTGGGTTCCTTGGGTGAGTGTGGACACACCTCACGGAGGCCCTGCCCATTAGGTAAGCTCACTGGCATTTTGGGGACCTCTGCCTAGCTTTGTACCAGGCCCCACTGTTACACATCTAATACACGCCATCACCATGAAGACAGGCCCCATGACCAGCGTGTTCCAGGATGCATGGAGAGGGAGTGTTTGTGGGCACATCCATTCTGCTGGGCGAAGGTGTGTGATGCGTATTTATGGAACTGGTTAGTTCCCTTTCAATGGAACTAGATACGTTATGTATAATCTAAACTATATCTGTTTGCCATCATAAGGAGAGTATTATACTTAAGGTTCTTTGGGGAGAGGAGATGTAGATTTTGTCAGACTCTCCTGGACTTTTTTTGGTAATGAAATGCTTTATTACCATCCAGTGGTGTAAGAAGCTGAACTCTGTATTTCCTCATCGTCATTGTGATGCCTGAAAATTAGGCCAGAAAATGTCAACTGACGTTCATCTCCGTCACTATAATCCAGAGTTTTGTGCCCATTGCTTGCTGAAGTAGCGCTCTCTTTCAAGGGGACATGGACTGACCAAGAGTCTCAGGCGCAGTTACCAAGGAGCCGTCCTGGATCGTTCTCCAGATGTGGAGCTTGAGATGGACGACCTTGGCCGTGAAGTCCAGGCGATTTTCTCAGGGTGTGAGATGTCCGCAGGCTCAGGAAGCAGGGCTAGGAAGATGCACTTAGACTTTGCTAATTTAGTAACAAGGTATGATCTTGTGTTTCTTGATGATAAACTTTTTAATTTGAGAACTCATTCTCCTATTTGAGAAGCTATAATATATATTTAAAATAAGTTTCCTGTTTAAGTTGTGCCTTTCAGCATCACTGGGTGCAAGGAGCACCAAGGGTGATGATCCCCATGGGGGCTGGCTTATCACCAAACCCGAAGAGCTGTGGTTTCTCCAGTGAACGTTTTCTTCTATTGAACATGGAGCCATTATTAAATGAGTTTTGTTTTTTATTATGTAAATTGTAAAGTATTTTTTGTTTGATGCTCTATTTTTCTAATAGTTTTCTTACAATTATGATACTAGAGTTAGATTTTAACGCTAACTGCAAATCAGGTTGGTCTCTGCTGGTCCCTCCTGTTTTCACTTTAAGAACAAGCATAGATGTTGCCCATCACTTTTTTAAAATGTGAAACTGCATCCCATTTTCGCTGACAACACTGTGCATCGACAACTTCTTACTGTACTTGATGTTGTAAAATCAAACTGTTTTGTGGTACATTATCTCATGCTTCTGCAAATTCTAATAAATTCTGTAGCTTCAGTGTGCACGGTGTCCGTCTCAAGAATTCCAGCAGCGTTGGCCAGGTCCCCAGGAGTGGCAGTGCCCCACCGAGAAGTCCAGATCCCGCGCTTTGCTTCTGTAGTATCTTCCTGCCTCCCCACAGGCTGGTGTTCTATCGCCTCCTTCAGCCATTGGGTGGAAATCCTTATTCCAACAATAAGCTGGGAAACCCAGAGCCAGGAACCCCTCATTTATGATCCTCTGTCGCTGTCTCCCCGCTGCCCACTCTCCAGACTTGGCTTGGGTTTGGGCCCCAGACTTGGCTTGGGTTTGGGCCCCAGAGGTTTCATTTGCTGAAGGACTTGGGTATGGGGTGCAGATAAACCCCTCACTGCTTAGGGAGGATGGGTGCATGCAGGGCAGGGAGAGGGTGGGGAGGATTGTAGCTGTTCTAATACTTGATCTATCTGTCCCCGTTCCCCCTTGAGAAAGGATCATTTTCTTGCAAGGGAGGCAAATTCAGTCAAATTGACCTTAGCTCTCAGACACTGGCACACAGTGATCCAGTGATCACATGGGCAAATCTGTTGCCAGAAAGACAAGGCCTAACCTATGTGTCATCTCAGCTGATGACAGTGCTGGAGGGGACACCCAGGAGAGCAGAGAGAAGGGCAGGGAGCTGCTGTTGGGCCTGGCGCTGGCGGCTTGTCATGGGGAATAAAATACTGACAACCAGGCACATCACCTGGTGGTTGGCCAGATGGTAAAGTGGAACACAAACCCCACGGTGTGGAAGTGTCCCCAACATGTCCCCAGGGCAGGCAGGAGTCCATTGCACCCCCCAGGGCAACTTCTCAGAGGTCTCCAGTGAGCCCAGTCCCTGGCCTTCAGGATCAGTGTGCGTCAGTGTCTCAGAGAGCCCAGAACTGGGACAGGACCGTGGTGGCAGGGGATGCGAGTGTCGGATAAGCACTGGCCTGAGCTGAGCGCATGGTGAAGCCTCTTCCAGCAGTGCCACACTGCCACCTAGTGGCCTGCCACAGGGTTTCCAGCCTTTTCTTAGGGAAACCTTGAGCCCCAAAAAGGATCCAGGTTGCAGGCCTTGGGAGAGTCGCCTGAAGCACCTTTTCCCTGCACAGTTTGGTTATGATACACTTCTGCTGAATCCAGAGCTGTGCCAACAGCTTGGCATTCGCAGTAACAAGGAATCCTGTAAAGGCTCTTCACCAGGTGACAGCCAGGAATTGCGGCCACCTTGCACACCGACCACTCTAGCCCAGCCTGGCTCAGCCCCCAGAGCAAGGCGGGGTTGGAATACCTACTGGGGGTAACACTGCTGGCCCCTCTTCAAAGGGAACAGTTTCGTTTGAGCAAATCAAGCCTGCCTACCAACCCATCAATGCAGTCACTGAAAAATGCGCTGTGAGAAAAGGCTCAGGGACCAAACTGGCAGCGCTTTTGCAAACGAGCTGAGCCCTTTGGCCTGTTTCAGATGGCCAGCACCTAATCCTAGGGGACTCAGGTTGGGTGGGGAAATGGAGAAGCTGTGCGGGTTACACTTTCTCATGGATACTTTAACATTTTACTTCGCAAAACAATGAAGTTGGCCCTGGTGGGGTAGCTCAGTTTGTTTGAGTGTCGTTCCAATACACCAAGGTTGCGGGTTTGATCCCCGATCAGGACACATACAAGAAGCAACCAATGAGTGCATATAAAAGTGGAACAACAAATCGAGTTTCTTTTTCTCAAATCATTAAATAGAAAACATTTTTTAAAAACACAATGAAGTCACTTGTTGAGTGCCTGCCGGTGGTCTGCAGTCACTGGAGAGGGGATGCAATACACCCCCTGCTACATTAACCTGGGTGCAGGGAAGACGGAAACCACCACCCAGAGAGCAGCAGCTGTGCGCGGTGGCCTGCTGGTTGTCCGTGCAGTGGGTGCCCTGGCGTGCTGCACCCAGCCAGGACCTGGGTCACTTGCAGCAGAGTGACTCCAGCTTAGAGCTGTGTAGAATCTCATCCCCCCATGTCTTGGCTGGAAGAGCCTCAGAGACTTGAACTATCGCCCACCCCACCCCACCCCCTGCCCCCCTCTCCCCGGGGGAGGGGGCGGAGAACAGAGCTGGGCTGGCTGAACCCAGGGAGCCTGTTGTTTTGTTTTTAAGAGGTTTGAGAGAAGCAGAGTGGTTAAAAAGATATTAAGCAAACTTAAGTGATTTAATTGCCCTTGTCTTAACAACTTTGGGTGTTTTTTGTGTATATTTAAGCATTTGATCCAAACATTCCAGTGGGCAGAATGCTGATTCATAATAACATTGTGCAGTCCCAGAGATCTGGTTTGATGCCTATACTCCAGTGATGGCGAACCTATGACACGCGTGTCAGAGGTGACACACGAACTCATTGTTTTGGTTGATTTTTCTTTGTTAAATGGCATTTAAATATATAAAATAAATATCAAAAATATAAGTCTTTGTTTTACTATGGTTGCAAATATCAAAAAAATTCTATATGTGACACGGCACCAGAGTTAAGTTAGGGTTTTCCAAAATGCTGACATGCCGAGCTCAAAAGGTTCGCCATCACTGCTATACTCTGAGGCAGCACCAGCTGTTCAAACAGGTGAGACACCTTGTTTTATTGTGCTTTGATTTATTGCACCTCACACATGTTGCATTTTTTACAAACTGAAGGCAAGGCCCTCCACTAGTTAAAAGATTACAACTTGCTTTATTGCAATATTTGCTTTATTGTAGTCTGGAACTGAACCCGAATATCTCCGCAGTATGCCTGTACCCACTTCCGGGTTTCTACCTGAGCATCGCTCCTTCCCGCTGAGATGAGTGACCCAAGTCCCACGCAGGGAGAGCCGGCTGTGCAAGGCTCCTTGCACAGAGGAGGTGACCAAGTGGTTGACTTTAGAGGTCTCGTCTGCCTGCTGCAAATCAGCTGTGAGAGGGGAGAGTTCTCTGCAGACAGGAGGAAGCGGCTCTAACGTCGTCACTCCCTGCACATGCCAGTGGCTGAGTCACCCGCCTGCTCAGTAAAGGTGAGACCTCACGTGTGGGGGGAAAGGAAATGGAAGGTGGTTATTATAAAAGTGGAGGACACAAGACACAGCAAAAGACACTAACAGGCTGGGACAGGTTGACAAGTGAATCAATAAATAGGTTGTCACTATCAATAACCTGGAAGCTGGGTGACTTAGAGGGGATTCTGTGGTCCTTGCAGGTCTGGAAGTGACTCAAGGGGATTTATCATCCTCGAAAGCTCTCTTGTTCAGCAGCTGTTCAGGACGGCAGACTTGCTACAGTCTCACTAAAGTCCCTACCACTCCTATATGCCCCACAGGGAACTGGACAACTAGGGGTCTCCCTTGCATCGTTAAGCAGGGGCAGGCTGGCCAAGCTGGCTGCAACCCAACCAGCGGTCAGGATTGGGGAGCAAGTGCTTTCAGGCTGAAACAAATGTGCTGGCTGCACAGAGTATTATAGGAAGAGCCACAGAGCTGTCCAGGCTCCTGTGTCCCCTGTTGGCATGAGAAAGCCTGACAGATCGTTGTGCACGATAAGGAACTGCTGTCTGTGACCATCACACCAGGAGGGCTCCTCCTTGCTGCTCATGAGAGAGCTCTATGGCCATCCAGGCATGAACTGGCAGGATTTAGGACACATCAAACTTTCGTTGGGGGTAGAATCATATCCTGTTTAGGGCTGAATTTGAAATCGATGGTAAAGGAATTGCACTCAATCGTTTGTGTCCCTTTCCCACTGACTCCAGCCCACCCAGCCTACTAAAGACAGCGGGCTGAGCAGAGTCACTGACCCCCAAAACCAGGGCCAGGCTCCTGGAGATCCTGGGCTGCAAATATGGGTGTGGGGGCCTCGAACCTGCTGAATCAAGGCAAGAGGTCTGGAGACTCAGTGGCTGACCATGGCAAAACACAGAAAAAAAAAAATCCAGCCTGCCAAACACCTCCCTGGCTGCTATGGATCCAGCCCGAATTTCCTCAAGCCTGAGCTGGTCAGGCCAAGAGTTACATCAAGTGCGTGTCACGGGAGCTCCCTCAAATTAACTTTAATATGCTTCAAACACAAATATGCAATACAGAAAGTGTAGGGGCTGGGTAAGGAATGTGTGACCCCATTCAAGCAATCACACCCAGTGTGCCAGTCCATCAACCCCTCCCCTCTCCGACACCCGGCCAGAATCCTGCCCCAGCTCGGGGGCCCGGCAGTGGGGAAGGGCACACACTCAGCTCCCAAATGCCAAGAAAAGGTCCGTGAGGTCTGATGGGTTTGTCTGAGGAGGCGGAGCTGCGGCATCTGTAAGTGGAAACAGCTTGGGCCTGGGACGTGATGCCAGGACTTCCATGTTGAGAGGTCCAAGTCCTAATAGCGTGCAGAGTGGCGGAAGGGAGCACAGTGGCTGCCACCCCTCCTGTTCCAGGATAACGGCCAGAGGTGACGGGAGTCCACGGTGAAGGACGAGGCCAGGGCAACGTAGGAATTAGCTCAAGTGCCCAAGGTGAGGGCTGGTCAGGGCAGAGCTCCAGTCCACCTGGTGAGGGATTATTTAGTGCTAACATCACCACGCCCTGGCCACAATAGGCTAACACGCTGTAGCACATCCTAACAGAACACTGGAGTCGGTATTGCTGTGTAACTGCATTTAGCAGGTGTCCCTATGGACGCAGTTCCTAATTTGGAGAGCTGAGCTGCCGCTGAAACTGTGTTTGGAGGTGGTGCCGCTAAAAGAAGACATAACTGTGTACTTTGTGAACGTGGCATAATCTACTCTAATGGAATGCCTGACTCAATATCTCAGCATCATGCAGAGCCATGAGAGGAGAAATGTTTCTTTGATGGGCATCTACTATGTATGTCCCCGGGATGGGTGGATACTATTGGAGGTTTGCTAGAAACAAGATGGAACTTAAGCAAAAGCCCAACCTTGACTCAGGCAGGGAACACAGACCAGGTCTGTCTTCATGTGAGCGAAGCAGGCAGGCCTTTGGGCAAGCCGACCCCTTCCTTCTGTGGGCCGTCTCTTCCCCACCACAGATGTCCCTGCCTGAGTCCACTTGCCTTGGTCATACTCAAAGACTGCCCTGTGCTCAGGACAATTTCCAGGGGCCTTAGGGAGGGAAGTACAGGGTCTCTGTCACAAACAGGAAACAAAGGCAACATTATCATCATATCAATTGTTAAAACTACTTCCCCGTTGGGTGTCATGCTCCTAACCTTCCACAGCACTACAGGAACACCTCTCACGCTCTAATTCTACCATTTCAGAGACAGGTGCCAGTCCAGTAGCCAGTGACCACTGGCTGGAGTTTCAGTGGGCTCCTCTGTGTGGAAGGACCTTTTGGGTCTAAGATGGAGCACTGTCAGCTGTGGCATTGCTCGATGATCCTGCAGAAAATACACCTGGGTTCCTGGTGGGTCAAGGGATGGTCTAGCTCAGCGTGGAATTGGTCCCCCAAAACGGAAGAACTGGTTTTCTGGAAGCCCCTGCTAGAACCCCTGAGCCATCTCAATGCACAGTGATGGGACTGAGTTACTGAACCGAACTGAAGGGGAGGTTGCTATGAATGGGGGCCCGAGGGTCATATCGGTGGGTTGACCACTTGCAGCATCAGATCAGAGCAAACCACCTAGAATGCCAGAGCGTCCCTGCTCTGGGCTCAGTCAGGGCACAGATCCTGTCAGCAGTTTTCCTCTTGAGGCCGCAGGGCGAATGGTCTTGGTCAACTCCAAGGTCATCCTCACCCTCCCTCCAGAAGGGCTTGCTCTCCCATATTTCCCCCGAGGGAGCAATAGCTGAAGGACAGATTCCAGGATGTCGTTTAGGAAAAAAAGCAAAACTTGTGTTTACAAGACTATAGATGATTCACTGTCATGTCGAAACATCTAAAAAGCTGCTAACCCCCTCAGGGTTTCCCATTGCGCTCCCTTAGCCGCTCACCACAGGAGCCTTGATCATTAAAGCCTGCGAATGGAGTAATGGTGACTTCAGATCATGTTGACTAAGAAGCTGGTTGTTCCAAAGGCAGTTACTGTTCACAAGTCGCTGGTGTTTGTGTTAAATACAGTACCACTTGGTGGCAGGTCGAAAGGCGCTTCTTCTCAGTATCTTTTTTTTTCTTTTCTATTTTGGGTAGAAATATTCCTGGGAAGCTAGATAGAAATGCATTTTCATTTCCCAAGTATTCTTAGGCACAAGTTAGAAAACTGCTGACCTTCACCAAAATATGTCAGCACGTCATGTTATAAAAAATGCAATTTAGAACCACCGCGTGTACAGATACGTTCATTGACATATCTACACACATGGGTGCAGCACACAATGATTATTCGGTATAGATTCCAAACTGAACTGTCACTAACCTGAAATTCTGCAGTGAAAATTCATTGCTCAAAAACAATTGGCATTTCTTTCTTTTGGCTCTAACTACAGTCCAACGTTTGCACATCAGACACGACCGCGAACACTTCCCTCAGTGCCAACGCCAGGGAAGAGCAGTGGACCCGGGGAGGGTGCCGCTGAGCAGCTCCTGAGCATGCGCGGGGCTGGCCGTGGTCCAGACTCCCTCCAGGTGGAAGCGCGGGTGCGTGAGGGGCCGCAGCTCCGAGGGCCGCGGGGCGTTGTCATCTGGGCGTGGTGCCCACTTTGGCGGGTGAGGAGGGTCCGGAGGAGGAGCCGCGGTAAACAGGGGACGTGGGGGTGAGTTTAATTGGGCTGGTTGGGTCCCCAGTTTGGAGCTTCCAGAGCAACTCTTCATTGGTGCGGCTCAGCCTCTTCTTCTCTGGGCCTCCTTCTCCGCGTACTCCTGCAGGTTGGCGTTCTCCTCCGACAGCTGTCTGCACGGGGAGAGGACAGTCATGCCACAGGGCCTTAGCTCGCCATATGCCAGGCCAAGGATGCCTGCGGGGCAGCGGGGGTAAGTCAGACCCTAACCCACAGTCTCGGTTGAACCACTATTGCTGCTTGTCCCACCACATCAATCCCTGCCCCTCCCTCCCCCCCCTTCAGCCCGGTGATGGCTCAGCCCTCATGGACAAAAATAGCCTCCCACTGGCTGTTTTATTGCACACCAACCGCAGGGGGGGCGGGGGGGAGGGGAGTATCTCCACATCCTTCCCTGGAAGTTGGGGACCTCAGAGCAGGGGACCAAGATAGAGACCATGTCACCAGGAGCAGCTGCATTTGGCTACACGGCTTCTCTCTGGCACATTCCATCTCTGCTGTCCTCTGTCAGGGCCAGCCCTTCGCTGCCAGGGCCAGGCTGGCCCATGGCGACAGCTCAGCAGCCAAGGGAGACGTGGGTCTGCACTGCTGAGCTGGCCGAGCACAGGGTGGCGCACATGGTGGTTCCCTTTTCCCTGGGAACACCCAGCGGCCCCGCTCCCAAATCCGCCCTGGGAACAAACCTGAGCAACACCCAGCCGCGTCCGGGCTCCTGCTGTACGCTTTCCGACGGTCGGGGAGGCCTCACAGCTCAGAGCAGTGAGGTAAATTGGATGTTGGGACACAAACAGGACCCTCAAGCTCAGCAGCGAAGCCGCTTTGTGGGTGACACATGGTTTGTGAGTTTAGACACCTGCTCTGCCTACCTCGTGACAACAGTGTTCTGGTCAATCCTTGCTCTGAGATCTTCGTTCTGCTGCTGGAGAACTTGGATTTTCTCCTCCAGGATAATGTTCTTTTCCGCCTGGAAAGGGTGCAGTGTTAGGAGGCCCCTGGCAGGGCCGTCTGACAGGAAGGAGACCAGTGCCCTTGGCGGGTTATCAAGAAGCGTGTTTTGCAAACTACAGTGTGTAGTGCACTGGTGGCTTGTAAAATTAGGTTAGAGGGATGTGGCCAGCATTTGTTGAAAACAGAATAAAGCAGAAGAGAATATACCAGAATGTGCTGTATATAGTAAAAGTAAGTATAGTTATATGTATTTTAGATATATAGTTTTATTTCACATATATTATGCACGTGTGTGTATGTATATACTGGAATCCTGTGTAGAATATATTTTTTATAGTGAGTGTCCCCAGGCCGTTGCCATTGTTAGAGATATGCCGTGATCAGCACCAGGACCTAGTCTGGCTAACGGGTCCCATGGGCCCCCCCTGTACTGCATTACCCCCCCTTGCTGGGTGCACCCTATGACATTCTAAATGAATAGAGAGATGGAAACACGGACACATTTTCCCTTCTGAGACTATGGGCAGCCAGGAATGCAAAGCACAAGACCATCTTGGCACATTCTCTGAAAAATCGCAGCACCCAGGGCTGTTACTGCTCCACACTTTACACCCTTCTCTCTGTCAGAGGGTCTCACAGGGCCGAGACCTCGCTGAGTACAGTTCCATTCTAATATGAAGTTTAAAATAAATTATTTTTGAAAAGAATGTGACAAATTCTATATTAGTGTAGTTAATCTTTAAGGAAAACGTTCACCTCTCCAAGAATAAGGGTTAGGAATCAGAGCCAGAGAATGGCCCTCTGTCCCTGCTCTTCATCAAGACACTCTCACCCAGCCCTCCACTTTGCTCTAAGGAAGTGGGATGTGATTAAATCAGTAGCCCCCACCCCACACACACAACTGCTTCTGGAGTGAGAAGTCATGGATGCCTGCAGAAAGCCTAAAACATGGCAAAAACAGCCACATCAGCCTCTAGGCTTGTCAGTGATTGGACAACTGGATGCAGATGGCCCAGCCTGGAGGAGGAGGGTTGCTACCCTCATGTTGGTTGGACTACAGGCAGGACCAGGAGGGCAGGGCTCTGTCCCTGAGCTCCCAGTGGTCTTAGTTGTTGTCTTGCTGGGAAGCTCTGGGCTGCCAAGGGCTGCTGAATGGTGCCATGTAGCCACATGTGCCCCAACCGGAAATCGAACCATAACTCCAGATTAATAGTTCGGCACTCAACCACTGAGCCACGATGGCCAGGGCTGTCTAATCATTTTCTATAATGCACATATTTTCCTTATATAGTATCAAAAGTTTGTTTTACATATAACAATTTATAAAAAGGAATAAAACATAAGAATTGATCTGAGAGCCTTGGGTCAAGTTCCAGTTCAGGATGGTATCTCCTTGGAAACTGGCTTCTCTGCTACTAACTTTGGACAACCATCTCCTGGAGCCCTGGCGTGGCCCTTGTGCCTAAAGGTAGAGAATGAACTCTGGGGTGCTCTGTTCCCCAAAAGGGGCGCCCTTGGCTGGTTCTGTGGAAGCCAGGCTGAAAGGTGAGGCCGAGAGTGGTGAGAGCGCTGGGCTGGGGCTCCCTTCCGCCTGGGCGTAGCCACTGATTGGCTTTAGTGAGGTGCCCTGTCCCAGGCCCCCATCTCTAACTTGTGAAAGGAGGCTCCCAGCACCTCCTTCACAGCCCTGCTGTCAGAACAGAGGCATGGAGAGTGCTCTGCGTGGTGCCTGGCACACGTCAGTGATGCTCCTCTGTGCTGGCTCATCACACGTCCGCCAGGGAGGAGTGAGGAAACCACTTCAGAGGGATGGGGCGGGGATGGAGGCTGCAGAGTTGTACAAAATGAGGCCACCTCTGAGACCCCTGGCTACCTAAGAAAGGCCTTGAGACTCAAGGATAGAATTCTCCACTCAGGTGGGAGCAATGGGTTCAGGGCCCGTGTCCTGAACGGTGTCAGTGTTGACATCAACGATGAACCTTACAGTCATCCCGCCTGGAAATAGACCAACTCACCAGCTTTTCCAGCTCAATAATCTTCTTTTCCTGCTGGTGTATTTGCTGATTCTTCATCTCTAACACCTGCTTCAAACTCTTCATGTCTTCTTCCAAGTGCTGATAGGGAGCCAGTGCAACCTACAGGGGCAGAGAGCGACAAGCTATCTTCCCGGTCCTGGCAAAGGCCACTGCTCACCACAGTCATGGATTTCACTAAAGCTAGTCTTCTTTAACCAGCTGCCCAGTAGGCACTGGAGCGTGAGGGAGAGAGAGGAACATCAGCGCACACAGCCCTCCCTGGTAGAGATGCCCACTGGTGTCCCCCTGGGAATGCGACTAAAAGTCCAGCTCCCTGGGGAAAAGACGAGAGAAAGCCATCACCAGTGGAGAGTGTGGGGGCTGGAATGGCCGATGCTACCAGCCCATCCCCAGAGGGAGCTGGTGCGGTGAAAGGAGTCAGTTCGACACTGGCTTTGGACAGTCACTCAGACCACTTGGTTCAGCAGGTGGCGGGGATTTCCAGGTGCCAGCTGTGCCCTTGGAGAGCCCCAGCCCAGCATAGAAACAGAGCAAAGTGGTTTTAAAAGCAGAAAAGGCATTTTTAAAAAAAGAAATGTTAGAGTGAGGTTGCCAGATATAACAACAACAACAACAACAAAAAACCCCATAGTAAAGTGGGTTAAACTTGAATTTCAGATAAACAACATTATATTTAGTATAAGTATTGAAAGGGACATCCTTATACTAACTTCTCTGTAATGCAGATTTAACTGGGTGTGATGTGCTGCATATGGCAACTGTACACCAGAGGGGAGGAACTGTGCCAGCTCTTCTGGCAAAAACTCGCTCAACCTAGGGAGCTGGAGAGAACAATGGCGAGGTGGTCCTAGCCGGGCCACGCTTGTCCCAGGAGCTCAGGCACAGTGGCGGGAGCCGTGTGCCATGTGGCAAGAATAACATTTAGATGGAGAAACCCCCACTGTCCTGTCTGAGAGGTGCTGACAGGAATATGTGTAAGATCTGGGAGGGCCTGACCAGCTGTCGCTTTGGTAGCAGATTAGCACAGAGGCCCTGTCATCGGGGTGACTGCTGAGGAAGCCACAGGGCTTCCGGGGGAGAAGTCCACAGAGCCCCGCTGAGCCCCGCGGTGCTGGAGGCCTGGGAAACTCGACACCTCCAGCTGCTCTTCAGTGTTTTTCTGCAAAGCCTCCTCGAAGCGTCTGGCTCGGTCCCGCAGAGACTGGCTCTGGAAGGTCAGCGTGTCCACCTGGTCCTGCAGTAATGACACAAGGAGTCCAGCTCGGTCCTCTGCGGACACTGCAGCCTGGGGAGCCGTGATGACGGCCTGTGCACACACCATGGGCATCAAGCTGAGGCAGGTGCTCATCATAGTGTGACAGACCTCCCGCATCAGCCTCGCTCGTGTTCCAGCTGGGGCTCTCGCTGCCCCACCCCATTTTACAGCCCAGCTCTCCCACTGGCTCCATCGGCCAGCTCCCTCTCCTTCCAGGATCACTTCTGGCTCCTCTTGGCCTCCCTGGGCCTCAGGACTGGGGTGCATGTCCCTGATGTGAGCTGAGGCTGTCCCCCCTTTTTAGACCATCTGTCCCTCAGTTTAGACCTTCTGTTTAGACCATGCTCCTGGCCTCCAGCACACACCAGCCACAAGGCAGCCCTCCGTGTGCCGGCTGACGGAAGGGGCACCACACCCCTTCCCTGGCTCACCCCTCCCTGGCAACCCTAGCAAGGACTGATCATCAAAGTTCTCCGCCCAATGACACCATTTCTGTAACATTAGAACCTATGGAATTCCAATGAACTCTTCTCTCAAGAGAAATGGCCTCATTCCAGCCGACACAAGGAGCAAGGAGCAAGGTATTGTAAATTATGGAATTGTACAGAGTAACACTGTAATGTATGAAGTCCCTGGCTTGACTGCTTTCTTCATCATGGCAGACAACCCGGTTTGGCAAACCAGCCTTGGTTTTTTCTTGTCCTCTTTTTTGTTTCTTTGTTTCCAGTTACTTCTATTTCATCTTAAATAACAAAAGCCCCCACAGTGCCATTAAAAGCCAAGGCTGGGTATTAGGGCAATGCAGTCGTCAGTGGGAGCCTGTACCCACAGGCCCTGGCGACGTAGGCAGTGGTGCCCTGGAACCTGACTACCACACCCCCGGTGCCGCCCCAGGCCGCGTGCGGCACCAGCTGCGTCAGCGCCGTCAGAGGTCGCATTTCTTTCAAGCCTCTCCTCCTCCATCAGAAAGCAGAACAGCAAAAGCGCATCAGGCAAATATCAAACTGGTGTTTCTGCCACATTCATCATGACTCAACACCAATCCCCAGGCCCACGCGGTGTGCAGCAGTCACACGGCACAGGCTGCTTCCAATTGGATTGGCTCCTGTATGTCAAGGATGAGGCCCAGCACCGGCCCCTTAGGAGCTAACCAACGGCATGATAACAATAGTGAGGATGATAAAAATAAATATAACAAATAATAATATTAGCCACTATCAGAACAGCAAGAGCTTATTAGCATTTGCCAGGAGCCAACCTGGTGCTGCACACTTTACACACGTCACTCCTCGCGGAAGGAACTGTCAGCACCGTTTCACAGACCAGTAACCAAGGCTCATGGAGCTCACATATTGCCAAGGTTTCAAAGCTCGTAAGAGGGGGCGCCATGGGATTTAAGCCCGAGTTCAAACCTCTTACCACAAGCCTGCTGCTCTAGCTGCCCGTCGCTGGAGGCAGTTGGCTCTAGCAGCTCCACCCTCCTTGTACCAAATAACCTCCCGCCCAAATGGTTCTGTCTGCTACAGGGTGTTGCCCGTGGGATGGCAGGGGCGGAATGAAGACTCACTCACGGGGGAAACAAGACCTTCTCTGCGGTTCGGGGCTGGTGGGTTTCTGTTACGCCACAGTCTGGCTTTCCCTTTCCGGGCGTGCGTTCCTGAGGACAGCGCACCTGATGCTGCGAGAGGGATGCATGAGGAAGGCAGTTTGGGGTAAATTTGCTGAGGATGAGCCCGTGAGGACTGCGTGTTGCAGGCCCATTGATGGGCGGGTGGTGGGCTTACTGCAGACTGTTTCCTGTTTAGAAAACGTGGAACAGCACACTCAGTAGTGTGACATTGGTGTCACAAGCATGGGTGCTTGCGTAGGCAGGGCCGCCTCTGTGTGATGCATGCTGCCAGGGGAGAGTCAGCCGTCAGAGGCAACACTCCTGGCTTTGTATTACTTATGGTAATCAATGGGCATTTGTTGTTATTGTCATCACAATGTCCAGGTGTGAGTGTCCCCAATATTAAAAATTAACCTTGCTCTGATTGAGATGCCCACAGCTGGGAACGGAAGCACCCTAGCTTCCCAGGCAGCTCCTCCCTGGGGCTGTGGGTGGCCATCATCTTTTCACAGAGCAGCTGGCAGGGTCTCTGGAAGGGGGAGAGGGGTGCAGGTGAGCTGGGGCCCCTTCAGAAGGAAGCCAGGCTGCTCCCTGGCATGAGACCCACATGTCGTGTAGGTTGGCAGTGGAGGCAGGGAAGGTTCTTTCCGTCTCACCCACCTCCAGGTGATTGAAGTCCTTTGTTTTAATCCCAGACATGTCCTATGGCTTCTGCCCTTCGCAGCCCTCCTGACACCACTCCCTGCCTCGCATGCGCTTCGCCCAAGTCCCTTTCCTCACACACAGCGCGGGGACTCCTCTGACCACAGCAAGTGTGGCTCAACCTTGGATCTCCGTGGCACTCACTGACGGTATTATTCCCTTGGTGCAAGGATGTGCTACCTTTTGTGGGTGTCTGTCACTCTTTCTGCCACCACCCTCTGAGTAGACAATAAACTCCTTAGGGCAGGGGAACGTCTTATCTCCCTCTATATCCCAAATGTTTGTGGACAGGACTAACGATGCTGCCATTAGCTTGACTTCAGGGTTAAGGAGATACTAACCTGTAATGACAGCCGCAGCTTTTCAAAACTGTCTTCCAATTCTTTCTTTTCAAGCTCATGGGTAGACATCAATTCTGGAGAGAAGACATCGGATTGTTAAGTTAGCCTTGCATCTGAAAAGGATCAAACAAGACTCTTGCCAGACTAAATGAGAAACGGGTGAATAGGGACACTGGTATACAGCAGACTTGAGCCTAAAGAGACTTCTCCATTACTTTGGAATTGTAGGCGGTGTTATTTAGAAGAGAAATAAAGAGGGAGGGATAGGAGAAAGGGAGAGAAAAGGAGGGGGGAGTAAATAGAGCGCACACACATACTCATTTCTATACCGGCTCTCCCACTATCCGGAAAAGTCAGCTCCTCCATCCACGGTCCAATCAACTTGGTTGATTCTCCAAGTTTTCCTAATGGGAAAGCAACTGGGTGATCAATGTTCAGTCTCCATCTCCTTCCCCTCCCAGGGCCACTCTTTCTTTCCACCACAAAGCAGCCATTTGGGCTGCAGGAGGGAGCTTTCAGAGAGCTGAGCTGTGAGCAGCCTCCAGGCTGGCTGGGCTGGCTGGAGAGCGACGGGTGAACAGGGCGAGCGCTGTGTCCGTGAGGCCTTTGAGCCACACTCTGAAAACCACAGATCTCTAGGGTTTGCTTGAGCAAAGAGTCGCTGTGAAGACATTCAGACAGAAGGAGGACTAATTGGATTGGTTCCTCTTGGAGAGTTTGGAACCATTCTCTTCTAAGCAAAGTGTCATTCCAGTAATAATTTGCAAGTGAGGCAGAAAGAGATGTCATGTAAGACTTATTAAACAAATGGATTCTCTTTTCCTCCAGATGGGAACAGTCTTATTAACTGGGTGAAGCCCATCTCATTCTGGCTACACAAGCAATTTGTTTGCATGTTATAACTGGAGGGAGAAGAGGTCTCATTAATCAGCCTGGGTCACACAGGCTTCGGACAGAAGAGTACTAGAGACCAACAATTATCATTCTGGCTGGCCAGAGCTGCAATTAGGAAAAGCTTTTGGTTTCCATTGATCCAAATCGTTGAACTAATAATGGAGAAGGTCTCTAAGAAATCTAGTTGTTATAACTCAAATTAACATTTGGAAAAAATTAATTTGTGCTGATTGAATTAAGATAAAGCTATGTGTCTTTCTGTCTAAATGATTGGTTTCAATAGCCATTGAGCACATTGTCCTGACCATAATAATGAATGTTTTTGCTACTATTATATGTATTATATATAATGCAAAGGCCTTCGATGCGGCATCTAAGCAAGGCTTTGCTAGTGAGAAAAATCTGCCAGGTCTATTTTATGAAAATCCAGCAACAAAAGGCAACAGTGTGGCTCACTGCATCATCTCCACTCACATTCCCACTCAGAGACTGTTTTTCTACAGCGCAGCAATGGGCTTTAGGACATTCAGATGACCCCAATACCCCAAGAAAGAGGCAGGCCGTATCTACCCTGGACATGGTATCACCATGCCTGACAACTATGTACCCATAACATACTTAATTATTTTGAGGTCATAACACTCCACCCCACACCCAACACTGCTCTAAGACAATGGTTCTCAAAATGTGCTGCATATTAGAATCACCTGGGGAGCTTTAAAAAGCCCTGATGCCTGGGCTGCACCCAAGAGCAATTAAAGTGGAATTTCTGAGGTGGGATTTACTCATCAGTGTTGTTTTTTTTAAACTCCCAGGTGGTCCCAATGGGCAGCCCAGGGTGGGAGCTGGCACATGTGCTGTTTCTGCCCCAGACGTCTTTGCTGCCAACATTTTTCTGTACAGCTAATTGGCTATAAGGCTTCTTTTCTGTAAACAGATAAAATAACTGGTTGGTAGTTTGGGGTTTGGGGTGTTGTTCAGTTTCATTTCTCCACTGATGATTCTCACTGTTACTCCCATCTTTATATTCTATGTAAATGTTAGCGAGCCCTCATAATGGTCTATGTAGGGACGAGTGGACACGTGGTGGTACTCTTAAAACAGTTAGCATTTCTTCCAGGTGAGATGACCCGTCCAAGAGTCGGTTTATTATTTTGGAACAGTGCATTGGGAGGAGAAAGGGAGGCCCAGTGCCCTCTTGAATTCTCCTAGAAGAAGACAAGTCCTTAGGTTACATCTACAAAATAAAATCAGTTATTTGAGCAGCATTGCTATGAATCTATACATATTTTAAATGAAGGCTTACTTTTGTTATTCCTTTTTTATGTTTCATTAGGTCATTTTTAATGTCCCTCTGTTTGTAGTGATTTTATCTTTTTATCGCAAAATTGCCTTGGAAAGGTGTGTCCACCGAGACTACTGTTTAATTGTGTGAGGCCCAGACAGGCCCGGAGTTTCCATGCCTACGTGACATTGGTGGTTCTTAAGCACGGCTCCCCGTCAGACTCCTCCCAGGAGCTTTATAAAATCTTGATGCCCAGCTGCACCCCAGACCAGCTGCCTGGGGGCCCGGAGTGCACCTAGACGGGCACCAGCCTCCAATCACAGCGCCCAGGGATTCCAACATCCAGGCAAGGTTGAGAGTAACTGCTGCAGAGGAAAGAAGTGCTACCTGGATCCTGGTTTTGCATCTTTCCTTTCCACAGCAAGCAACACAGAGAACACGCCAGGAACAAAAGGAAGGGAGAAAGGAAAGTGGGACAAGCAAGCAGGAGGTGCTCCTTGTGTCTGCAGCAGGAGGTTGGTCTCCCATGGCCCACCCTGCCAGCCACACACATCTAGGATGGTAGCTACCTTGGACTTTGTGGTCGTGGTCATCCTGCAGGATCGCGATGGCCACCGTGTGGTTATTTTCCATCTCTAGGAGAGCAGCCTCGTGGCTGGCGGTGATATCTTCTACCTGTGGGAGAATCACAGTGACGGTCACGCGGGACGGACGGGTGGCAGTGATGTCCTCACTGCCTGGAGAACAGAGATGGAACTCACAGAGTAGAAAGGTCAGTGGTCCAAAACGCAAGGAAAAGTCATTCTGCTGCGGTGACAGCCACCCTCATCCTGTGTGGAGGCAGGGGAGCCAGGATTTGGTGGGGATATGGCAGCCCCTGGAGGTAGGCTGTCTGCAGGAGGGTGGAGGCTCCTGTGGGAATGGTTGCTTGAGCCCCCTCTTTACCATCTGGGGCCTGGCTTTGGACCATCCACTGCCCACTCCCATTCCTTCCCCTCACACCGATCACTCTGGTGATGATGACTCAGGAAAAGAAGAGGGACCTCCCTTCTAGATGGTCTGTTTTGTGTTCCAGCAGCAGGTGGGAGCCATAGTGCACAAGGTACATGAAGGGAACTGACACTTACTAAGCTACCTGCTACCAGCTACTCGGCTTACCCCTCCTAGCACATTGTAAAGGAAACACTTATGTCCATCTTATAGGAAACTGAGGCTTAGAGAGTTTGAAACATTTTGCCAAGTCCCAGTAAGGGGCAGAGCCATCAGTCGGCCCAGTCTGTCTGACTGCACAGGCGAAGCTCCATCAAACACACCGCTGCTGCCTTCCCAGCAAGAGCAGCAACGAGTGCCCGAGGAGCCTCTCCCCAAGGCCAAGGCAGCCGAGTCCTAGCCATCAGCTTGCAACCTGGGCCTCCCGTCCAGCACTGCGAGGCTGCGGTCATTTCCAGGACTTTAATCACGAGGAGCACAGCTAGCCTAGGATTTTTCATTTCCACTCCTCCTGATCTCCGCCCCGCCCCCACCATCACCACATGTACTGTTTTTGTTATTTTGTTGTTGTGCTGTTGTTTTTAACTTCAAATGTATGACTTACAGGAGTAATTGCCTAAAACGGCCTCTCCCCACGCTAGCAAACCGGAAGTGTTTTTCCAAATTCTTTGTCAGCCACCATTGCAAAAAATATTGTACATTGTAACATAGTGCACATGCACAAACCAAAGTGCCAAAAAACAATACTTTCCCCTCCTACTTGCAATAATCTGTTTTTTAAATTTTTATCTACTAATGTGTCAAAACCTAGTGTTTGAGGAACACTGAAGCAGGAGGTGTGCCCAGGTCCTGAAGCCCCGTGTGGACCAGTTAAACATACTGCTTCTAGCTGGTACTACTCAGCCACCGCCTAGGGTCCTTTGTTCCTCAGGGGACAATTCACAGGCCGACCTTTGATCTGAAAGGAGGAAGGGCTCTCTACAGGAAAGGAAGCCCATGTGTGGAGTAAATGCATGGGAGTATTTTTATTTTAAAATGGGGTAGATTTTCACTCCGGTACTATAATTGCATGGGAAAATTTGCCTGACTTTTCTCTCCTAAGGTAAAAGAGAACTTCATCCATGAAAACAGAAATATCATTGGCAAAACCAACAATGAACTCCACAGTGTTAGGATAACTGCATCACATTTTTCAAATGAACATGATATGCAATGATTCACTTTTATTTACTGGCCATCCTTTTTTTATTTTTAAAAATGTTTTTATTGATTTCAGAGAGGAAGGGAGAGGGAGACAGAAACATCAATGATGAGAGAGAATCATTGATTGGCTGCCTCCTGCACGCCCCCTACCGGGGATTGAGCCCACAACGCAGGCATGTGCCCTGACTGGGAATGGAACCGTGACCTCCTGGTTCATAGGTCGATACTCAACCACTGAGCTATACCAGCCAAGCTTACAGGCCATTCTTGATGAAACAATGTTTTACTTAAGGCTCAGACCTATGACTCCATTAATCAGAAAAGCTGATTACCACAGTATATAATTGTCCAATTCCTTTTTATATGAGGTTTTCATAGAATCTTCATCCAAGGCATTTCAGTCTCTTGAAAAAATAAATCACTGGTTAAAAAAAAATACAAGTATATATTTTTTCTGCTTCCCTACTGTATCAGTTGAGCTGAGGTCACCCTATCTGTAGGCATAGGTCCCCACACATTATTTGGATGCTTGTTACCCAGTACAGTTTGAGGAAAAATCTTTGATCAGTCCTTGGTGTAATTCTAATTTATTGGCTCTGACACAAATTACCATATTCCAGAAGAGTCCCCTGTGTCCCTGGCGGAGAAGATGCCCTGTCAGGCAATATGACATTATGTCTGAAGCTGAATGTCGCCCTTCTGGTTTGTTGGGAGGCAGGTCCTTTGATTTAATGGTGACTCAATCCCATGCTCAATATAGGAAGCCTGATGTACGGGCACGGTCTCTCTGTTACAGCCCCTCACAGGTGCTTTTATGAGTGAAATACGGATCCCCTAACTCTGAAAGGCCATATGCAACAAGAGGAAACCAATATGAACCAATGAACCAAGATCTGGGCATAAGAATCCTTGCTCTTCAGTAAAGTTCCTATACATCTTTATGTTTTTTGAAGACTGTTCCCTCTATGGGGAGGGAGCTGTTCACTATCGGCCATCCTCTTCTTGTCAGAGTATTAATCCCCATGACTGCTCCTCTGGGGCTCCTGGCTTCTTCCCAGGGCATGGCCTCACACTCCGAAGCAGCCAGTGAGATTTCAGCATGAGGACACCCTGAAACCCGCTGCAGGCGTTTGAAGGGATTCAGACAAGTTGACGGAAGGGAAACATCAGATCATTGATTCATTGTCAGTCCACGGCAGGCTTAGGCGGGAGGAAGCATCCTTCTCTTGGGGCCTTAAGCCACTGCTGGACCACTCCTTCCTTCTCCAGGAAGACGGAGCTCGGGCTGCGCACGGAGGAGGAGTCAGTGGCTGCGCCCTCCACTAGACCCCGTGGTGTGGAGAAGCAGCTGTTCCGTGGCAGGCTCCACTCCACAGGGGCTTGCAGTTCTGCTGGGCTGAGCAACAGCACAGCAAAGGGTTGGAGAACCACCCTCTGGATGGGTAAGATACAGCTGTGGGCTTCCTTACTCAGCCATTTGCAACACACAATTATCTGAGGCTTTGGCCATTCCCTGAGAGACAACTTACATTTAGAATGAAGATGCATGTGCTTTGTATCATCTCAGCCTTACTCATTAAACCCAAATCAGATTAACTTCCCATCTACTCCCATCCCAGACACAGATCCCTGTCTGGTGGGACAGAGGGGGCTGCCCATGTTCACTCTCTCCAGGGTTCTCTTACGGACTTTCCTTTCCTTCCCTTCGGTGCCTGCTTACACAGCCTGGGTATCTGCTTACTCAGAGTGGGCAGCCAGCCATCCCAGAGCGCCCAGTCCCACTCCATCCCTTTCCAGGATGTGCCTTCTGCCCCCACTGCAGCACACATGTGAGCAGGAGTTCAGGCAGCCCCCACCTTCCCACAGCGCCTCCTCCCAGGGTACTGAGACTCTGGGCTGTGCTGGGCGGGGCTCTGGAGCTGGAAGACTGAGGGTCCCTGGAACCTCCTTCTGTTTGAGGGCCTGTGGCTTCTGCTGGTGGCAGCTGTGCACCTGTCGTGCAGGAGGACTAAGGAGCTGTAATGCCAGAGGATGAACCAAGTATGTTCTCATGCAGTGCAGGATGCGGAGGCTGCCAGCTGGTCTGAAAGGGTGCTTTCCTTCAGGAAGGGAGAAAGGACGTCCTGAATCCGAGACAAAGCAACGTAAAGGCCAAGGAGGAGCACTGCTTCCCCCGGAGGGGAAGGCACCTCTGCTCAGACTTCACTGAGCAGAGTCCACAGTGACTTCAGGGCCAGGTCAGGGAGGAGGACAAAAGGCCACAGGGTCTGGGAGGAATGGGGTCAAAGGTCACATAATTGACCATTGAATGTGAGGCTCTGTGGCTGAGCATCTTTGGGAAACAGTAGACAGCCCAGAGAGGACAACTGGAAGGCACTGTGTTTGGGCAAAAGGGGACAAGCCTGTGTATTTTCAGTGAAAATCCGTTTTGTGTGCTTCGAGGTGGGGGGCTCTGGCAGTTTGGCTTCTATTCATGTGGAGCTAGCTATGGCACACGTGCTGATTTTGATTAAACACCTTATGGTCATTTTGAAATAAAAATCAGGCCGGATCTTTATCGGTACTTAAGGAAGCCTGGGGGCCTGCGTCTGGGGACACTGCATTTCAGGTCAGGCTGACGAACAACCCAACCCACCAGCCATTCTGATGCAGTTACCGTGGGGTGAGGATGAGGAGGGTGTTTTGCCACACGTTCCCCAGTGACTCCCATGTGCGGGCAGAGGTGAGTGGACGGCTGGATTTGTCGGAGGGAGACCCTGCAGCAGTCAGAGGTTCACGTGTCTCAGCGCACGAGCTCCCAGTCTGAGCGAAGCCACAGGAGCTCCTGCGCTGCTGGTGTGGGGCGCTGGGCGGCCAGAGGCCAGGTTGGTTGACTGTTAAGCTGGTGGAGCACAACTGTGGACAGATGTCACTCTCCATAGGGTCAGCATTGCCAAATGCAAATTGTCCCCAATAAAGAAGCCTGAGGGTGGGTAGTCCGAGCTGGAGAGCTGAAACAGCAGACCTCACAACTCTCCATCGCAGCCGTGCACGGAGTTTCCTGCACAGAGCGAATGCGGATTCTACTGCATGAGAACCGGCGACGTCCCTGCCTCGCCTCCCTCACTGCCTGCACTCTCTCTGCTGGCAGGGGGCGGGGGGCGGGGGGGGGGGAGGGCTGTGGTCAGGCTGGCCGCCCACGTTCCGCAGCAGGGGCCAAGTCAGGCCCGAACGATTCACAGATTTCAAGCATCCATCCCCCCAGCCAGTGGGTGTCTGCAGGCAGGTTTACTCAGACCTACAGCACTCGGGTGTTAGTTCTACCAGAAAATGTTCTCTACCCTCACAGCTGGAAGTAAACTCTCAATTCCTAGACACGTCTCTGCTGCTCACCCAGGATCAGTTCCCTCAGAACTTCCCTGGCCATCGCCTGAGGCATGGATCAAGCACGCCCACGGTTTATAAATCTGGGCGTCTCTGGCAGGACCCTGACGTGTGCCTGGTGTGCAGTGGACGCTCCAGATGTTCTTGGCCTAAGTGAATGGGTAACTAGATGAATCGCTTTAGTGAATAAGGATCAAGAAGAACGAAACTCAGAGGCCTCATAAGGTAAAGCCCTTTTTAAATGCTCACAGGTAGCTTCTGCAACTCATTCTCAATGTCAGGGCCTTCTTTCCCTCAATCCTGCCCAACACGAAAGCTCCAAAACGCTGCTGTGTCCCAGCTTAAAGGCGAGGTGAGGGCTCATCTGCCGGCTGTGCTTCTGCTCACAGGACGCTGAGGGGCGCTCTGCCCGCCCCAAGCCCCACCGGTGGACAGGCTCTGCCCAGCAGTGGCCTCAGCTGCGTGGTTTCCAGACACGGCACTGCAAGGGAGCTTTCACTCCAAGGGCCCCTCGAAGCACCCTCTCCTGCCTGGCAGCCACCTCCTGCCCTCCCTCCCACCTCTTGGCACCTTCTCAGCCAACCCTGAACTTTGGACCAGAAGTCTCTTAGTGGACACAGGTATAAACACGTCCTCTGTGCAAAACTGGGAGCGAATGGCCCAGGGATACAGAGGCTCAGAGCCGCTATTTGCACCGGGTTGGGGATGTATCCAAGGGCCATGCTAACTCTGCAGACAGCTCAGGGACAACGTCTGCTTACAGAGGTTATTGCTCTGCGAGCTCAGGAGGCAAGATGCTGGAGACCTGGTTCTAACATTAGCACCAGTGGTAACTTTAGCTGTAACCTATTCTGTTTCCTGGTCTGTAAGTCTAAACAACCTTAAGCAGGCAGGTGTGTCTGGTTTCCACAGAAAAGATGCTGAATGGAATAAAATGTGTCAAATGGGAGATTTTTAATGACAACAATGGTGCTTATTATTACTCTGGAATTCTCCCTGTGCCCATTAGGCTCACAAACCTCTGGGGACCGTCACCGTCCAGGGTGTCTATTTGGAAGCAGTGGGAGGGGGCAGCCTGAGACTTAGCGTGCTCTTTGCAAATGCCACTAGCAGACCACGAGAAACAATGCACCACTTAGAAGGCGGGTATTAAGGCAACAGAGCTTTGGGGACTTAGAAAGAAGAGAAAAGAACGGAGCAGAACTGGTTCTCATGGAAGCAGAGTCTCCGGTCAGCACCCACAGTGATGGACAAGGAGGCTCCCGCTCCTACCTGCTGCGCCTGACGGGCTCCCTGGGAACCATTCTCTACTCATTCCAGATGAATCGCTTTCTCTGGGAAGACCGCTGGGCCAGCTAGTGGCATTCATGCTTTTATTTGGCAAGTTCAAACCTACGACCTACTCTGTGCAGGCACATTCACGTACCAAAATTCTAGCAGTAAGCCTGGCAGACAATTCTCTCTTAGTGCTTGAGAGGATGGCCATGGAGTGTCTAGAGCAGTGGTTCTCAACCTTCCTAATGCCGCGACCCTTTAATACAGTCCCTCATGTTGTGGTGACCCCCGACCATAAAATTATTTTCGTTGCTACTTCATAACTGTAATTTTGCTACTGTTATGAATCTTAATATAAATATCTGATATGCAGGATGTATTTAGGCGACCCCTGTGAAAGGGTCATTTGACCCCCAAATGGGGTCTCGACCCACAGGTTGAGAACCGCTGGTCTAGAAGGAGAACTGTCTAGGCAGGAAGGAGGAGCATGCTTGGCAGAACAAGGAGAGAAAGGCCAGAAAGGCAGGAGGGGAGGAAAGGAGGCAGTGGAAGGAAGAAATGAAATCAGAGAGGGAACTTTACAAGTAGCTCACCTACGGACAGGATTCCGGACTCAAGTAGCATGGCTCCCCCTCCACCTTCCACCTGCACATCCCAACAGCAGAGACAGAGCGCAGCACAAACACATACCTGCTCTTGGTGCTGACACCGGATCCGCAGCAGCTGGGCGCTGTGCTCCTCCTGAAGGCGTGTCATCTCCGCCTGGAACTGCAGCTGCAGCTGCCCCTGCAGGTCCTGGAGCTCGGCCTGCTGCTGCCAGCCCAGCTTCCTCACCTCGTCCTCAAACCGCCTCTCCAGCTCTTCCTTCTCCTTCTGTAGTTTCTCACACCTGGCTGTGTTGAAGGCTGGGGACAGAACAGCATCTTTGTAAAAATTGGAGAGGAGGCACCAGAAGGTTTCAGCACCCACGGTAGAGCAACAAGGTTAGTGTCACAACCGGGGCAAGACCCTCTTGCTTTGGAAGAGCCTCAGTTTGTAAAGGGCTTTCCCATCTACTGCACTGCACGCGTGGGGAGGCCCAAGGTCACCGGCTGTGGATAGAAAGGGCTGTGGAGGCAAACTTGGGCTTTCTGACTGCCAGCCCCATGGTCCTGCCACTAGAGCAGGGCTTCTCTGAGGGCCCACGGACCGTGGGCATCAACATCATTGGGGTTTGTCCGGCAGGACTCTCCCAGGCACACCGTGGGTGGGTCAGGGACCCTGGGGAAGCAGCCCAGGACCTAAACGTTTCATAAGGTCCTCGGTGGGCGACTCCTCTGCCTGTCGGGGCTCGAGAGAGACCTGTGCATTCCTGGGAGCTGAGATGGGACAGGCGAAGCACCAGGTTAAAGGCTGTGCTCCCCAGGCTGAAATGCTGAACTGGACATTCACACAGGAAGTTCGGGTCTCCATTCAGGGGCCCGAGGCTGCACAGTAACCAGCAATACCCCCTTGCATAGGATGCCTCCCGGTCCCCGTCCTGGTGCGCTTCCCAGGCCGCCAGCAGAGGACAAGCCAATGACAGCAGCCACTGATCCACTGATTCTTTGAATCTGTGCTTCCCCTGGGCTGTGGGCAAGAGCAGACTGCGATCATTTGCAAGATCTCTTTCTCAGCTGCAAACTGCTTCCACGAGGAGAAAAGCACCTCGGCAATCTACTATGTTTAGGTCAAGGGGTGCTGATTTTCACTCGCATGGCCCAGACGTCCAGGTGCAGGCACAGGTCATTACGGCCCACAAGGACGGTGCTGCCGTGCTCGCCTCCTGTGCGCATGCGCAGACATGGCCACTTCAAAATCGAGTGAGCAGGTGTACGGGCTGGTTCGTGACAACCTGCACTCCAGGGGTGCTTGGCTATGGTCAGACATATACGTCCACGGTAGTTAGGCTTTGAAACACCCTGATCAGAAGTCCCGCCTTAAGGATGAGCTAATTCAAGGGCTACTTGGCCACATTTGGCACTAAAAGAGTTTGTTAATCAGCACACAGGATGCTTCAAAGTGTTTTTCCCCGGATGAAATGAGTGTGGGTTGATGGATAGGCACCTTGCCCGTGTGGACAGTGCAGCAGCGTAACACTGCCCCCAGTGGTCTTTTTGGTCAATTGCCCCAGTGTCCTATGCCCCACCTTTGTGTGGGGGAATCTGATCCACATCTGAAGTTGTGAGCAGGATCTGCCACTGTAACCAGGGTGAACCGAGGGGCGGGTGCTGGGTGCTGCTTCCCCCGCGGGTAGGCAGTAAGCGGAGGCACTGTTGCGGAGAATTTCAAAGCCATAATCACCGACTTGAACAGTCACCTCGTGTCAGCAATTCTAAAGACTGTTGGTGAAAAATACTCCTCAGAACAGTCCTTTGTTGGTCTGCATCCTAAACAATTGCTACAATTACCATTGAGGTTTTTAACAATAATTTTCATATTTTAAAAAGATCACAGAGAAAACTTGAAAGTATGGCCCGAGGACATACTTGTACAAATAACCTTCCCTCCCCCCGATCATTTGAGAATAATATGCTTGACCTGCCACCAACCCCAAACTCCTTAGTATATATTCCCTACCAACAAGGACCTTCTCCATGATCGTAATTCAGTCGTCAAAGTCAGGGAGTCAACATCGATCCAATAGCGCCACCGATGCTCAGGCCCATGTAAGTCCCACTGATGGTCCTAATAATGTCCTTTCCACGAAGAGTCCAGAACAAAGTCCTGCCTCCTTGCTCTCCGTTTGTCTAGGGCAGCCCTCAGCCTTTCCTTGGCGTTCAGGTCCTAGACACTTTTAAAGGAGACAGGCCAGCTGTTCCCCAGAAAGCCTCTCATTCGGTGCGTCTGATGTTCCCTCCTTAGATCCAGGTCCTGCATGTTTGGCAGAAATGTCAAAGAAGTGATGTTGTGTGTACTCTTTTCATTTGAATGTTGATGCATTTTTTTATGTTTTTAAATGTTATTTTATTGTTTAAGGTATTACAAATAGTAGTACATATGTTAATATGTTAATGCGTTTTTAATTGTTTATATAGATTCAGGAAAATCATGCTTAGTATAATAATCATCATTGCAGGATTATACTGGAAATGATTTTGTGGTAGAGAGGAGGGAGTGTTACAAGAGGTCTGGCCTGGGTTTCAAATATGTTAAATATTACATAGATATTATTGTCACATGCCTGAGGTGAGGGGCAGATTGCTGGGCGTACACTGGGCTTCCCACCACAAGCAGTATAACAGCATCTTGCTGGCTTACTAATAAATAGGGACATGATTAGCAGAGTCTGGCTGAGGCTTTCTGATACCTGGTAGTGTGGTCATCGTGGGGGTCAGCATCCTCCTCTACCTCTGACCACTGGAGGCTACAGTCCCTATGAAAAGAACCCACAGGCCAAAGTGGCTCAGGCCTGGTGGCAGGGGTGTGGGATGCCAGGGCAGGTTTCTGGGTGTCTGGGCCTCTTCGGAGGGTGCTTTTGTTTTTGAAACCCATGTTAACTGACTCCATAGTGTTCCCCCACCCCACCCCATGTAGTGTATCATGCCATGGTCAATGGGATCCAAATAAAGCAATGACAACAATATGTCTTCTTGTGTTTAAAATAGGTCTGCAATGCAGTGCCCTGAGAGGAGACACACATGGCCAGGAAACACGAGAACAGATGGTCAGCACCATTCATGATAAAATACATGCAAACTGAAGCAATACATTTTTTAAATTTAAAAGACCAATAAAAATGAAATATTCTTGTAATATAGGAAGGGTCTGAGGAAACGGACATTCAGTGGACTATTATTGGTGAGAACACAGTCGATACGCTGCTTTGAGGGCACAATATCTTTAAAAATGTCAATGATAGAATTGTCCTGGCCAGTGTGGCTGAGGGTTAGAGCATCGACCCACACACCAGAGGATCTCAGGTTTGATTTCCGGTCAAGGGTACGTTCCTGGGTTGCAGGTTTAATTACCGGACCTCAGGGTGCATGTGGAAGGCAACCAAACCAATTGATGTGTCTCTCTCTAACCTCTCTCTCTCTCTCTCTCTCTCTCTCTCTCTCTCTCTCTCTCTCTCCTCCCTCCCTCCCTCCCTTTCATTCTCTCTAAAAATTAATGGAGAAAATATCCTCAGGTGAGAATTAACAACAACAATAAAAAATAAAAATAAATGGTAGGATTTGTAGCCTTAGGGAGTGACAACTAAACAGTATGGGATTTCTTTTTGGGGTGATGAAAATGTTTCAGAATAGATTGTAATGACAGTTGCAGAACTCTGCAGATACACTAAGAACCATTGAGTTGTACATTTTAAATGTGTAAATTATATATAGTACATGAATTATATCTTACAGTTTTTTACAAAAAATGAAAATTTAAAAAATAACATGACAAAAATGACTTAAAGGATAAATTTAGATTTTTTTAGAGAAGGAAAACTCATCTTTTTTTTTTTTTAAATATATTTTATTGATTTTTTACAGAGAGGAAGGGAGAGAGATAGAGAGTTAGAAACATCAATGAGAGAGAAACATCGATCAGCTGCCTCCTGCACATCTCCTACTGGGGATGTGCCCGCAACCAGGTACATGCCCTTGACCGGAATCGAACCTGGGACCCTTCAGTCCGCAGGCCGACGCTCTATCCACTGAGCCAAACCGGTTTCGGCGGAAAACTCATCTTATTATTTAAAACTCTACACAACAGTGGTAAAAATATATGATGGCAAAATAAAACAAAAATGAAAACCTCATCACTATGCTGTTTCACACACACACACACACACACACACACACACACACACACACGGATATAGGCAGAATCTAATGGGACCAAAGATGGAATAAAACAGATAAAAAGATTATAAAATGAATAAAAATAAATCAGTTATATTGAAAAAAATAACATGAAGGTTTTAACACAAGTGCACACAAGAACATTTGGTCAAGAGTCACTACAATGTGATTTGCCTTAGGGAGCTATTGGAAAGTTAGTTAAATAAATGTTAATGAATCCAATATACAGGAGTGGGCAAAAGTAGGTTTATAGTTGTAATACAAATAAATAATAATACAAGAATAAACTCTGTGCTTCACATACTCACAACTGTAACCCCACTTCTGCCCACCCTATACATATAGAACAGATCCTATACATAATGGGCTATAGGCAACCAGTAAAAAAAATAAGGTAAAAATTTTTTTTGTGATATAATGGAATGATTTCTGTAATACATTATTAAACAGAAAAGGCAAGGTACAGAAATAGTATGCTTCCATAGTTCTATTTGTAATGGAAATGTATTTATCTTTCTGTCTCTCCTCCCTCAGGAGCTTGTGTGCCTAAGTTACAGGACTCATTGCCCAGTGGACACCTGCAAATATATATATTTAACAACATTCTATTGTTGGTTTACATGCTTTACGAGTAAAAACCATTTTTCACATTACTACCATAATGAAGGAGAGACGGGGTTTGAAAAGATTATAGTATCTGTAGGTCAGAGATGCCCTGACTCTTCTCTATCTCCTGCGATTTTAGTTATGTCAGTGGCAGGATGATTCATGGGCCTGGCTCCCAATTTGGGGGCTGGGAGGCCATTGGTTTTCATCCTTGAGCTGCCCCTGAATGTGCTGCTGCCTTAAATAAATCAGGAGCAGTAGAGGCCTGTTTCGCTGCCTGTAAATTGGCAAAGTAATCCCCCCCTTTTTTTAACATATAATCCCCTTTTTTAGATATAGCCCCAATCTCCAAATTCCCAACTGCTATTATGTATGAGAGAGGTGATGTTGATTTCCACCTGATGACCCCATGCTAAGCCCCAGGCCTGCAGAAGATACTGGATAAGAAGAGCAGCTGGGGCCCTGACCGGTTTGGTTCAGTGGATAGAGCGTCGGCCTGCAGACTGAAAGGTCCCAGGTTCGATTCCGGTCAAGGGCATATACCTTGGTTGCGGGCACATCCCCAGTAGGAGGTGTGCAGGAGGCGGCTGATCGATGTTTCTCTCTCATCCTCTCATCGATGTTTCTAACTCTCTATCCCTCTCCCTTCCTCTCTGTAAAAGATCAATAAAATATATTTTTTTAAAAAAGAAGAGCAGCTGGGGCCCCAAGGGGAAGAGCTCTAATAACAGAGTACCTAAAGAAATAAATATCCTCTTGCCTCTGGTAAATCTTCAAAGATGTATCTAGTCAGGCATTTTGCAGTCAGAGATTAACGGAGGCTGATTTAGTGATATTAGACAACATCTGGAGTCTTACTTTCTTCATGTGAAAACAGTTGGTACTTTGCCATAGAGGCCAACACCCCAGTAATAAATCCCTAGAACCCAAGTTGCTAAGAAAATAATTTCTAAAATAATGGGATTGTGATTGGCCGAGAGAATATAGCACTCCTAATTCGTGAGCATGAGTTTAAAAAACAAAAGCAGAATTAGAATCTGTTGTATAGTTTAAATATTTGAGCATATATATATGTGTGTGTGTGTGTGTGTGTGTGTGTGCATGAATATTCATAGTGTGTGTGTGTGTGATGTTAAAATACCTAAAATATTATTACAGCTATATTTAGAACATCCTCAGACATATCTACCTCAAAGACACCAACCTGCCAGCCTATGAGTGTAAAGCATGACGAGACAATGGCCCTCGGGACCACGGCACACGTGCCATGGAGCCGTTTGCAACACAGGCTTAATTTCAACCACAGTTCACAAGTCAAGTGAGAGGGGAAAAACTCAGTGAGCAAGATCAAGTTACTTGAAGTAGACGCTCCAAATGTCTGATGAATAACTACAAGTTTTTATTGGTTTACCAATGAGGTAGCAAGTTTGGTGGTTAACAGCACTAGACTTAAACTGGAGAGAAGGATCTGGCCCTACAGATCATGATAAAAACAACAAAAAAATGATATTATGTTGCTTCTTATGTCCCAGAGTATGCTTTAGATATATCAATTGTACAACAAATCATTGAATATGATAACACAATACTGTTCCACTAAGTGGAAATATTATGATGTCACTTTTAAGAGCTGAATGTCCCCCCCACCCCGCACCCCTTCCAGGACCTCAAAACATGGCCTTTGGAGAGGATTTTTACAGATTTTAATTAAGTTAAAATGAGGTCATTAGAGTAGATCCTAATCCGGTATGACTGGCATCCTAATAAGAATTTAGGAATTAGGACACAGATCCCTAAAGACAGAAGAGGATGTGAGGACACAGGGGGAAGGTGCCATCTGTAAGCCATGGAGAGAGGCCTCAGAAGAAGCCAGCCCTGCCAGCAATTTGATCTCAGATTGCTAGCCTCGGCCATTGTGAGAAAATAAGTTTGTGTTATTTGAGTCCCCCAGCCTGGGGTCTAGTCGCTGTTGTTACATATTGCTGGCAGGAGATCTCACAGTTAGGTAAATGATTAAGTTGTTTCTTTAGGAGATGGAAATAAATAAAAGGACAGAATTCAAGGAAAAAAATTTACCTTAAAAATTACCCATTATCTCACTGAACCAAGAAAAATGGAATTTCCAAGTGCAAAATCCTTCTTAGCTATTGAAGTCCTGCGACTTCTTTATACTCTTGGGCATTTCCCATGTCTTCCCACCTAACATTCTGGTGGCTACCTTACCCTCTCATGTTGAGGTAGTATAAATTATATGCCCTTTTGCTGGACACTAGTTTGTCCAGCAAACTAATGTCCAGCAATATATATATTGATTAGGCTAAATTCATAGGGGTTAAAGATTATTAGCATCTTTATGCTGTGGTTTTATTTTCTCTCTTTTCCTGCTTTTTGATGGCAGTGATCCTGTAACAAATGGGCACCGATCAGGAGGAGCTATGATGCCTGAAAAATGCCCTCTAGTGACGCTGCCTTTGTCCAGACTTGTCAGATCTCAGCTACAGGCAGGCTCATGGAACACGCTACCTGGGATCCGGGCCACACTGCTCTCTGCAGCCCGACCCTCTTTTTCTTTCCTTAGGACCCTTTTTGGGAAAATGTCATGAAGGAGGGGCTGAAAATGGACTATGAAAGGATCATGGACCAAGAGTAGAAGTGGGAGTGAAAGAGCCATCTCTGCAGGGCCCTGGGGGAGCTTGTGCCATGGAGACAGCAGCTCCCGTTTGTGGTGCTTCCTGGGACAGCTCGCCCCGCCTAGACAGGTAGTTACCCACTGTCACCCGCCCACCAGGTGTCCATGGGTGGCCTAACCTCCATGTGCAAGGAGCAGGTAACAAACTGACCCGGGGCCACGAGGAGTGGGCCAGGCCCAAAGAGCAGGTGCTGGCGCACGGCCCAGGCTTCTCTCGTCTCCACCCAATGGCGGCGGGAGTGGCCACAGTGCACCGGGCTCTGCCAGCCCAGCGAGGAGGGAAGGCGTTGGCATATCTCCCTTCAGGCACTCGCTGTTTTGAACTGAATCTCCTCACCTGTCTCCCTCGCCAGTGGGCGGGGACTGTGCCATAATCAATTTTGTACTTGTGGCCAGATAGGCAGGCCGAGTTAACAGAGTAATTGAATGTACTGAGCCCCCGCTATGCGCCCAAACACACTGTCATGGAGGCAAACAAATGAGAAAAGTGTTCACATGCACAATTGCAGATTAAAAGCCTCTTGAGCTAACAGCAGTGAAGAAAGTCAAACAAGGGTAAATCTGGGAAGCCTGGGCAGAGGGGAGGTTAGCTGCTGGGTAGACAGGAAGGCCACGCTGAGGTGACACTGTCCAGATAGATATGAATGACAGAGAGACACGTGTGCAGAGATGGAGGGAGGGAGTTCTGGGTTGAAGGAACTGTCAGTGCAGAGTCCTGAGGTGGGAACAATTTCAGCATACCAGAAACCGAAAGACAGCCCATGGTGCTGCTGTACATCTACGGGCCCACAGCCCATGGACACTCCTCCAGTCCAAGGTACCCAGGGAGGGCCTTTCTAGATGTTGTCAATTAGTATGAAAAATGGGAAATTCAGGACTACTGCTTTTTGACACTTTAATGATTAATGATGTGATTGCATTTCACAGGGTTGCTGTGGTCAATTTTATAAAAGTGTCAAAGTCTTAAAAGCATGAGACCTCGGAACAGACTGGCTGTTACACTGCACACAGTGAAGTGGGGGCAGACTGACAGATGTGTTTTGCTCGTTTGGGTGTGTAAATGGCTTGTGCAAGGACACGAGATGTGGCTTCAGTAAGACAAAAAGAGCCTTTCCTAGCTGCTAGGCATTGTGAATGCTGCGTAACAAAACAGAAAGGTTTCTTATCATTGTCACATTTTAAAGTACAATAATACAGGGTGTCCCAAAAAAATGTATACACACTTAACAGTTGATAGCTCAATTGCTGTTTCTTTTCAGATTTAACCCATTGGAGTTAATAGTTACTCAAAGTGTGTACACATTTTTTGGGAAACCCTGTATTTTACTTACCTGTGTCTAACTTTGGAAACAGGGCTCCCAAACCGGATGACTGTATATATAAGAGGCTTCAAGGTCCCCAAATACATGTCACAACGTGCAGCAGTGAAGGCCCAACCCCAACAACTGAACCTTTCACGTAAGAGTGATGTTAAGTAACGCTCGGTACACTGAATCCCGAATGTCAGCGTTTCTAGATAATGGAGGTTAGAAGGGGGAGGAGTGAAAGCCCAGGAAGGGGAGTGGTCAGGTGACATCTGGAAAGGAGGGGAAATAAAGGCAGAACCGGCAAGGCCAGGGTGGCACTTGCAGCAGGCGCACCAGGCCCGGCCTCTGTTCCAGGCTCATCCCACGCTGTGGGCATTTCTCACCTCTGAACGGAGGAGGTTGGGCACTTCTATGGGCTGAAATGTGTTCCCCTAAATTCACGTTGCATCCCTAACCCCCAGCACCTCAGAATGTAACCATATTTTGAGATGAGATCTTTGAAGAGGTGATTAAGTTAAAATGAGGCCTTTAAGGTGACTGTAATCAAGAGCCAGCAGGGATGTGTGTGCTCAGAGGCCATGGAGGACACAGGGAGCAGACAGGCATCTGCAATCCACGGAGAGAGGCCTCGGCAGAAACCGTTCTGCCGGCAGCCTGATCTGGACTTCGATCGGATACCCAGGACTGTGAGGACAAGCTCCCGCAGACTGGTGCAGGCGCTCTGAGTGCAGGCTGCCTCTTCCATGTTCCAGAATTCTATGGATGTGTAACAGCAACCTACTTAGGTCACAAAAAAGAGTTCTCTTATGTCCATGGTACTCTCTTAAAGAAGACAGGGGAGGGCATCTCGTTTTTATTATGATTTCTTCCCAAAGTGGACCCCTAAAGAGATAAGCTTCATCTACAGAGAAAATGTGTTTTCTGTAAAATCACGCATTCCCCAGTGCTGTGAGACATGAATAGTAACATAGTGCTTGACATTTGTATGTGTTTAGTTTAGAATGTTCTTCAATACACAATACTGCCCTACTTAATCTTCCCAGAAAATTTCAAGCTGCGTAAAGCAGGCATCTTTTTTTGTTTTTCTTTAATCCTCACCAGAGGATATTTTCTCATTGATTTTTAGAGACAGTGGAAGAGAGAGGGAAAGACAGAGAGAAATATCGATGTGAAAGAAACACATCGATTGGTTGCTTCCTGCAAGAACCCTAACCAGGGCCTGGGCCAGGGAGAAGCCTGCAATCAAGGTACGTGCCCTTGACCAGAATCGAACCTGGGACCCTTGGTCCCGCAGGCTGACGCTCTATCCATTGAGCCAAACCGGCTAGGGCTAAAGCAGGCATCTTTGCTCTGATTTTATAGAGTAGGCAACAGAAGCTCAGAGGGGTTAGAATCTTGTCTGAGGTGACACAGCTGGAAAGTGAGAGCCAGGACTCCAGCCAGGTGTTCTGAAACCCTGGTGTTCTGAAACTCGGGAGAGCCCCTTTGAATGACATGACTCTATTCTGCTTTATGTTTTGGAAGAAGCAAAAAAAAAAAAAAAAAAAGACAGAAAGAAAGAAAGATAAAGAAAAACAGTTACTAAGATCCCAATTAGTGAAAGGTTCTATTTCATAATAAATAAATACTTTGTACCATTTTTATGTGTTCTTTAAGACAAAGGATGAGTATTTCAACAAATGGCTAACGACTGACCCCATGTGTGAATATAATTGTAATGCTTCTTGGTCTGGGAGAGGAAAAATACGTGGATGATTTATGGGGACAAAGGAGGGAAGAGGAAATGGACTTAAGAGGTTGGTTATAATAAGTTTTGAAGAGAATAGAAAATGCTGTCTACATGAGAACTAATAACTGCTGCCCATAAATAGGAAATAGCTTTCTGGGGAAATGGCTTTGCATGAGCTTGTTTCCTCCTTTCCTCCACATTAATGTGGGCTTGCAGAGTTCTAAAAGCATCCCCAGGCACCGGCTCACCCGCCATGCTGCCCGGGGGCAGCCTGAAGGCCAGGTAATGGCTCCGTGTTGACGCCCTGAGTATTTATTGCTCTGAAATTTTTTGTCTTGTAAAAATGGCATTAAAAAGGTGACCCTATTTGTTACGTTAATTGTACCGGTGACATCATCCACATGTCAAACATTCCTTTTCGAAGGAGCTTTTAATAACTTCCTCTAAAACATTTAAATAGAAATGTAAGTGGAGGTCCTGGACCCTTTTCACGGTGGAAGTGACACTACAGAGGTCTAAAAACTGGACTCCCATGACCTTGTTACTTAACAGGCTTCCCAGCGGGGCCCATCCCACAGCACGCTGAAACTTAATCCTCCATCCCATAGTGTGCTATTTGGATATGGAGACCAAGGGGCCGCTAAATTTTTAAGGCATTTGTTGGTCATAGCCTTAAATGTTGTAATTCCTTCTTTAACAATGTCGAAATCATGGCCCAAGAATTCTGTGCTCTCCCTGATACCATTGTAATTAACCTAGTTATTAATAACAGGAAAGCAGCAAAGGGAAGACCAAATATTGCAGGCATGTTATTTGGGCAGCTTTACACCCCCCAGGCAGCCACTGGTCCATTCCCCACAGATCCCTGGGGAAAGTACTGGATGAGAGGAGATAGACGCATGTCCAGTAAAGTTGGGGTGACATGGGAAGGTACCTTCCTGTCAGTCACACCTGGGCACAGGTCATTGGCCAGAATGGACATGACCACTGCAGGGGCACAAAATTTGGGATATTTAATCCCCTAAACAAAGGAGTTTGATCTCTTGGCTCTTAGTTGACTCCTGGCTTTTGGGGGTCTTGCTCCTGCTTCCTGGCATTCTCCCATATGGCCCACAGCCATGTGGGACCCACACGCAATGGACTAATGGGCTACAACTGAGCTGATGCTGCAAGACCTGGCTGCAACATGGAACAGGAACTCTGGACACTGGCTCTGATTTTAGCTCTACTGAAGCCCCATCCACACTTCTTCCAGGGCTGGGCTAAGGGAAGGGGACTATGCAGACCCAGGGATGTATTTACATGCAAATTAAAATCACTTTTCCTCCCATGAGAGCCTCAGAAAATTCTTTTTTCTCAAGATTTTGTAAGGACTCTACCCCCAGCAGTCAGTGGGGAAAGGGATACCCCAACTTTTCTGATAACATCTCCAGGCCCATGATTGGTTTTTGTATGAGGGTTTAATGCTTTCAATTTTACACAGTAATGAGGGATTAATGTTTTCAATCTATAAAACCTCATTTTTTAAAAGATGTGCATTTCCCCATGAATGCATCCCAGCCTCTCCCCATAACTTCCAAGTATATCAAATTGACTCCGAGGAACAAAACGGTCCACCTCGAAAGGTTTCTACCTGTGAACTGTAGACACAGACTTAGAAGAAGCAGAGTTTATAGGCGATCTACAGCGGCCCGAGTGAGTTTATGATTAACAGGGATATTTGCCTAATGCCCTGGCTGGACCCCGTGCTGCCCTCGCCTATGGAATCCCATCACTTAGCACAAGGCAGGGCGATTTCCATAAGGATTCACAGACGGGGACAAAGCCAGGCCCTCCCTGTCAGTCTTCGAGGAGACGGGCCACTGGGACAGCGGCGTGGGGAAGCAGGCACACCCCTTTCAGAGTTCCTGGTCCTTCTCACCTGTGGAAGTGGAGTTGTTCTAGTTGATGGGTTTTGGTCCCCACTGCATGGCAGAGCCCATTTAATTGCTCATTGTTTCCTCCTGTGATGTGTCTAGAATAGAACAGCCACCTCACTGCTTCCATGGAATCATTCCGTCCACGCTGGTAGGCGTGGCGCTCCTGTGTAGGAGATTACCTCCCCCTAAGCCTTGGCTTCCTCACCGTAAAATGGGGAGCACACCAGGACTTAGCTCCTAGGGCTAGAAGGTTTAAATAGGATAATTCAGAGTAGGTGCTGAGCATCCTGCCTGCCTCCATTAGTCATTCGGTGCTAGCTGTGGAATGTTTTTGAAGGGTCCATAGAATCGCTACAGTTTTACAAATGCAACCATTTCCCAATCTTCCTGAAGGCCAGGGTGGGATAAGCATAAGACACACATGTGTCTAGATGGGCCCAATCTGACTACCGAGGTTCAGGCTCCGGTGCAGATACTGCGGCCTCACTAAGCACTGTTTCGGTGTACTAGTAGTTGATTCGCCCTGGCCTGCTGCACCTCCAAGGGCGTTTGAAGAAACGGTTATTGGATAAGGACCTGTGACCACAGTCCTGAGTCTCAGATACCTGGGAATGACTGCTTGTGTCCAATCCAAAGCCTGAAATAACCGTGTCCACCTTATATCACAGGCACAGGGTGGCCAAAGGTGCCCCTTGCCAGCAAAGCCTGTGTGACAATAATCTTCATCAGAACCCCTAAGAGGATAAGTTCTCCATTTAGTTATTGTCTGGTTAGAATAGTACATGCCTGTTTTCTAAAATACTAGAAGCCCAGTGCACAAAATTTGTGCAGGGGGGTGAGGGGTGTCCCTCAGCTCGGCCTGCACCCTCTACAATCTGGGACCCCTTGGGGGCAGTCAGACATCCCTCTCACAATCTAGGACCACTGGCTCCTAACTGCTCGCCTGCCTGCCAGCCTGATTGCCCCCTAACTGCTCCCCTGCTGGCCTGATCATCCCCAACTGCTCCCCTGCCAGCCCGATTGCCCCCAACTGCCCTCCCTGCTGGCCCGATTGCCCCCAACTGCCCTCCCTGCTGGCCCGATTGCCCCCAACTGCCCTCCCTGCTGGCCCGATCGCCCACAACTGCCCTCCCCTGCCTCGACCCGCCTCCTCCACGTGAGGCGGTGGAGACACCGGGACTGGCCTCCTCCATGCCACGCAGAGCCACGGGACCGCAGGCCTCACCGCGTGGAGCGGCTGCTGGGCCCTGCCTCCACTGTGTGCACAGCCATCTTGTGGCGGCCATCTTGTGATGACATCCCACTCAAGGGCGCGAGGACCACCTAGGCTTTTATTAGTATAGATAATCAGAGAAGCAAGAAGGGCCTTCATATCACACTAGGTACCAGAAGATGCAAACACTTCTCTGCCACAGTTTTCTAGGAAAAGGCCTCGGGCAGAGAGGAAGGGCAGCATTCCAGGGTCTGACCTCTCACACGCCTGACGCTCTACTGAGCACCCATGTCGGGAGGGCCATCGAGCATCACAAGAACTCTGGGAAGTAGGTGCGATTCCTGCTCAATGTTCCCATTTTATCCAAGAGGAGCCTGAGCAGCGGAACCAAGTCAGTCCAGATCCGTGGCCTTCTCACCGTCATGCTCATAGCGGCCCCCTGTCCTCTCCGAAGCCAGGGCTTCTCAGGCTGAGCGGCATCAGAATCGCGTGCAGGACTAAAACGCAGGCTACAGGCCCACCCAGAGCTGGAGTCAGTGGGTCTGAGAATCTGCGTTTCTAATAAGTTCCCAGGCGGTGCTGCTACTGGTGGGGCAGGGACCACATACCAGGAAGCACTTCTGTAAGCAAAGACAGTGCTGCTTAAACTTTGACAGATTATCCTGTTAAAGTGCAGACTCTGACTCAGAGGCTGGGGTGGAGCCTGAGAGCGCATTTAGACCACTGGTCGCAAGGCCCTGGTGCTCAGTGCTCAGCCCCCAGAGCACTGCCTCCCCCGTGTGCAGAGGACAGCAGGCTTCCCCACCTGCGTCCGAAGCAGAAGGCAGACAGCGTCTGCCACTAACTATAGGGCCTGCCCGCTGCTGCCCTTCTGAAGTCTAGGCCTACCTGCTCTCTCTCAGCCAGCGTGAGCTCCCAGTGCCGACCTGAGCCTGGTGTGCAGACTTAGCTCTGAGGGTGTGCCTTTCTGGAGAGTTAGAGTCCCAGGACACTGAAGTTCCTTTCAGATTCTTGCATGTGGCTTCCCATCCTCCTCACCTTTTAGTTGGAGTCATATATATAGTGACACCCTGTCCCCCTGCCCACACCATGCACCCCAGGCAGTAAGGAGGCTGGCACTGCTCACAGCTATTCTCTCCTGCCCAAGTCCTTCCTGGCTCCACGTCACTGTGACAGATGAAGCCCTCACGGGCTCCCCCTGCTGGGATAAATGCGGAAGAAACAGGGTTTGGGAATAGAAGAGGGAAATAAGAGAGGATGGCAGAGCAGGAGTAGAGGCGTTTGCATTGACGTTTTGATAAGAAGAAGCTGAAGAAAAGCACTGTAAATTTGGATCTAAATGCTGAGTCCATTGGGGACAGGGAGCTGAGAAACAAGAATGAGGAGCTGATGCCTGAGCGTTAGGGCTGTCCTGGGACCAGGGGCCACCAACAGGCCTGGCCATAATATGGGGAACCACACCTATTGGATGGAGAGGCAGATATTAAAATAGAACAAAACAAAAACACTCTCTCTGAGTAGGCATGCGAGGCAGAGCGCTTATAGGAAAAACAGGCAGGGTCTCTGTTCAAACATCTGTTGGACAGCTCACCACCCTGGGCAAGACAACCACTGGTTTGCTGAATCTCATATTCCCATCTGTAAAACGGGTTATTGAGAGAATTGGAAACCATGAATTTACACTTCCAGACATCCCGCAGGCATGCAAATGCAGCTTTGATTATGAATGTGTGGGTGGTCCTCAAGCATCTGGTGAAAATCCCAGGGCAGGAGAGCCTGGCATGCCTCTAGCGAGTAAGTGATGGAAAACGAAATTCATTTAAATGTACAGAATGGCATAACATTATTTTTATTTAGTCTGCTGTATTATTTTATTTAGTAAGTACAGAAGTATTTTAAGAGTTTTTCTTGTAAGCTTGTAATTTTTCCCCTGTGCCTTAAATCCCTGGAATACAAACTCTTGCCCATGGGATTCAGGAAACAGACCTTGACTCCCCAGCACAGCCTGAACCCTGAGGACCTTGGTCTGCTGGCAGGAAGGGAGACTCAGATGGATAAGTGAACAATGACAGCAATGTGACAATCACTATGAAACTGTGTATGGAAGCAGAGAAGTGCTCTGAAGCAGGCATTCCTCTCAGGAGAAATGGCCCTGCTGGGGCGTTAAGGAGGTGATGGCAGACTTTAGTTTTCCAGGAAGCCCAGGAGGTTGGTGGGTGGGGAGGGGGAGAGGGCAGTTCAGGAGGAAGCAGTGAAGTGGGCAGAACTTCGGTGGAGGATGCGGAGAGAGGGCAGCAGAGTATGTCTGGCAGGGCAGCAGCAGTCCCACTACACTGTGCTAAAATGTTTGAATTCTACTTGTCTTAAGAATGATATAAAGCCACTGAAGGATCTTTCTTTATCTTAGTGTTGTTATTGTTTTTTAATCCTCACACGAGGATATTTTTCCCATTGATTTCTAGAGAGAGGAAGAGAAGGAAGGGGGGGGAGAGGGAGAAAAACATTGATGTGAGAGAGACACATGGATTGGATGCCTCCCACACATGCCCTACTGGGGCTGGGTAACCTTCATCAGGGGTACATGCCCTTGACCGGGAATTGAACCTGCCATCCTTCGGTCTGCGGGCCAACACTCTAACCACTGAGCAAAACTGGCCAGGCTATTATAGTGCTTTAATTTTTATATTTTGCATGTGAAAAAAATTTCAAGCAACATGGAAAGGAATATAGTGAGCAGTAATTTCCCCTCCTTCCCTAGACCCCCTAGCTAGGGACAACCACTGTTCTTGTCATAGGCAGACATGCTTCTGGTTACTGATGGGTTTTAATCATCAAAGTGACAGAGGATGGATGTATGGGCAAGCAGAGAGGTAAAGGGTCTAGTGAGGAGGTTTTTGCAAAAAACTAAGTCACTACATGAAGCATAGGATTCTAATCAACTGGACCTGGTAACTCACTGGACATTGAGTATGAAGAAGAGGGAGAGGCGGAGTCGGAGATGGCGTCCAGCTTTCTGGACAGTTTACTCTGTGGATTGTGGTGTCAATAACTGAGCTAAAGTTGGTGGTTGAGCCTGCTGTCTCCCGTCTCTATCTCTGCCTTTTATTGATAGGATACTTCAAGTTTTAATTCAAAGGACTCCACATTCCAGCCTCCCTAGTAGGTCCTTGTGGCCCCGTGATTCTGCTGGCGTCAATGGGATGTGAAGAAGTGACATGGCAACATCTAAGTCACAATCCACAAGGAAGCTGCTTGTCCTCTGCTTGCTCTGCTTCCCTTCCCCTCAGGCTGAAACATACTCCTGCCCACACCAGCCTCAACCACACAAGCAGGGACAAAGGCTTTGGGAACAGAGCAGAGATGCATGACCATCCTGGGCCTATTACATGAAAGAAAAATATCCCTCTATCATATTTATTCCATATATAAACCCCTGTATTGAGGACCACTTTGTTATAGCAATTTAGCTTGTACCTGAGCTAATTGAGGTATATAGAAGTAGAGATTTTTTTTGTTTGTTTTGCTCTGAGGTGGGGAGTGTGGGGCGGGTGGAGATAAAACTGTTTGACCATGAAGAGTTGTATTGCCTGTGGCACACCAAGAGGTGACCGTAAGAGAGACCAGGGCCAGAGATGTGAATTTGCCAGCTTAGGCAGTAGCTAAAGCCATAGCAGTAGATAGGTAGACAGAGATCATGGAAAATGAGAGGAAAAATAGTGAAGAACAGCATCTAGGACAGACATTTGAAGGAGAGAGACACTTACTTCATTTTTATGTTACAGTCATTTGCTAACATGCCTGTTTCCCCAACTAATTATAAACTCTTTGGATTCATGGATTATAGCTTTCTCATACCTAAATAAAATATCTGGAATACTTTATTTTTGCAGAACAGGCATTCAAAATTCTCTTAAGAATGGTACTCTTGAAATATTTTATATTTTACATTTTAGCAATAGATATACTTTCAATTTTCTTGTTCATGACTATAGACATAGGCCATCCGAGTCTGTCTTTAGGTGCTGGGATTTAGAGGAAAGAGCAGGTGGGCCAGGTCGGACTGCGGCAAACTTGAGAGAGTTTGAGTCCAGGTGAAGGGGCAGCTGCCATTCAGTCAAAAGAACAACACAATAAAAAATTGGCAAAAGATGCTTCACAAAAGAAGACATCCCTATAACTAGTTAGCACAAAAAGTGCTCAACGTCACCAGTAATCAGGGAAATGCAAATTAAATCCATAATGAGATAGCCCTCACATCTAGGAGAGTGTCTAAAACAACAACAACAACAAAATTACTGAATGTTGGCAAGAATATGGAGAAACTGGAACTCTCAAACATTGTTGGGGACAGTGCAAAATGGTACAACCACTTTGAGAACTATTCGGTTGTGTCTCCTAATGTTAAACTCACACCTGTCCTATGACCCGGTCATTTCTCATGTAGGAATTTACCTGAGAGAAATGAAACCATCCCCAAAAAGACTTGTGCAAGGATATTTATAACAGCAAAAAGAGTGGAAAGGAGTGGAAAGAACCCAACTGTCCCTCAGCAGATAAATTAATTTTGGTATATTTATGCAAACAGAACATGACTCAAAAATACAAAGGAACAGACTACTGATACACTCAGCACCGTGGATGAATCTCTTATGTGGTGCAAAAGCATCCAGACACAAAGACTCTACACTGTCCAACCCCATTTATATGAAACCCAAGAACAGGCAAAGCTAATCAATGGTGCTAGAAGTAAAAAAGTGGTCACTTCAGAGGGATGGAGGAGGCAGAACTGCCTGGAAAAAGGCATGAGGGAATTTTCTGGAGCGATGTAAATGTCCAATATCTTGTTTGGGTGGTGATTACATGAATGTATTCATAGTCAAAGATCATCAATTTATTTAAACAACAAAATAGTCTTTTATATTATTTATCCACATATTTCCTGTAGCTCTAAGTCTGTATCATGTTGAAAGGGTGTTTTCTTTGGATATGGAGTTCTAGGTTGATATTTCCCCCCTCATACAGCACTTTAAAAACATCATTCCACTGCCTCTGCTCTGTTTCCAATGGCACCAACTGTCACTCACATCCTTGTTCCCGGTATGTAATGTTTTTTATTTAATATTTCATCTTTAGTTTTGCTTTTCAGCAGTTGACTATGATGTGCTCAGATGTGGTTTGTCTAGTTGTATTTATCCTGGTTGGGGTTCATCGAGTTTCTTGGTTCTGCAGGTTCTTTTAAAGCCAAATTTGCAATGTTTTGGTTATCATTTGTTTTTCACATATCCCCCCCCCCCGCCCCCATCTCTCTCTCTTCTCCTTCTGTCAACCCAATTATGCATCTATTGGACTGCTAATGTAGTCCTACAGGTCACTGACACTCTGTTCATTTTGTAAAAAAAACCCTTTTCCCCCTCTGTTCTTTTGATTAGATGTCTGTTGGTGTTCTTCAGTTCACTGACACTTTCTTCTGCAATCTCCAATCTTCTGTAAAGACCATCCAGGGGGGTTTTCATTTTAGAGATTCTACTTTTGTTAGAAATTCTCTAACATTTCCAGAGATTCTTTTTTATAGTTTTAATTTCTCAGTTTACTTATTATGTTCCTCTTTTTCTAGAAGTGGTTGAATATCTATATATATAAAACCCTAATATTCAAATAGACCGAAGGGCGGAACAACTGAACAACTGAACAACCAGTCGCTATGACATGTGCTGACCACCAGGGGGCGCGTGCAGAACATGGTGGGCATTGGCTGCGGTGGGATGGTGGAGCAGGTGAGCAGAGGTGCCAGACCAAGGTGGGGCGCTAGTTGCTGTCACTGGGGAGAGCCTCTGGTGGTTACTGAAAATTCTTTGCTCCTGTGCACCCAGTCCCGCCGGGCACTCCCACCTGCTGCGGGCGCCTGGCATCGGCCCTGATCGCCCCTGAGGGCTTTTCCACCTACCCCTGCTTCTGAGGGGCAATCAGGGCAGCAGATGCTAGAGGGCTGGCACTGTTAGCATGTGGGAGCAGTGGGAGCAGGGCTGCCAGCAGACAGGGAACCGGGGGCCACAGTGGGAGGGGCAGGTGGGGGCACAGAGGATGGGCCAAGACCCACCCCTGTGCCCACCGCAGCCTCTCGGCCCACAGTTCTTTTCAAGGTGCACGAATTTGTGCACTGGGCCCCTAGTGTTTATAATAGTTTTTAAAATTTCTTATCTGCTAGTTGCAACATCTGGGTTATTTCAATACCTGTTTCAATTGACTTCTTTTTTGTTTGATTATGGGTCCTGCTTCTCTGTATGTCTAATTTTTAAAAATTATATGTTCAACACTGTGGATGATACATTGTAGGAAGTTTGTATTATATTGTCTTTCTTTAACAGGTATTGAATTTGTTGACAGATAAATCATTAGACTCCTTTGGTTCGGTCAGGTGTGTTTTTCTTCTTTGTTAGGGTCTGTCAACTTCAGTTTTCTTTAGTCTTAGAGAGACTCTTATTCTAGGTCATGATCTTTACTCCTTATGCCTGACCTTTCTCAGGTCTTGACTGTTTGCTCAAGGTGCTCAGAAAGATCTCTCCCCCACCCCCACCCCTGCTGGGCTGGAATCCCGCCTCCTGGCACTGCTTGACTTCTGGTACCTCCATTCAGCTCCCATTCCTGCAGCAGCTGCCCTTTGCCAGGCCTCTCTGTGCAGGCCGGCCCACCCTTCATCTGAGAACAAAGATACCCCCCTCCACCCCTTGTCAAATTCCTGGGGGCCTGCTCTGCTCAGCTTACTCCTCTTCAGTGGTTGGCCCCCAATTACTTTAATCACCTTGAACACTGGTATCTGCTTCTGCAGGTCAGAGAGCTAGTGGTTATTTCCTAGAGCACCTCTCTGTGCTGTGGGTGGTAAGAGCCCCACCCCAGGCAGAGAGCTGGGGCTAATGTGGGACGTGGCGTGTTTCCCTTTTCTTGTGGTGTCCAATGCTTGAAAACAGCTGCCTCATATAATTTGTCTATTTTATAGCTGTGTGGAGTGCGATCTTAGGTGCAGTCCTAGTTATTCTGTTATGGCTATACGAGAAGTCTAGGCAGGAGTAGTTGGTAAAAGCATCCAGGTGATTCTAACAGGCTTCCATCTGCTCCCATGGAGATTCTAAGATTTGAGGTCCTAGAAAAGCAAGAGTCACTCCATTGTTATTTATAGCACATGACTGATTTGGGGCCAGTAAGTAGTCTTCTGATTACAACTCTAGCTTTCTAGATAGATCCACTTAAAAGGAGATCTATTTCTCATCATAAATTAACAAATTGACATTTTTGTTTTCTCTATCAGGCTGTAGTACAAGATGTTTCCCGGACAGTCAGAGCCACTCTCGGGTGCTAATGAAGAAAACAAAAGCTGGACCACAGCGGCTCCACCAAGGTGAACCCCAACACTGTGCTGCCAGCCTGGTCTCTCCATCTGGAACCAAACTGACCACATGCCTCACCACCAGCTTATATTTTTATTTTAAGAAAAGTTGTGCTACAGAGTCCTGAGATGATGACCAGATTCATTATTGCTGAAATTTAGGAAGTCTTTACATAGTTACTTGCAATATAGAATTGGTCTAGTTATCAAATTTTTTCATCAGAATTCATTTCCCAAAGAACTGACAGTTGGCTAAAAGACTGTAATTTTGATTTTTAAAAAAGTGACCTGCATATTACATAAGCATATATTGCAATTTATATATTATTTTGTTCAAATAAGCTGCCAAATTAAGCAAACAGATTGATAGTACTTGTGAATATCTGCCTGACCTTGGTGGTATCTGAATGAATAAAAATAATTCATAATGACATTAGACAAGAAAAATCAAATGTGAACCCTGACTAGGTTACAAACCCTCCTCTGAACTTCTAGACCTCTAGAACCTTACTCAACACACTGGATTTAAATGATCTGGTTATATGTCCATCTCTCCAATACACAGGCATACTCTGAGGTCAGAGACTGTCACATCCTCTGTTACTCCTGGCACACTAACGGGTATGTCTCCTGAGTTCAATCAAGTGTATAAAATGAAGCAGTAAATGTTCCACATTCAGTGATCAGCCCTGGGCTGGGGCTCAAGGTGCAAAGAAAAACAGAGGGGGATCCGTGTGCATGAGACACTCACAAGGGGAGGTGATGGCATCTGCATAATTTGTGGATTGTCATTGAAAATACACATTTTGCAAGATGCTCTTCAGCAATTTTCATGTTAGATGTATAGTGTATGTCATGTCTTTCTCTTGCTTTTTATTATCTTCCTGAGACACCAACTGAGATCTTACAATAGGAAGGCAGTACGTGGTCATGGTGGAGTGAGATAAGGACCCAGTTCTGTTATTCCTCATAGTTATTTGACGTGGGGTTCTCTTTTACTCTCTATAAACATGATTTATCCATCATTAAAATGGTGGTTGTATTATCTAGCTTACCTTTCTCCTAGGGTTGCTGTCAGGATCAAATGAAATAATATGTGAAAGGGCCTTATAAACTGTACACCACTGTAAATATTAGATTTATGAAGTCTAAATTTTATGGAGGCAGCTGACTCGGAATTTCAAGAAGCGGTTTGTCCTCAGTGTAAGACAGTGGCAGCCTTTGGTATCTTATGTTATTCTAGTCAGTCAGTTCATGGTAGTTAAGGATGAAATCCACAGATTTAAAAATATCAATGCTAACATACATCAGAAAGCAGAATTATCTTTATTCATAAAGGAATAAATATTTTAGAGAATCACAAAATAGATATCTTCATATAAAATAACTAAAATGTGCTATGCGTATAGATGTCAAAGAATTTTATAAATATAAAAAAATGTGTTGCTGCCAATTGGAATGAATCATTGTCTCAAAGAGAGTAGCAGTTTTGAAGTCTTGTAGCTGATAATGTATTTCCCATGGCAACCAAACCCAGTCTCTGGTACATTTAAGGGAGTTTGCAGTTTTGATGTTACTGTGCATGGGTAAGCACCTGTTTGGAATAGAAACTGAAATGACTTCAGAAAATTACATTTATTGAAATAAATCTAATCATGGCAGCTGACATCACTGGTTTGAACATTTTCCAGCTCAGAACAAATATCTTTTCCCTACAGCAGAGGTGGGCAATTCCCAGACCTGGCTGTGCTGAGTGGTCAATCCTGCGGAGAAAGCAGTGTGTTTGAAGCTATGTCATCACACTCAAATTTCTAACAGCAGACTAAGTCTGCTAGATCACACCTTCTTTACGATAACACTCCCTGCTTCCCTGCAACAGAGGCTAGGACAGTGATGGTACGTTTGCCCCTCCCCCCACCTCCACTAACGTTGCACAATGAGAAGACTCAACTCTGCCGATCAGAGAATTTTGCATTCCACAGATTTTGATATGTTGTGTTTTTATTTTCACTCAAAGTCAACATATTTTCTACTTTGCCTTGGGGGTCTCCTCTTTGACCCAAGTATTCTTTAAAAGTATATTCCAGGTATTTTCACAGTATTGATTTATTGTCTAATTGTGTTATAGTCCTAAACATTTTGTATTATTTCAGTTCTTTTGTGTTATTTGAGGTTTGTTTTATGGTTCAAAATATGGTCTATGTTGCTCAATGTTCTGTGTGCATTTGGAAAGGATGCTGTTGTTGGATGGGCTGCTCTCAATGCCAGTCAGGTCAGGTTGGTTGACACTACTGTGCAGGTCTTTTATACCCCTCCTGACTTCCTGCCTGCTGGTTCTATCGATGCTGAGAGAGGAATGCTAAAGTCTCCAGCCATAACTATGGGTTTGTCTATTTCTCATTTTAGTTCTATCAGTTTTTGCTTCATGTGATTTGAAGCTCTGTTGTTAAGTACATAGATATTTAGTATTGTTATGTAATGGCCATCTTCATCCCTACTAATATTACAGGTCTGAAGCTTACTTTGTGTGACATTAACATAGACACTCTGATTTTTCTTTTGATTGGTGTTAGCATAGTACATCTTTCTACCTATCCTTTTACTTTAAAGTTATCTGTCTTTATAATTGAAGTGGGTTTAACTGATGTGCTTAGAAGAGATATTTTTATAAATAAGAAAATATCCACTATGTTTGTGATCCCAAGATTAATTATTTTTTCTGGGGTAACTTCTTAAAGTTTGCATTTTTACTCAGCCTTTTTTTTTAAAGCTGTGAGAGGAAGGAAGATGGAAGAATCTAATTTGAGGTAAGGGAATTGGCACCATGTTAAGCCCTCTCTAGTCTGCCTAATACTCCGCTAGATCCTTTGCTCTCATCACTGAGTGTGACAGGATTATTCTCCCCAACTTACTGACAGGCAATTCTGGCTCCATAGCACAGGCTGCCAGTGGTCCTCCATTTTCATTCTCCCCTTCTTCCATAGTAATAATATAATACCTGGGCAAGGTATTAGAGCACATTTACCAATCTCTTTTTTAATGAAAGTTGTCTTGTGACTTAGTTCTGGCCAATGAGATCTAAGCTGAAGTGTAGTTCCTGGAAACGTTCCCCAAAGAGAGCACTCTCTGTTTCTTTGCTCATTCCTTCCTCCACCCACTACCTGCAGTGCAGATACGATGGCTGCAGCACCACTGCCATGCCGGACCATGAGGACCAGGGCCACAGTCTTGGGCAGTAGAACAGTGAGCCATAAGTATCTGGGCCCCTGTGCACCCTGTGGAGCAGAACCATACCTGCCCCTGGGTGTTCCTCCTGACTTCTGTATAAGAGAGAAATAAAAATCTACCTTGAGTAAGCTTCATTCTTTGGGGAGTTTGTTTTTTGCCCCTGAACCCAACCCTAATGAACAGTCTGAGACCAATGAACATCGTAAGTGTTACATAATCACAATCTACTCCATGTTTGGACAGATCCATACCAGCATCTGTTATGGTTTTGTGACAAAGTCATACAGAATTGGAAGAAAAGGCTATTTTATTTTATCTTATTTTTCAATTTACTAAATTAAAAATTACAAAAATAATTTGGTGGTGGGGCTGAGATGCCATGGAAAACTTACATACTGTGTATAGAAGATTTAGACTTGGGTTAAGAGTAGACTCTGTCCCATACCAGTTGTATGTTCTTAGGGAAGTTACTAATCTGTCTGGGCCTCAATTTTCTATAAAATAAAGATACCAACACCTACTTCATTGAGTTGTTGGAATGAATAAATAAAATATATGTGACAGAGTTTGTTAAGTACTAAGCACTATGTAAATATAAGGGTTATAATTATAAAATTGGAAGACAAGTTATATGTATAACCCAGAAAGGTAAAGTCATTACACATACAAACTCACAGTGGTGTTTGTATGTATGTGTGGGTTGCTAGTTACAAATGAGAATACATTGAAAAATCCATTCTAGTAGTAACTTAAAAACATAAAAAAAAACAATTTGTGGCATATTGTTACAAACATAGATTCCTATCATATCGTCACATCAAAGCTGTCAGAATTCTTTAATATCTCTTATTTTATATTATAAAACATCCCCTTTTTTGTTTGTTTTTTGTTTTTGCTTTATTTCAATAGGTTGACTCTAGTCAAAATGTAGATTTAACCATTTGAGTTTCTGTACAATACCCAAGAAATTCTGCCAGAATGATTGCTTTGTTCAAAACTGCTTTCTGTTTTAAAACTATTCATACTAAGTGTTATTAAAGTGTTAAATAGAGATAAAAAAGAAAAGTCCATCTTCAGTCTGAAGCTGGCAGAAAGATAAAAACCCAATGGACCTGGATTGAGGTGGGAACAGCCAGAGTACAGGTTATAACAAGTTCTAGAGAGGAAGGGGGCTAAGAGAGGGCGATGGAAGACATGTGTGGAAGCAGACGACAGCCTTGGGGACTGGGGCCAGTGGTAGGTAAATAAGACCAGAAGGAGGGCAGCTGAGGGGACTGAGAACTTCAAAGATGAGAGGCACTTTCACACCAAATTCAGGCAGTCACAGCTGTGAGCAGCCCGGAGGAAAGAATAAGGCAGGAGGCGTGTTGTGGAATTGGTGCTGGCCCAACTCAAGTTTGCATGTGTATCTCAACAGCACTTGTGTCTGGCTGGGAGAACATCAGGGCCAAGCAGGAGTGTCAGCCAGAGGCTCCATCTGAACTAGCTATGCACTGCATATGTTTCTCTGTCTGGTGGAATTCATCTAATATATTTTTTTAAGGCTCAGATTTTCTAATAGGGCAGTTTTGTGGAGAGAGGATCATAAGCATCTGCCTGATGGCAGTTAACAAAGTGAAGACTAAGGTCTCGAAAGGAAACCTGCTTCTAGGAAGAACATCTTATAAGTCTATTTCAGCATTTACACCTATAAGAGCAACCCCTCACTTATTCAATATTTGACTTCCAATTTCCGGTGTCCAAAGGGGTCGGGTCCCTGGCGGCGGAACTTGGACCCAACAGTAGCTTATTCTAGTTTACAAGTATGATAGAATGTTTTATAACTATTAAATGTCAAGCATGAAAAGTTTTTTTTATACCATGAAAAGATGAATGAGGAAATGCATAGTTTTTCTTTCTGTAGGTGTGCAAAATGGGTAATTCCTAAAAATGATTGTGGCACCCATTGGTCCAGGGCACATTCACTGGGGTAGCCGGTTTCAGTATGTGCTCAATAATTGTACTCCTCCCCTCCCTACCTGCATCTACCCAAATCTTAGTTGTCCTACAAGGCCATCTCAGATAGCCGACCCTCCACAGCCTTTGGTTGTAAGCTTGAGGACACGAGTTGCGTCTTAGTCACCACTCATGGTGCATAGCACTGGGCCACAGCTGGCCCACATGGCGCCTTTGTGCACATAGAAAAAAGCACTTCTCCATGTGGGTGGCAGCAGCCCCATGCCAGCTGGGGCACAGTGGGCTGCAGTGGGGCTGCCTTTTAGCCCCTTTCAGAGGAATGCCCTATTGCAGGCTATAACCTACTTTTTGCAGCTTCCTCCCCGCTTCCAAGTCTGAATTTACAAGCTTTAGAAATTCCTCATTTCTATTTAGAGATAGGCTTGACCATCTCTCTTTGTCTACCATCATCTGTAAGTCAGGTTTGTAAGCTTAATTCTGTTTTCCTCTCGAGGGAATACCTTGCAGGTCAAGACACTAGAATTTATGAACTTCAGTTAATGTTGAGCCCATATTCCCCTGGCTTTCTACCCTCACAAATGCAGTCTCTACAGTGGCTCAGGCACTTGCTGCCTAAGTGTCTGCTGGGGCCGGATGCTGGGCTGAGTGGCCAGGCCATGGGCTGCCAAGGCCATCCGCCCTCCCCCTACCCATGGCTTTTTCATTTGGCAGGCGATTTCTGCTTCTATTCTTAGCACTAATACAGAAATGAAATAAGACAAATACAAAAAACTCAGTGTAATCTTTGTGTGGTTCTTGCTGCATTTAGAAGCTTCTGGAAAAGACAGAGGGAAGCTGCACTGGATTTGGCCCACCACACCCAGCTAGGTCAGGGTGCACACCCCCAGGTCCAAAGCTTGGCCTCAGAGTGCAGACATCTCTCTGGGGAGGGATTCACCCTAGAGTGAAAGACAGCTCCCTCTGCTTTGGGTGGAAGGCACTACTAACCTAATAGTTATGAGTCACCTTTACAGGCTGGGGGGAAAGGCGCTGGATGGCTGGGCCTGCTCTGTCCCTCTGCTCCTGGAGGGAACCACCCTGCATATATGGGCTGTCCCAGGACTACACTGGGCGGAGGACAAGTGCTCACTGGAAAGAGAAGATAAGGGGATAGACTATATTTATCTCACTTTTGCTGACTGCTTCTTGGGAGAAAAGAATAGCAGGTTCTCAGGAGTGAAATGGTATCAAGAAAGGGAAGATGGCAAGTACTTGGTCTGATCTTTGGCTTCAAGTGAAAGCCCCAGGGTCTGGGGACCGTCCTGTCAGTTGTGAGGTCTCTCATGGTTCAGACTGAACAACGCCATCCTATCAGCAGACCAGGAGTTTCAATACGAACCTCAGCATTTGACCCACCCAAATTTGTGTTGCTGACCTAGTGCTCTATCAGAGAGTATTTTGGGGCAGGGCAGGCAGCCATGGAACACTTGCATCTTTCAGAGCGCCTCCTGTAGCCCACCACAGCTGGGCTGCTGATCCTGGCGCTCTGCCTGCCCAGGGGGGCCTACATGGAGCGTTGCTTGTCATAGCACAAACAGATGGATGGATGGGCTGCCATCTGTGAGGAGCAGAGTCAAGGCCTGATTAGCTCCACTGTGAACTGTTATGAAGCTGCTTTATAACCAGAGACATAAAAAATATGGCTCCCTGCAAGGCTGCAACAGCCCACCGTTGTTCTGGTAAGACACTTCATTTGTCTAGGCAGCTTTGCTCTGGCTTATTACATGAGGCATAATTGCTTTTGTTACACATTCACAGGTATCAGGAAAAGACATTCTGCCCGCTCCTCATTTTCAATGCCCTACTTACCAACTTCATCCCTGATGTTGGCAAGTTCGATTGACAGCTCTTTTTCTTTCACAAGGGCACTTTCATTCTGAAAAAACAAAACGAACACTGAGAGTCCCCTAGTTTTATGCTAGATAAGCACTTCCACATGTTTAATTAATGAATCATATTAAGCAAATATTTATAAGCCTAAACCTTAAGGAGAAAATTTTCTCATTATATAAGCATATAAAAATATACAAAGCCAAGTCTTATTCATTTGGATCACATTCAAAGTGCAAAGCTTGCAATATAATATTAATACTATCCGTGGTTGTGCTTTCTCCATATTGCTCTTGAATAGATCACCCTTCAATACTTTTTGCATCTCTATGTCCTTCACATTAATCTACTGTTATATATTATTAAACATTGTTAATTAGCACTATTATGAGATTTTTGACTATGAAAATGTGCATGTCATATTTCTCTGAGGGGCAAATGCTTATTTTACTAACTGCCTTCTTAAACTTGCCCTTTCATTCAAAGATGCATGGTCAGCTCCCTAATGAATAATGAGCGCAACATATAACATAAAACATTTCTCTTTGTAATTAGACCAACAATAAAACATAAGGCTTCAGAGTGTTTTGTGTGTGTGTGTGTGTGTGTGTGTGTGTGTGTTGAATTCTGTATCAATAGAAGGAATAAGAAGAAATCTCTCCCTTGAAGTATCATTTAGTAAAAATACATCATTTGTAACTAAATAACTGCTAAGCTGGTTGCAAATCAATACATTCTATGACACAAGAGAGAAGTAGTTGAAGCAATGCTGAACATACAATCTTCGTTATTGAGTCACCATAAACATTTACCTTTCTTGTGATTTTATTACTATTACAATAACTAAGAAAGATGTGCCATGTAAATTCTCTTCAAGTGAGAGATCCCAAAATATAAAGTTTCTGTCATTCTGTAGAATGTACTCCACTCCCACAGCAAACATTTCTGAAGAGGAGAAATTGGTAAAATGTGTTCCAAATATCTAGCATGAATATCACCGGGCCTTGTGAATGCTCTCTCTTTATTAACCCCCTTTGACACTGGTTTTAGCACCTTGAGGAACCTGTGTCAGATTTGAACAGACAGTTTTCACAATCTTGTTTCTGTGTCTGCTGTGTTTAGACCTCGGTAACCCCTGTGTCACTTTGAATTAAGGGAAGGGTTTCAGTTTATCCAAAAGGCATTTGCTAGGCAAAGTCATAATTTTATAATGTTAAAATAAAACTCTATTTGCAGAATAAACTGAGAGCTATTTTGGACCCAGGTATCAACAGCCATTAATTAGCTCATGGTTCTCTTAGGAACAATGTAGCAATGATATGTCCTTTGAGGGACAATGGACCCCATCTCTTTCATGAAGCTCTCGCCTCCCATCCCAGCCCAGAGGATCCTTGCCTCCCCTGAATTTGAAAGCTAGAAATCCCACCTGCGGGTGTGTACTTTCCTAATCATTAAGCCTTGCTGCCTCTATGCCAAGACCATGGTATAGGGTTGTCATGATGGGTTATAAATTAATATACGTAAAGTCGTTAGAATGGTGCCTGGCACTTAGCAAGCTCTCCACAGGGGTTATTTGTTATTATCACTCCTCTGATTCCTTTTATTGTATTTGTAACTAGATAGCATCCTATAGATAATAGGTGCTTTTCATATTAATAATCAAAATGTGTTTAACATTTTTATGCCAATCTCATACTGTTTTTTTTTTATGTTTTTTTATAGCACCTTCCTGGCTGTGCCCTGATTCTACTCCAAGTTCAAAGGCAGAACAGAACAGGGAATGCATTTTAATCAGACTGATCACAGTGACTATATGCTTGTTCTATACAATATGGCCAGCTGACATTCAGCTTGTTACTACCAGTTGAGAAGATCTGGTATTCTGGAGAGGGTAAATCCCAGTATTCACTCTACAATAATCGTAATCTAATGAAAAAACTAACTTGTTTCTACTATCCAGAATACTTTTGAACACTTGTATTCTTAGTTCCTAAGTAGAGCCAGAGGATCAAAATACTGTACTTTTCAGACCAGAAATAGCATCACTCAAATATTCACTCTCAGAGTGCAGAGAGGTGTGGGCACCGAGAGGTGGTCAGGCAGTGAACAACCAGAACTTAATAAACAACAAACGAACTTGTATTTCTAACCCAAAGCCAGTAGTTCCCTCTGCACCAGGCAGTAGCCCTTGGGAAAGAAGCCCTGAAGGGAATGTGAACATGCCTGGGGGATCTCCCTGTCATACCAAACCCCTGGACACTTTCCGGCCACAGGGGAATCAAAGGTTTTGGGAAGGAGAGGCCTGAAGGTCCTCAGCAGGGAGGAGGACGGGCCTCAGCTGGGGATAGCCCTCACTGCCATGGAGATGGTCCACAAAGACTCTGGACTTGATCGCTTTGGGGAAAAGCTAATTCTGATATCTGTGGCCAGGCCTGTCTCACTCTCTTTGTTGTAGGAGAAACACAAGTGAGAAGAAAAGAAAGGGAGGGGATGGGAAGAGAGAAAAGAAGGAAGGAGAAATAGGCAGGAAGCAGGTGAGACTGGAGACCCTGCACCTGCTCAGGGAAGCAGAGGCGGTTGAGAGAGACTGAGAAGAATGATCCCATCCACCCTCATCCCCACCCTTTTACAAGTGCAGGCGAGAAAACCAACTAGTTTGAAACTACAGTCATCAAACGGCTTGCCAAGGAAAGGTCAGCTGCCTCACATAAGCCACAAACACGATGCTTCAAATGTTCACATTAACATGAACCTCCCCAAACACTTTCTACACGCCAGGCACTGTGCCAGGTAAGCCCTATACCTCACGACTCCTCCAAATTCAGCCAACAGGTCCTGGGTTTTTATTTGCCTTTATGGAGGACAAGACTGGGGCTGTATGGTTACGTAACCAGTCAGAAGTGGCAAATACAGGAGCTTTAACCCAGAATCACACTCTTCATCAAACACTAACACACCGAGATTCTCCCCTCCTATCCATGCTTATCTAGAGGTAACATCAAGGTTCAAACTGCATTGCTCCTCAGATGGGCTCCTAACACTTCTTACCACGAAGATTTCCGTGTCTGATGGGAGAGAGGCCGTGTCAGCTTCTGACCACTGTTTCAATGAAAAATTCCCCAGCTGTATTCACACCCCACCCACCACCTGAACCACTCGGATTTGTCCTTGGTGTTGATTTGTCTGTTGGGTGACAGGACCTTTGCAGTGTAGCCTGCATGGGGCTGTACCTTCTGAGTGGGTAGCTATTCAGCTTTCCCTACCGGCTTTCCCCAGCCCTCTCTGATGGCCTTTGAGTGAATATATTGCTGCTGGGACCCTGGCGTGGCCACGCTCTGCTGCTGACGGCCAGCCTGTGCAGTTTGGCGACAGGCCTTCCCTAAGTGCTTGTTCTTGAAACACCCACTTTTCTAATTTCTGAATTCTCTGCATCAATGACGTTAGCTTTTGTTTTCTGCTGGCCAAACCGGAATGACGGGTGCTGCCGTGCCATGCAATGACCAAGGCTGTAACTGCAGGAACACTGTCCTGGGCAAGCAGTGAGCTTAAAGGGGCCTTCACTCTCTCCTCTTTGCCTCAAAAAGTTGTTCTCCATCCATCGTGGTAAATAGATCCCAACAGCTGCCTTGCTAGGCCCTCAGGTTCTGCTCAATACCCAGGAGTGAGGCTGCCCCAAAGGCTCCCGTGGAAAGGATCTCATGCCACCATGCCCCTTCGGTGCCCCAGCTAAGCCAGGTCCGGGGTGGTGACATGGGGGACGACTGGAATGCGATCCAGGCCTCCTGTTCGGCCCAGTGTTAGGCCAGTGCTTCCCTACATGGGGGATGAGAGGAAAATTCCTACCTGGTGCCAAGCACATGACTCCTGCTTTCACTCCAAAGGGCTAAAAATAGAGCTCAGGATTAACCATCCCAACCATCCTAGTGATACAGTCCAGAAATCGCCAAGTCTAAGAAGGCCACCCTCTGTTTACTGTGTGACAGGCTTAACTGGAACGGACCCTGGAGAACATTCTAAGTCCACACCAGCAGCTGTGTCTTATCAGCTACCTCTCATATTTGGTCACGGACCTCTGCTTTGCACTCTGAGTTCTCTATTCTCTCCAGTGTGGCACATTGCAGCCACAGAGGAATCCAAATGAGCTGACCCATGAGCCCTCCAGTCTCCCCTCCATGAGCCCTCAGAAGATCCCTGAGAGTCTGCTAGGGTGAAGCCTACAGTTCTCAGATATCACTCCCATGGGGCTGCTCACAATCTCTGGGTGTTACAGATGCCTGGCAAAGCATGGGACCTGCTAATCATTCCATTAACTTCAAGCAACTGGATGTGTGGCCAAGCCCTGGCAAACCTGCCACTCCCTTATTTTAACATGTGAACCTGGTGGTAACAGGATGTGAACAAGTCTCTCCTTGTTAACATCATCCACGTGATTCCTAGTGGGCACCAGCAGCTAAGCCCCTCCTTGAATTAGAAGCCAACAGAACAGACCGTAGCCAGTTTGGCTCAGTGGATAGAGCACTGGCCTGTGGACTAAAGGGTCCCAGGTTCAATTCTGGTCAAGGGCACGAACCAGAATCGAACGCAGTTGCAGGCTCCCGACCCTGGTCTGGGGCATTCGGGAGGCAACCAATCAATGTGTCTCTCTCACATCAGTGTTTCTGTCTCTCCCTCTCCTTTCTATTCTCTCTAAAAATCAATGTAAAAATATCCTTGGGTGAAGATTGTAAATAATAATAATAATCATCATCATCAGAACAGCCTATTTATTATTAAAACTGAATGTTGGGTGAATCTGAGGTGCTTTCACCCCAACCAAACCAGAAATAGGACATTTACACAAAACATTGTATTGAGTGCCCACTAAGTGCCAGGCAGACATGCCAGGCAGGATATTTCTGCCTTCAAGGAGCCTTTGAGTCTCCCAGGGTCAGTGAAGGAGTGAGCGATTATAAAACAGCGCAATACAACTCGATGGGGCAGGGCTGGCAGGAAGATGTTCCGAGACCAGAGGATGAACAAGCAGGTGGATCTGAAGGACGCGCCTCAGGCAAAGGCCGGGGGAGCCGGGGCTATTTCTGGGAACCTGTCACCCACTTCAGAGGGGCCCTTCTCTTTTCCTCACCAAGGTTCTGCCTCTGGTCTGATTCTCCCTGCAAGAGTTCTTGATTGGCCACAGGGTTACTGATGACAATTTCATAAAACTCACTGTCGTTCTGTTTTTATCAGCTCCTTCTTCCCCAATTGATATTTTTTTTATAGGTGGGCATATATATGTAAAATTTAAACATATACATGTAAGCTAAATGACCCCCAACTAATTTTTCCTATCTTTTTAGCGAGCCCCCAAATCAGTGAAGATCAGGAAAATTCAGCCACATGAGCTGAGCCATCCTTTTCCAGACTAAACAAAAGACCCAGACAGGAAGCTGTAGAAGAAATCTACAGAATTTTGGTCTTTGAGGAAACATCCTCATCCTTTTGTTGTGAATTTTTGAAATTCAAAGGGACATGCTCATGAAATTACAAAGAGATTAAGAAATGTTTCATTCTTCCCAGAAACGACATTGCTTTTCACCCAGGGTTCCAGGAGTACAGGTTATGGTTTAATTCTACGAGTTAGAACTGGGTCACGTAGGGAAACATTTTCTTTTGTATTTCAAGACGAAGCAGCCACAAGAGGACACAACAGATCTTCTAAGTCTTCAGCACTGTTTTCACGCCACATTTTCAGTATCAGATGATGGAGATTGGCAAGATTCATAGCATAACCCTATGGAAATTCCCTTGGGAGGTGCCTGACCTTTCGTCTTTCATTTTGGTTGTTATGGCTTTAAAGCAGCACTGATGCCACGCTTTGACTTAATCAAGGAGTATTATTATATTATTACTTTCACATACAATTAACCACAGGCCACTGTGTTTTTGTATCTGCCTCTATGCAGAAATGAAGTTTAATATAGACTGGTCAAAGGGACTGTTTTATTCATATTCATATTCTCAAATACATGTCAATGTCTCCTTGTGTGAAAAACGAGCAAAACGTATCTTGTTTTAAAAATCAGAGTGACTAAATTTGAAGGTGCTTTGCTCCAGCCTTTGCCCTTCTGCACGGCGGGGAGTGCCAGTGGTAACAAAATGACCAGCTTGCCCAAGAGGCTGCCATTAATCAGGGGGTGTCATGCCACATCTGGATTGCTAATGGTCAATTAGAGACCGCAGAGACTTGCTGGGTCCCAAGGAGAACGAATCTGAGTACAAAAAAGTAATGCTGGGAAATTTTGGATCTCAGAGTGAGCAAAAGAAAGGAAACTTAGCCAGGCCATGATTTTTAATTCATTTATGTATCACTTAAGAAGTTTCTTGACCTTTCTAGTCACTTTCCCAAACTCACTACTGTCAGACCACCCACACATACCTGGGAGGGACAGGAGGTGCCTTCTCCCAACTCCCACCACTACCAAAAATTTAGAGAAAAGGCATATAAGATTAGCCTCTGACATTATAGGCAACCCAGAAAAGATTAGGGTAGAGATATGCCAATTAACCCCAAAGAAACAAAGCGGTAACTAAACCAGCCAGGTGAGTTGTAGTGAAAAAAGCAAAGCAAAGGGAGCTTAGAAAAAACAGGCACCAAGGTAATAACAATCACATAGCCTCTCAATTGCATTGATTTCAGGCTTGAAATCAACGCCTAAACAATGTGGCTCAGATTCCATTCTTATATCAAAGCTTCTTAAGAAGCTAGACGTTGACTTTAAGAGAAATAACATGTTTCTCAGGCTGATGAGCATTCATATGCTTGTTTTTCACTGTTAAAAAGCACGGTGGCATTCTGGTTTATACATCTAGGTTATTTCTCTTAATAACTCAACGTCCATAAGAACAAGCAGCTCTGGCAGGTTAAGGGTAAGGAGGTCTGAACCCGCAGAACTGCTGGCTTGATCCAGAGGCAGGCTGAGCCTGCAGCTTAATGTACTCTTTGGGATCCATCTGGGTGCCTCAAAGTTCTTCCTGGATTATGCATTTCCTTTAAAAATACCTGTAGAACACCTCTTTCTACAAATCGCTGCTGTGCTCTGTGGTTAAAAAAGGGCCCTGTAATACATCTGTCCAAAAGTAACCTCACAGGGGGAGCTGATCATAAATTCCTAACTGAGCAGGTCATGGTGGGTAGTCACTCCCCAGGCCTATTAAAAGGTTCATCTGTGCCTTAAGTAAGCCCTGTTCATTGCTCTTGTGCATCTATATTAACACACTAGAGGCCCGGTGCATGGATTTGTGCACCGGTGGCATCCCTTGGCCTGGCCTGCGGGGATCAGGACAAAACCGGCTCTCTGACATCCCCCAAGGGGTCCTGGATTGCTAGAGGGTGCAGGCCAACCTGAGGGACCCCACTGGTGCACAACTGGGACCGGGGAGGGTCATGGGAGGTTGGCCAGCTGGGGAGGGACCACGGGAGAGCTCCAGGGTGTGTCTGGCCCATCTCACCTGGTCTGGATTGGCCAGACCCCAGCAGGAAGCTAACTTACTGGTCAGAGCGTCTGCCCCCCTGGTGGTCAGTGCACATCATAGCGACTGGTCAAATGGTTGAACAAGCGGTTGGACACTTAGCATATTAGGCTTTTATTATATAGGATGGTCCAACTAACTAAGCCACTGGGCCAGGGCAAGTAATCCTCTTCTTTAGGCCTCTTGGAGGCAGAACCACCCTCAAGGGAGCATATAATCTTGGGAACTATCCTGTACCTTACTTTTTCCCACACGCATGTAATCTTCCATACATTTCCTCCTTAATTACAGTTGCATATGGAAAACTGAAAAACTGTCATTTTCTGGAGAATTTGAGATCTTTTTTCTGGTAGTGTCTTCAGTTTGGTTCAAATAAAATTATTAAAATTCTCTACAGGTTTGGATGTTTCTTTCTTAACAGCTAAAAATCCCAAGATGGACCCCACTACTCATTAACTCAAGTTAAAAAACCTGGGTCTGGCTTTCAGCCTGGGAAATATTTCCCCACATTCCCTATGTGCTTAGATCCCACTGAGTTTACTCGCAGCTTTCACACACTGGGCTAAACACCGTTACTCAGGTGCTCCTTGCTTAGAAGTCCATTCCTTCTCAACAGTTCATGAAAACTCCTCCACATTTTTCCAAATGAAATTCATGTTCTACTTTTTACAAGAAAGCTTGCCTATAATTCCACACTAAGTTCTCTTTTGACTAGATTCCAGAAACACATAAGATCAGGACCACAGAACCTCACTTAATTATACTATACTATTGTACTAATGTTTTAATTGCTCTATTGTTTTGTTGCCTGCCCCACTTGTAATTTCTCTGGAAAAGGTAGTGCAACCAAATAAGTTACTGCTAAAGTCCATTGGGCAAAATGTGCCTTTTAAGAATTCTTTGAGAGTCCCCACAATAAGTAGGCACGGAGTAAACCAGCAATAGTCAATGAATAGGTTTTTAAAAAGTTGAAAACACATAAGCACAATCAGTTTTTAATAACCATTTGTTCATCTAACACATTTATATTTATTTTATACTCTAGGAAAGATTCTATAGTTTCTCCCAATAAATTAATGCTGAAGAAGCATTTTCAGATTTCTTTTTCTTGGCCCCATCTCTGAAACCAATTACTTAAAAGTATCTCATTGTCATTTTAGAATCTCTTTAGCTGCACTAAGATCAAACTGTTAAGAAATTATTTTTAGCCCATCTGGTGTGGCTCAGTGGTTAAGCATTGACCTATGAACCACAAGGTTACAGTTCGATTCCTAGTCAGGGCACCTGCGTGGGTTTCCGGCTTGATCCTCAGTAGGGGGCCTGCAGGAGGCAGCTAATCAGTTATTCTCATCATTGATGTTTCTATCTCTCCCCTTTCTTCCTCTCTCTGAAATCAATAAAAACATATTTTAAAAATTTATTTTTATTTCTCAAACTTAAGGTTTTAATTTTGTATCCATATAATGTCTGAGGAAATGTTTATTTTTTTCTTTTTTAAGGGTTATTAAGCTTGGCTAAAGTAACCAGAAACAACTTTACCAACATTTTTATCAGGCCTCTTTCAATGGCGATGTGATGAACTAAGAGATTTTATTAAGCGATTTAAAGGAGTATTGATTTCCAGACTTGGAGATTGTATTGGAATCCCATAATAATCTTAGTATACCATGCCTGGCCCAATAGGTAACCATTGACTAAACAGACGATTTGGGCATACTGCCTGAGAAGTTATCCTGAAAAGTGGGCAACTAAGTAAAACAATACTTTTTAAAAAATTTAACAAAAGAAAGCCCTCAATTCCTAAAGTGAGCACCCCGCTCGTGAATACATATCTACAGAATCTCCATCAAGAATATTATTCTAAAATATGGCAAAGAGAAGTCAAGAAATGTGGGTATAAACACAATGAGAAAGTTGATAGATGCAGTATAAGCTTTTAATTTTTCATCAGTAAAAAATTGCCCTAACCGGTTTGGCTCAGTGGATAGAGCCTCGGCCTGTGGACTGAATGAAGGGTCCCAGGTTTGATTCCGGTCAAAGGGCCTGTACCTTGGTTGCGGGCACATCCCCAGTAGGAGGTGTGCAGGAGGCAGCTGATCGATGCTTCTCTCTCATCGATGTTTCTCTCTATCCTTCCCCCTTCCTCTTTGTAAAAAATCAATAAAATATATTTTAAAAAAATAATTTGCATTAGGTTAAATGTTTCAAAGCTAGATTATTTGAAAGTTACTTAAATATCACACTGCTAAAGAGATGAAATAACTTTTGTAAAAATATATTTTTATTAATTTAAGAGGGGAAGGCAGAGAGAGAGATGGAAACATCAGTGATGAGAGAGAATCATGGATCAGCTGCCTCCTGCACACCCCCTATGGAGGACCGAGCCTGCAACCCAGGCATGTGTCCTGACTGGGAATTGAACCGTGATGTCCTGGTTCAACCACTGAGCAACACTGGCGGGCGAGATGAAATAACTTTTAATTCTCTTCCCAAACTAAAAAGAATGACACAGGGTTAATTATTTTCAAGAACTTGATTTGAAACAAACAAACAAAAAAGGTGGTTTCACTTTAAAATATATTTTTCTCAATAAAATTATAGCTTCTATTTTTAAAAATTTTGTATCAGGTTTAGGAATAGGAACATAATATTGTACATGTAGCAAATCTGTCCCTTGTTATAAAGCTTTCTTCAATGCCTTTCTGTGACTATTCCTTTTGAAAGAAGGGCTTAATCACTTCAATGTTGGATTTGCAAACATCTGAGTGCAAATGTCTTATATTTCTATTTTTTGTTAAAAAGCATATAAATGTGTATATAAATATTTTAGTTCATACTCATTGAAACAGTTATTTCTATTGGAACAAAAGTACTAGGTGAGTTTAACAATAACAGTTTAATTTTCCTACGTGGTACATAACCTGACTTTAGGTCACAGTTATAAACAGACTGATAACTAAGAGTTCCCAAGTGACTCCTTGTAATGAGTTTTATATTAAGCCATGTATTTCCTTCACCTGGTCACATGCTGTATCTAAGCTATCTCTATAGCTGATGATTCCCACCTCTTGTTAATTCCCATTTCAGGCATCTTTGAGCAATCCCAGTGAGCATGAGAATATATCACACCGACAAGATTTCTGGCTAACATATTTCTAGTAGTAAAACTAAAAGCATATCCTAATCCATCTGCAAGCTCGTAGGCAAATGTCAAAAACAAAGAAAGGCTTTGTGTTGGAACTGTCATACAATTCTCACGTGTATTGTGCTTCCAGGTCCCTGGCTGTGAATTTCCTGCCACTGATGATGGAACACACCCACAGACTCCAGCGCTCAGTATTCCCCTCTATGCTATTCACCCCAGGTGATGCAAAGAAGCACAGAGAGAATGACTGTACTGGCGCTTTCTGCTCTGCACTTAAGCATAGAAATTAAAGGATGGATGCTGTTTGTAAAAAAGAGTAAACTTTCAAAGTTAGCAGTTGGCGGAGAAGGACATGTCTAGCTAATCTAAATTCCTCACCAAAATATCTTAGGTCTCACAGGTGCTTTAAAATGCACTGGGAATATCCCAAGGGTTTCTTGGCACCTGGGGTTTCAAGATGTTTGAGCAGAGCCTGACTGTTTGAGGGAAATGCAACAGTTCCTGTGGGACTGCAGGGTACAGAATTATGTAAGGCTCTGCAGAGTGGGTGAGACCAGCGCGCTGGAACCAGTAAGGGCAGCCTCCTGCTCACCAACAAAGCGCACACACAGGTGAGGGGAGCTGGGCAGAAGGGGCGCTTCTGGCTTTCCCTCTGCCCTTTCAAAAGAGGAGAGGGAAGGAGAGAGAGGGAAGGCAAAGTACCGTCTTGTCCAGGCACTGAAGGCAGATATAAGGCTTGCAGCAGCAGTGGCCCATCCCGGCAGGTTGGCTGGCAGGGAGACCTCCTTCATTCAACGTGTCAGTGGCAATTCCTAAGGCGAGGTAATGGCTCAAACGAAAGGGGTGCGCGGCTGGGAGCTGTCACAACTTCCATGTGGTCCCCTTGGCTACCTTATTTCTCCTATTAACTTCAGGAATCCCGGAGCCAGAAGAACAGGAGGAGGAGGGGCTCCAAGCGGCGGTGTTGGGATCCTGCTGCGGGGAGAAGCAGCGAGGGAGCCAGGAAGGGAGGGGGCAGGCGGAGGGAGGGTCACTTTGCCTCGGGAATCCTCAGAACGAAGCGAATCAATAGTCGCATAACAATGGAGCACCTACCAATTGCCATCTCCCGGAGAGGACGGCCAGCCCGCCCTTACCGGGAAGGGGGTGGGGGCGGGGGCGGAGGCTGCCACTCCCATCCCTGCCTGAGTGAGGATGCGCCCTTGCACCACGCAGACTCGCCTGGAGAGGACGCAGGGAACACAAAAGAAGCCTGGCGTCCACGGGTAGTCTGCGCTGAGGACTACGGACAGGGCTGCCACAGGCTTGGCTCTGCTCAGACTATGGCTTTCGATTTTCCTGAGAAGTGAGCATACTTATAAACATGGTGTATCTGGCCTTTCCTTTCCTGTAACTCCTCCTCCCAGGGTATTGGTTGCCTCTGGGGACCACCAACTGCTCATTTTCAAATTTGTGTGCCATGAGCAATTTTTGCCTTGCTTGATGAAATTTTTATATTAGAAATACTAGAGGCCGGGTGCATGAATTCGTGCACGGGTGGGGAGGGGAGGCGGGAGGTTGGCTGGGGGTGGGGAGGTGTCCCACCCCCAGTCGAACTCCTGGTAGAGGGAACAATTTGCATATTAGGCTTTTACTATATAGGATAATTGTGAAATTGGTTGCCCAGACAGACATTCACAAACCTTTCAAAAGTGGCTTAAGCAATTAAACTTGGGGTTGGGGACAAACATTTCCCCTGGGCATATCAACAGAAAAGCCTTAGAGAACTTGACTTTTCTGGGCAATTTGTAATCTTGAAAACAGTTAACAATAAAAAAAGGTAAAGAGCAAAGGGTTTTGTTTTTTTTTTTAAAGAGACATGGCCTTTAAAATATATATTTGTGTAATCCTGAAAGTAAAAGATATGAATAATAATATTTACAAGATTAACTTTGTATTTCCTGATACTTCAAAGGAGAAATCCTGAAATGCATCATCTGCAGAAACATACAATTGCATTTTTGCCCATTAAATTTTCCAAAGACTCTTAAGTAGACAACATTGTTAAATCTAATTTTACTAACTTGAGATTTTCCAAACAGATTTTAATTAAGTAGCACAGACTATTTAGATTTGCTTATAGGGCAGGATATTTGGTGATCAAATAAGAACAGACTGAATGTTTGCCCTAAACTTGAAAGAACAAACGCAAACCTTTTTTTTTTAACTAACAGGTAAATTAGCATAGTCCATTAGGTGGGCAGCATGCCTGTCCCTGTCAACATTTTAAATGTCCATACACTTTGAGCCGTCATTTCCACTTCTACAATAATACACACAAGAATATGCAAGGGTGTATGTGTGAGGATATTCAATTTAGCATAGTTTGTAACAGCTTAGAAATGGAAAATACTCTACAAATACACAACACCTTCCCACTATGGGAAGGTGACACATTGTTGAGAAAGAAGATAAACTTAGCCGAAACCGGTTTGGCTCAGTGGATAGAGCGTTGGCCTGCAGACTGAAGGGTCCCAGGTTCGGTTCCGGTCAGGGGCATGTACCTGGGTTGCGGGCACTTCCCCAGTGGGGGATGTGGATATTCAATTTAGCATAGTTTGTAACAGCTTAGAAATGGAAAATACTCTACAGATACACAACACCTTCCCACTATGGAAAGGTGACACATTGTTGAGAAAGAAGATAAACTTATAAAACAAAAGGAAAATTATATTCATATATAAAGGGTGGCCCAAAACAATGTATACACACTCTGCATGATTATAAAGTCGGTGTTTATTAACATGCAGTTCAATTTAAAAAATGTAAAAGAATCTACAGAAATAAGTAACCAGCAGTCTGATCTCTGTATCCATGTCTGTTCAATTTTGTTTGTTTATGTATTTTGTTCTTTAGGTTCCACATATTAGTGAAATCATATGGTACTTGTCTTTCTCTAACTTATTTCACTTAGCATAATACTCTCTAGGTCCATCCATATTGTGGCAAATAATAAAATCTCATTCTTTCTTATTGCTGAGTAATATTCCATTGTATATATGTACCACAACTTCTGTATTTATCCACTTGACTATTGATGGGTACTTGTGTTGCTTCCATATTTTGGCTATTATAAATAACGCTGCTATGAACATAGGAGTGCATATATTCTTTGGAATTAGTGCTTTGAGTTTTTTTTTTAAGATATATAACCAGAAGTAGAATTGCTGGGTCATAAGACAGTTCCATTTTTAATTTTTTAAAGAACCTCCATCCTGTTTTCCATAGTGGCTGCTCCAACCTGCATTGCTACCATACTGTTAGTTTTCTTGAATCAGGACTCAAACTAGGTACACATATCACATTAAGTGTTAAATCTCTTAGGCCTCTTTTATCAACAGCAGTCTTCCCCGCTACCCCCACCGCCTCCCCACCCAAGCCATTGACTTGCTCAGAAATCGAATGGGGTGGCTTGGAGAACGTCCCACACTCTGGGTTTGCCTTTTCGCTTCCTGATAATGTCATTTCACTTTTTCTCACATCCCTAAAAGTGAAATCTAGCTCTTGAGGCTGGATGAGACTCAGGCTCTATTTATTTGGGCAACAATACCTGGGATGTAATGTTGTGGGCATCGTATCACATCCCAGCAGGAAGCACAGGATGTCTGGACATTCCATTTGTACTGAAGCTATTGTGGATAGAAGTGAGTCTCATCTTCTCCATCATAAAGTTTCCCATCAACCTTTCATCTAATGACTTCACTTGCTCATGATTACTACCTGAATCAATTATTTCATAGGAGTTGCAACATGATGCTCTGATTCCATCATCCATTTGCATTTATTAACTGGAATTTTGATGTAAGAAAAGAATTTTTTGTTACCAACTAGGGCAGTGGTCAGCAAACTCATTAGTCAACAGAGCCAAATATCAACAGTACAAAGATTGAAATTTCTTTTGAGAGCCAAATTTTTTAAACTTAAACTATATAGGTAGGTACATTGTTATTAACTTAATTAGGGTACTCCTAAGGCTTAGGAAGAGCTACACTCAAGGGGCCAAAGAGCCGCATGTGGCTCGTGAGCCGCAGTTTGCCGATCACGGTGCTAGGGTGATGTCAGTTCCCTACAATACAGTTTATACAGGAAAGACATGATAAATGCTTATTCCTTTCCTTTTAAGTGCCAATTTTCTGAAAAGACTTGGTGTTGCAATGGGATCTGATGAGGTTGTTTGCTTTCTCTCACTTTTTCAAAACATCATTTGAGTTCATGTTTTTATGTTAATATACACGATGTGTTTTAATTCATTGCAGTTACTCCTTTTAGCTGCTCAGTTTATCTCATCGTTGGCCAATGGGAGTGCCTTCTTGTTGGTTCCTGTGTCCTTTTGACACAACTCATTAGTCCACCTTCCTTGCTTTCTGACACAACATGATTCTGTGCTCATCTTGAATATTTCTTGCTAGAGATCCAGGAGCAGCCTTCCCCTCCAGGACCCTTGTTTTCTTCTAGTTGAAAATGGAAATTAAATACCACAATCTAGGGCTGTTTGCTGTCTTTTTTTTTTTTTTTTAATCCCCTGAGGATATTTTTTCCATTGACTTTTTAGAGAGAGTGGAAAGGAGAGGGAGAGACAGAGAAACACTATTGTGAGAGAGAAATATCAATTGGTTGCTTCCTGCATGCCCCCGACTAGGGCTGGAAGCCTGCAACTGAGGTTCATGCCCTTGACCAGAATCGAACCCGGAACCCTTCAGTCCCCAGCCGAGGCTCTGTCCACTGAGCCAAGCCGGCTAGGGCTGTTTGCTATCTTTTAAGGGCTACCTGATAGGGATAAGAGGTCCCTTGAAGGAAGTTATTTTTCCCATAGACAAAATATCTTTGAAGGAGGTCACAGAAAAACTCAGATGGGGCCTTAGGATGGAGTGAGAGAGTAACAGCTCCTGTTCAGGGGCCCTTAGAATTGGAAAAATGCCCAATGAACTTCACTTTGAGGGAGATAAACTGGATGTTATAACATGGTAGCAAACCAACGTTCAGGTGGGAAGGTGCCACCTAAGGAGTCCCCAAGGTACGTAGATACCTGTAAGACAGAAAAGAAACCCTGAACTTCTTCATGACATACAGGATGGGGGTTTAGACTATTGTGATTTGGCATAAAATGAAGCTGTGACCTCACAGGCTGATGAAATCTGGAACATTCTGGTTTTTAAAAGTTTGAGATGGTTTTTATTCCTGGCATGTTTTATTGCATTGGAAGAGGAATTAGCATTTAGAAGTAATATGAAGGTCTATTGGTATATCTCTTCAGAGAAAGCCTTATAAACAATGCATGTTTTGGAGCAATGACTAATAAATAAGAAACATTAATTGATTATTAACAGATGCCAGGCACCATGCTTAAGTCTTGCATGCAGTACCTCATGTAATTCTCACAAAACAGTGTGAAATTAAGCCCTATTATCACCCCATTTTTTTTAACCTAGAAATTGCACATCTAGGATTTTGCTTTGAAGATAATCTCTAACAATGAACAGGCTGTTCATTATAACATTGTTTTTAGCTGAAATATATTTAAAAACAACCTAAACATACATAGAAGAGTCATTCAATAAATTATGGTATATTTAGGCAATGGAGTACTGAGCATTTTTTTAAAAAAGGAATAAAGAAGATTTATATGAACGTATTTGGAATGAGTTCCAGAGTACGTAAATTGATAAGTGAAAAATAAGCAAACAAACAAGGTGCAAAAGAATATAAGGAAATAAACATTTTGTAAAAATAAGGATAGACCAGCAATGAATCCCACATACAAAAGGGTTAGTGGGAGTGAAGCAGAAAGAACGAGGGACAGGAAGGAATGTAATATAAGGGACGAGGAGAGAGCGCCACTCCTCTGAGTTTACTATCTCGTGTATTCTTGTGTGTGAAAGCAATGCCAATGTATGACATACTCATTACAATGAGAAATAATTAAAATCAACCAGCTGTTCATGGAACCCAAAATGAAATACAAACAATTAACTTTTTTTTTTAACAAATGAATAACATACCCACATTGAAGCAAATGGAGAAGAAAAAAATTAAATAACTTTGAAAAATATTATCTTAACTCTATATTATAAAGCTAAAGACAAAAAGAACTGTACATAAATGGGTGAACGATTGAAACTACTTTGTGTTTATTTTAGGATGGAGCAAAAAAGTAAATACATTGTAGGTCATGACAGTCATGTCTCACTGTTGGAGAAAGGAGTTACACATAAGCGAAGGGGTCAGCCTAGAGTAAACCCTATGGTGCTGAAACCAAGGTAAGGGCTCAGAACAAGCTCATCTGAGGTCTTTAATGTGTACACAAGTAGACAGCTACAGATGCGCAGAAACTTGATACGTGACACAGATTTCACTGTACACAGTGAGAAAAGAATGGACTATTCAATAAAAGGTGTTGGAACAAATGGTTATCCTTATGAAAACAAAAGTGATGGCCTAACAAAAACTAATTCCAATCGTATTAATGACTTAAATATGAAATTAAAAATGTTAAAACAATAGAAAAGATTTTAACAAGTTATTTTTTATCTTTATTTATTTATTTATTTATTTATTATTTTTCTTTATTAAGGTATTACATATGTGTCCTTATTGCCCTTAACAAGATATTATTATGCTATTAAAAATTTAGTTTATCCAAAGATACTAAAAATAAAGTGAAAATCAAGTCACAAACTGGAAGAAAATTATTCTAATACACTTAAATAATAAATAATTAGTATCCAGAATATGTAAAAAGTATTCTAATTGTTAAGAAAAAGACAAATAACAGAATAGACAAAGGAACAAAAGATATTAAGAAGTAATTCTCAGAAGTGGATCCATAAACATGCAAAAATATAGTTAATTCTTAAATATTAATCAGTAAAATGTAAATCAAAGCCACAATGAGATGCACCAGCAGACTGGCAAAAATTAAGTGTGATAATATCTCTGTTGGTCAGGATGTGGAGTACAGGGTGCAGGCATCACAGCAGGCAGAAGTATAAATTAGGACATCCACTTTGGAGAACAGCGTGGCGATATAACAAAGCTGAAGACATATACATACTTTGACTCAGTAATTCCACTGCTGAATATTTACCTTAAAGAGTAACGTGTGTACATGTAAACAAGCTGACATGTTTAGGAATATTCAGCTCATTTTTAATAGTGAAAAGAGAAAAGCAACCTCTCTTTTAATTAAATACTGGATATCTAAATTATGATACAGTTCTACAGTGGGATTCCAAAAACAGAAAATGAATGAGATTCACATGAATCAACATGGAGACATCTCAAAAACATAAGTTTGTATGTGGGAGGATATATACAGTATGCTATTGGTATAGATGAAAAAACTTTAAAAAAAGCAATGTTACGTAGTTTATGTTATAAATATTTATGTGGTCAAAACATTAAATAAAAGTCTTGGAGTTGCAGTAATGAGACTTCAGGATGGCAGTCAGAGATTCCCACCGTTTGGTATTCACACTGCCATGCATCCTGTCCCACCCTGTGTATGGGCTGGTCTGTCTCATCAGCAGCAGGTCTGAGGGGAATGATAATATGTCACCTCCAAATTAGGCTACAAAAGACCATGGCTTCCATCTGTGCATTCCACTTCCGATCTCTGATCTGCTGCTATGGGCTGCCATGCTGTGAGCAGCCTGTGGCCAAGCCAACGCGGTGCTGCAGCCTGCAGCTGGAGGAGTGGAGGCCTGCCACCGCCAGTGAGTGAGAGGAGGCTTCCACCCCAGGGGAACCTGGAGACCAGGGCAGCTCTGAGGACAGCTTGGCTGCCACCTCCTGACAGAGCCAGAGCCAGGGCCACTAGCTTCTACCAGCTGCGTCTCTCCTGGCTACCTGACCATCAGCAGCTGTGTGAGGTAATAAAGGCCTGCAGTTCTTAGCTGCTGTGTTGTGTGGTAATTTGTTAAGCAACAAGAGATAACTAACACAGAGTAGGTTTATTCTTGGGAGCCATGGCCCTAAGATCAGGGAGAGGTACACAGAGGGCTTCACCTTAACAAAAATATTTTATTTTTGAAATAAAATATCTAAAGCAAATGCAGCAAGATGTTAGGGTCTATTAAACTTGGATAATGAGCACATGTTGTCATGATCTGATTTTTGTGCGCTTCGTGTGTTTGCGGTATCTCACAGGCAGACAGTGCCCTCCAGTGCTGTGCCTCCCTGGCAGCAGGACATCGTCCACAGCCAGGGCAAACCTGCAGTGGGTGAGGCTTCTGCTCTCTCGCTACTAAATATACCAGGTCTTTTTGAAAGCATTAACAAGTCACTTATTCTCTGCAGGATTAAAACACAGAACTTCAGAAGCTAACTCTTTTGCGTGGATTGTGCTATAGAATTTGGGTTTCTGTTACAATACATGAGAAACAGTATTGAACTTCACATTTTCATTTTAAAAATTGTGATGCTAGCCTGGCCCGTGTGGTTCAGTGATTGAGTGTTGGCCTATTAACCAGGCAATCACGGTTCGATTTCCGGTCAGGGCACATGCCGGAGTTGCAGGCTCGATCCCTAGTATGGGGAATGCAGGAGGCAGCCGATCAATGATTCCCATCATTGTTTCTATTTCTCTCTCCCTCTCCCTTCCTCTCTGAAATCAATAAAAATATATTTATACATTTAAAAATAAATAAAAATAAAAATGGTGATGCTAATAAATGTTCTAAAAGCCCTCATATTTGGATAATAAAGAAATCAAGACCAGGTTGTCAATATTATTTAAAGCTGAAAATTTTGTATAGGTCCTAGTAAAATTATTTCATTAAGAAGCAAATCAAAATTCTTAAGCCATAGCTACTTAACTTGATTATAAATGCTGATTATTCAAATGAAATTAATTACTCACAAATTTCTGAAGAACATTAAATTACTCCCCAGTGCTAGAAAAATGGGTGACTTTACTCTTTCATTAGATACATGCTGGATTATTTTCTTTTCTGGGAAATATGGAAAACAAATGAAGATTTATTGGTCAGTGTCTAAAGAAGAGCAGGAACCCTGTAGTTCCACAATCAATATAGGAATCTACTTATATAAAAACCCTGGGCATAACATCATAGCCAGAAGTGAGACCAAGCGAAGGAATTCAGTCCTGCAGGGGTCATCTTGGAAACAGCTGTGCCCTCCCCCAGCTGTTTCCCGGAGGGCAAGGTTTCAGGCAGGAACTTTCACTCGGAGCGGAGCTTGGAAGTACTGAGTCCGGACTTCAAACCAGACCCTGACAGTAGGGAGGAGGCAGCCCCATTCCTCACAGAATCTGCTGTTGGATAGCTTGCTGTCAGTGGCCTGCCAGCCAGGAACTCCATTTACCTGCACCCCAGACTCTGACAGGAGGGAAGTGGGAGCCCCCATTCCTCACGGAATCAAAAGGTGGCCAGCTTGCTGTCAGGGGCCTGCCAGCTAGGAATCCTATTCACCTACATATCTGTATAAAGTTTTAATACCTTATATTAGAGGTCATGGTGGTACTGATTTACCCACAGCATCTACAGGAATTGCTGCAAATTTACTTCTCAGTGGAAGCACCTTTCATTCCCAATATAAATTACCAATTAAGCGGTTCTCAACCTGTGGGTCACGACCCCTTTGGGGGTCGAATGACCCTTTCACAGGGGTCGCCTAAATACATCCTGCATATCATATATTTACATTATGATTCATAACAGTAGCAAAATTACAGTTATGAAGTAGCAACGAAAATAATTTTATGGTTGGGGGTCACCACAACATGAGGAACTGTATTAAAGGGTCACGGCATTAGGAAGGTTGAGAACCACTGCATTAAATGAAACTTCAATTTCTAGACTCAATATAAAGAGTGAAGTTGCTAAAACTATTAAAAAGGCCCAACTTCTCATTATTGATGAATGCACCATGGCATCCAGCCATGCTATAAACGCCATAGACAGATTACTAAGAGAAATTATGAGTCTGAATGTTGTATTTGGTGGGAAAGTTCTCCTTCTTGGAGGGGATTTTCGACAATGTCTCAGTATTGTACCACATGCTATGTGATCAGCCATAGTACAAATGAGTTTAAAGTATTGCAATGTTTGGGGATGTTTCAGAAAGTTGTCTCTTACAACAAATATGAGATCAGAGGATTTTGCTTATAGTGGATGGTTAGTAAAACTTGGAGATGGCAAACTTGATAGCAGTTTTCATTTAGGAATGGATATTATTGAAATCCTCTGTGAAATGATTTGTAATGGATCCATTATTGAAGCTACCTTTGGAAATACTATATCTACACTAATAAAAGACAAAGCTGCTAATTGACCATACCTTCGCTATGCTCATCAGCCAATCAGGAGAGTATGCAAATTAATCCAACCAAGATGGTCGTTAAATTTGCATACTGCAGGCAGATCCCGCTGCACCGCCCTGCTTGGGCATCAGCGCGATTCCCAGCCACTGCCCACCCCAGCGTGGGATCCGGGCCTGCCATGTGCAACCGGGGAGATGGGGCAGGAACCGCGGGATCGGGCATGCCATCTGCCACCAGGGGAGTGGGCCTAAGCCAGCAGGTGGTTATCTCCCGAGGGGTCCCAGACTGTGAGAGGGCACAGGTTGGGCTGAGAGACCCCCTCCCCCTGCCAGTGCACAAATTTTTGTGCACTGGGCTTCTAGTCTATAGATAATATTAAAAATATATCTAAACATGCAATTCTTTGTCCAAAAAATGAGCATGTTTAAAAATTAAATGAAGAAATTTTGGATATACTTGATGGAGATTTTCACACATATTTGAGTGATGATTCCATTGATTCTACAGATGATGCTGAAAAGGAAAATTTTCCTATTGAATTTCTTAATAGTATTACTCCTTTGGGAATGCCATGTCATAAATTAAAATTGAAAGTGGGTATAATCATCATGCTATTGAGAAATCTCAATAGTAAATGGGGTCTTTGTAATGATACCAGATTTATTATCAAAAGATTACAACCTAACATTATCGAAGCTGAAGTATTAAGAGGATCTGCAGAGAGAGTGGTTGTTCTGATTCCAAGAATTGATTTGTCCCCGTCTGACACTGGCCTCCCATTTAAATTGATTCGATGACTGTTTCCCGTGATGCCAGCATTTGTGATGACTATTAATAAATCACAAGGACAAACTCTAGACAGAATAGGCATATTCCTACCTGAACCCGTTTTCGTACATGGTCAGTTATATGTTGCTTTCTCTAGAGTTTGAAGAGCATGTGACATTACAGTTAAAGTTCTAAATACTTCATCACAGAGGAAATTAGTCAAGCACTCTGAAAGTGTTTTCACTCTTAATGTGGTATATAGGGAGATATTAGAATAAGTTTAATCACTTTATCAGTCATTGTTTGCATCACTGTTGTTTTTATATCATGTTTTTGTTGTTTTCATATCATGTTTTTGTCATTTTTATATCATGCTTCTGTTGCTGTTATATACTTTTGTTACTCTTTATTAATAAATTTATATATTATTTTCATATACATCTTACTAATTTTCTCTCATCTCTCACACTTCTATTATAGAGAAAGGGCAAATAGCAATATTAAAATATTTCTGCTAATTAATTCCCTTTTAATGTGCACGAATTTTGTGCAATGTGCTACTAGTAGTAACAATAAGAAAAACTTCTTGAGGCTTACTGACTATACCTACATAAAACATTTTTAAACAATGACTATACCTGCATAAAAAAATCATCATTACTGAGCATGTCTGCAGTGACCTCTCATTTGGGGTTAGGGTCTCCAGAAGGGGCTTTTGGTAAGGCAGAGGAAAACCAGCTTTTCTGTTTATTAGATATTTAGCTTAAAACACTACTTTGAGCATATGTTCTTCTTTTTGCCTTGCCAATTCTGTTTTGTCATGAGCAAAGTTCTAAGGGGAAAAGGATAAGGCACATCTATTTTCTACCCAACCTTTATGTCTTCCTCATTCCGTTTTAAATCTAGGTTTAAACTCTAGAAGTGGTTCAGAAAAGCTGATGAGGCATGGGACTAACTCTCCCCACTCCCACAAGGGCCAGTAACAGACTGGTGTGGGGGTACTAAATCTCTTTACCTCTAGACAGGACAGCTCTGTGGAGTGATTGAAACATAAATTACCCCACAGAGTGATTCTGTGTTGTAGAGCAGCATTGATGCTTTGAAGAGACAATGAAAGATCAGGGCAATCAAACATTAATCAAAATAAAGTATGAACATGCCTTCTGAGGGATGTGGGAGACAGGGCAGTAGCAGACACTGACATCCAATATCTGGTACTAAACACTATCATGCACCCCTGTAGAGCAGAAGCATAGGGGGGTCAGAGTACAGGGAGTCCTGACCTAGGTTCAAACCAAAGTGGGTCCACAGAGTCCATAGACCTCAGTGAGTATTCCCTTAATTCAGCGGTTCTCAACCTGTGGGTCGCTACCCCTTTGGGGGTCGAACGACCCTTTCACAGGGGTCGCCTAAGACCATCGGAAAACACATATATAATTACATATTGTTTTTGTGATTAATCACTATGCTTTAATTATGTTCAATTTGTAACAATAAAAATACATCCTGCATATCAGATATTTACATTACGATTCATAACAGTAGCAAAATTACAGTTATGAAGTAGCAGTGAAAATAATTTTATGGTTGGAGGTCACCACAACATGAGGAACTGTATTAAAGGGTCGGTCGCGGCATTAGGAAGGTTGAGAACCACTGCCTTAATTCATAAAGGTGTGACCAGAATGGATGTACTTGGCAAGTGGCAGAAACCTCTCACTGGTTCCTTCACCAGTGGAGTAACAACAATTGTAATAGGAAAGTCAAGTAGCAGCACAAGGAACTGTCCACTCTACCCCAGGTAAGATAGTAAGTGACAAACACTATTGTATCCTAGAAGGAATGGCAGAGGTTAGTGCCACTCTCGACTTAAAGGATACAAGGCTGGTGGTCCTCATTCGATCCCCATCCATTCTCTGTCTGGCCCCTGAGAAAACCAGATGGGTCTTGGTGGAAGACACTGCTCCACCACCAATGTGACCAAACAGCAAGCTCAGTGTTCTTATGGGGTAACCTTTACTAGAGCAGCTGAACACTGGCTCTGGTGTGTGCTGTGTGGCTATTAAGTTGGCAACTGGATTCTTCTCCCCATCAATCAAAATGGAGGCTAAGATAGTTAACCCCACATGGGATGGACATTACTCATTGAACCTTGCCTCAGGGCCACGTGAATGCTTCTGCTCTCTGTCATAGTCAAGTCTGAAGGAATGGAGGCCAGCTGGACATTTGCAGAGTATTACACTGGTTCACTGGATTGATGAAATCGTGTTAGTCGAACTGGATGAGCAAAAAGCTGGCAAGTTCACTGAAGGCCTTGATAAGACACCTGTGCTCAGGAGGTAAATGATAGACTCTTCGGTTTTACAGGGGCCCGGCACATCGATCAAGTTTTCAGGGGTTCAGTGGTCTGAGGCAAGGCAGAACACTTCCCCCAAAGTAAAAGACAAGTTGTGGTACCTTGCACTTTCTAACACCAGGGAAGAGATATAACCCTTGGGGGGCAGCTTTGCATTTTGGAGGCAGTATATTCTTCACTTGAGCATAAGACTGTGTGACCCATTTGTCAAGTGATGGGGAAGAGCTCTCAGCTATGGCCCCAGTAATCTTGCCTCCTATTTGGTCTCCCTGTCCATTTGCTTTCAAAACATGACCCTGAGCAGATCACCCTCCACACAGAGTCTTCTTTTCACTCTTAGATAAAGACTAGGATCCCCATCAAAGCTTAGGGGGCTCTGCAAGGTCTGGCCTGTCAACCACTTCCCTAGCCTACTTTCTATTGGCCTCCCCTGGCCTCCTCCAGCTCCTTGGGTGTGCGTGTCCCCTCCCTCCACAGTGATTTTTTGTTTGTTTGTTTTTGTTGTTGTTGATCCTCACCCGAGGATATTTTTTCCATAGATTTTTAGAGAGAGTGGAAAGGAGGGGGAGAGATCTAGAGAGAAACATCGATGTGAGAGACACATCAGTTGGTTGCCTCCCGCAAACACCTTGACCAGGGCTGGGGATCAACCTGCAACTGAAGTACATGACCTTGACCAGAATCAAACCCAGGACCCTTCAGTCCATGGGCCAATACTCTATCCACTGAGCCAAACCTGCTAGGGCCCCTCCACAGTGATTTGTTACATGCAGCCAACCCCCATTCCCCCTCACCTGGCCAATCTGCTAGCAATATGTTCCCTGACCTTTTTCATCTCAGAGCACAAGTTCCTGATCTCCCAGACTAGGTTACAGTCTCCATACTGGCTTTTGTATTTATTTTTGTGTTGACTTGATCAATCCCTCCTTCAGAGCCAGAGCTCCATGAGCACACAGACCATGTCTGTTCTGCTCTCTGCTGTTCCTAGTACTGAGCACATTTTCTGGTCCAGAGCAGGCACCTGAACAGTCATTATCACAAAGTGGTAGAGTACTCAAAGCACACTCACCCGTGTTATCTCTGCTCGCTCTTATCAGTCTCATTTTACAGATGAGAAAATGAAAACATGGATTCTGTGCATTTTCCAGCTCACAGAGTGATGAACATGGCTTGAATGGTAGAGAGAGCTTGCCTCAGATCCCTATCCTGCTCTGACCTACTTGTGTGACTTCTCTCTGTCCACACATGGGGTTATGGTGAGAATTAAATAGGAAAGGTGCAGTCAGCTCCTCCCCACATGCTTGGCACATGATGAGCACACATAAATGTTAGCTAATATTAATTATGGGCAGTGTATGAGTCCTCTTAGTCCTAAACCCTCTAGGTAATTCTTATTCTCTGGCAGGTCATTTTCTATACTGTAACTATGCTCTATGCTATAGCACTGTAGCTTCTGATTATATAAAGTCAAATTCTTTGCTTCATTGTGTTAGGAATTCTAGCCATTCTCCTCCCCTGCTTACTACAGTTGCAGGCTTTCTCCCAGCTCTGTCCGGTCTACTTTAAATGCCCAGATTTTGTTCCTGGCATAGAGCTTCCTCTCTCTTCCTCAATTCCAGCACCACCTGGACTTGGGCAGAAGCCCAGAAACTTGCCCCAGGACCCAGAAGTAGATTACCAGTGGTGGAAAGGATTCTAGACAGCTGCAGACTGCAGTTTGGGTGGTTCTATCTCCTTTTCTCCTATGTGCAATCTTCCTAAAATCAATGTGGGTTTTCTTAGAAGGCATGCAAAGGCAGAGCCACTGGGGCCTGTCCTGGCAGCTGGTCTGCAGCAGCCTAAGCTGACCTCTGGTTCTTCTTCACTGAAAAAGGCAGTGCTCCCAAAACCTGTCTCAGGTGCATTCCTTCTCTGAGCTCAGCGATTTTCAACCTTTTTCATATCATGGACATCACAAACTAATTACTAAAATTCTGCCGCACACCAAAAATGTATTTTTTTTTGCCCATCTGACAAAAAAAAGTATAATTTTGATTCATTCACACCAAATGGCTATTGTTGTGTTGGCTGTTGTCATTTTTTCATTTGACAGTTTAAAGGAAAAGAGGTCAGTGCCCCTGACTAAAAAGTCAGGTGTTGCATGTTTCAAAATGTTTATGGCACACCAGTTGAAAACCACTGTGCTAGCGGAACTTGAACTATTGCCGAAGGAGGTTAACAAGGCCACTAGCACAGTACAAGTCCTGGGTAGGCCAAATCCAACCCCAAGAGAAAACAGTGGGGGTGGGGGAGCCCCTTCCTCCTGGGAACTCCCCACTTTAAACTCCTTGTTGTATTTCCAGATACAAACAATATAACAATACAAACTCACTGGAACATGTCAGTTCATGGTCTGACACTATTCTCTAGTGTCAACTGAGAATGGTCTGCCCAGCATCAGGGCTGCTTTTGGCCACTCTGGTGCAGCATTACTATGTCCCTCTCAGGTTCTCTACCTGTTCTGCCATGGGACAGGGCACCCTGTGAACTGAGAGACTCTTGTGTTTCTTCTGTCCTGAGAGGTGGTGTGGAACTGAGTGGGAGAGAGCACAGCTGAGGGTCAGGTGCCTTCAAACCCAGCTCTGCTATGCGGCCTCGTCTACTTAGCCTCTCCGAGGGCCTCGCCTGGAGGCTGGAACATATTGCCCGCTCAAAAACATGAGCACCCCCATTCCTTCCTATGCTCAGTTATAACAGGTTTTTTTAAAAGGTCTGTTACAGATATGAACTACAAAATTTCAAAAATATAATTCCCTTGTTCTCTGAGTGCCTTTATCTCTAACCTTGATCTTCTACTTTTCTCAACAGTAGAAAATGTAACCTGGTTGCTTTCAGGTAAAGAGTTAAATCCTATAATTTCAGTTTAGGTTTACGTAAATCAGCCACTCTCTAGTTTGAAATTTCCCTGCTGGGTTTAATTCTCTCTGACTGCACCCTGAGTGGATTCCAAGCCCCAGGGGCTCATGTCACTTGTCACAGGGATTTGTTGGTTTCAGGCTATCCTGGCCTGACAGCCTGTGAGCTGGGGTCATCTAGAAAGGCTCTGGGGGTGTGGCCCTCACATCTCTGCGGTTGCTATGTCCACGCAGGCCTGCAGGGCTGCAGTCCCTGGCTTTGTCCTCACAGGGTCCTGCGAGGACTGTGGCTTCTGGTGGTCAGGTCCACGCAGGCTCCTGTGCCACCTCCTATCAGTGATGTCCTTCATCTTCTGAAGCTTTGAAGAGACTCGTTCTGCCCTCACTGTTCTCCAGCACTCTCTGCTCTGCCACTCTCAACCCTTTTACGGGAGCTCAGTGGGGTGGGCAAGGCAAGGGTCCCCATCACTCTGGGATCCCCCAAATTATGGAGGTTCCACTGGGTTTAAGTTGCTCCTCTAGGATCCAGTCTGTAGCAGGTGCAAACAGATTAAGGCTGAAATCTTGAGATTTTCTGGAATATTCTTTCCCCTTCCCAGCTTAGATGATTTCCCTCTAATTTAGAGATACTGGAAGCTAGGGATTGATTTCTACCCAGATTCATTGTATTTCTCAAATCTTTTTCTATCTCTCAGGCTTTTCAGGTGAAGCTGAAAACTTCACCTTGTTGACCCTTCACCATGTGGCGAGGGGTGCCCTGTGACTGGTTGTTCAAGTTAGAGGCTGGGCAAAAGCACACCCATTGGCTGCTCTGAACGTTACTCACCACTAACACTTCACACATTATCTTGTCACAGAGACAACCTATTTCCATGAAGAAGTGAGAACTCAACCCCATCAAACACTAAATATATTTGTATTTCTTGTAGATTTTAAATGAACAAGACTCAAAGAATAACAGGGAAATGACCACATAAATTGTGATCATTTTTCAAAATTTATTTTAAAAATTAACATACAGTGACCCTGTGTTGTGTGTGTGACTTTTTGTGTGCATAATTCTAGAAATTTTACAACAGATATAGATTTACATAACTATGTCACAACCAGGAATAGAACAGTTGCACCACTCCCCCAAAACTCTTCCTCACACTGCCTCCCATTCCTGATCCCTGGCAACTACCAATCACTATATTTTGTCTTTTGCAAAATCTTATATAAATGGAATCAAAAGCATGTAAGCTTTTGAGACTAGCTTCTTTCACTCAGCACAATGCCTTTCAGAATCATCCAAGTTGTTATGTGTGTCAATAGCTCGATCTTTTTAAATATCTGCTGGGTCTGTGGGGATATCCCCTCTTTCATTCCTGATTCTTGTCTTTTTTCTTTCTTTGTTCTTACCATAGGTCTATCAGTTTTATCGACCATTTCAAAGAAGCAGCTTCAGTGATTCACTCTATTATTTTTCTATTTTGAATGTCATTGATTTCTCCTCTTATCTTTATTATTTCCTTTCCTTTGCTTGCTTTGGGGTTATTTTTGTGCTATATTATAACTATGTTTTCTGTTGTAAGCATATACTGTCATCCCTCTGTATCCATAGGGGATTGGTCCAGGACCATTGCAGATACCAAAATCCATGGGTGCTCAAGTTCCTTATATAAATGGTGTAGCATTTGCATATAACCTACTCACATCATCCTGTATACTTTGAATCATTTATACATTACTTTAATACCTAATACAATGGAAATGTTATGTAAATAGTTGTTATATTGTGTTGTTGAGGGCATAATGACAAGAAAAATCTGTACATGTTTAATATAGATGCAACCATCGTAGGCCTTACTACATCAGCAATGTAACTTTTTTTCTGAATATTTTCTATCTGCAGTTGGTTGAGTTTTCAGATGCAGAACCCATGGATACAGAAGACTGTATTATTTTTCTAGTGTCTTGAGGTAGAAGCTCAGATTATTGACTTGAGACCTTTTTTTCTGAGTATTTTGTGCTATAAACATCATTCTAGCCATGTTCCACAAATTTTTAAATATTATATTTTTATTTTCCTTCAGTTTAAAATATTTTCTAATTTTCCTTGAGACTTCTTTTTGACCCATGGATTATTGAAAAGTGTGCTATTTAATTTCCAAATGTGTAAAGAGTTTTCCATTATCATTCTCTTACTGATTTTTGTTTAATTTAATCAAGGCCAGATAACACACTTTATATGATTCTAAGTATTCTAAATTTGTTTGTTTTATGATTCAGAATATGGTCTACGTTGGCCAATGTCCCATGTGCACTTGAAAAAAATATGTGTTTTGTTGTTGATGGATGGACCATTTTATAAACACCAGGAAGACCCTGCCAGTTGATGGTGTTATTCAGTCCTATATCCTTGCTGATTCTGTCTGCTGCTTCTGTTTATTACAGGGGCGGGGGGCATAATTTTGGATTTGTCTTTTTTGCTTCTTAGCTCTCAGTTTTTGTTTGATGTATGTTAAAGGTCTATTGTTAGAAGCAAACACATTTAGAATTCTTATGTCTTCTTGGTGAATTGACACTTTTATCATTATATAATATCTTCCTATCCCTGGTAATTTCCTCTTCTCTGAAGTCTGCATTGTCTGATATAAATACAGCCACTTAGCTTCCTTTTGACTTGTATTTCCATGTTTTATTCTTTCTAAATCTTTTACTTTTAACCGACATATATCATTCTATTTTAAGCAAGTATCTTTCTGACAGCATAGAGTTGGATCATGTTTTTTTAATCTGCTTTCTATACATATTCTGACAATGTTGGTCTTTTATAAAAAATATTTTTTGTTGATTTCAGAGAGGAAGGGAGAGGGAGATAGAGATAGAAATATCAATGATGAGAGAGACTCATTGATCAACTTTCTCCTGCACGCCTCCTACTGGGGATTGAGCCCACAACCCAGGCATGTGCCCTTGACCGGAATCAACCAGGGACTCTTCAGTCCACAGGCCAATGCTCTATCCACTGAGCAAGACTGGCTAGGGCAATCTTGGTCTTTTAATTGGTGTGTTCAGACCACAGTTTGGCAGACTATTTTTATAATAAATATTTTGGACTTTGCGACCCATAAAGTCTGTAGCACTGCTCAACTCTTATCATAGGGAAAAGCATCCAGAATCAGGGAAAATGGAACAAGTGTGGCTGTTTCCCAATAAAACCGTACTTATACAAATAGATTTGGCCCATAGGCCAGGATTTGCTAAAATAATTACATTATGTTTAATGTAGTTATTGAATTAAAAAATGTAAATACTTGAACTCAGACCCCTACCATTTTATTGTTTTCTTTTTATTCCCAGTTTTGATAATCTGTTTTTCCCTTCCTGCCTTTATTTGGGTTATTTGAATATTTTTCAGTATTCCATTTTAATTTGCTTATTGCATTTGGGCAACATCTTTTTGTATAATTTTTTAATTGTTGGTTTGTAATTATAATATACAAATTTAGCTTTTCACAGGCTAATTAAACAATATTTTACCATCCCAAGCGGAATGCAGAAACCTTACTGACATATGGTCCCTCTGCACTCTCTCCTTTGTATGCACTGAAAACCCCACCAGATAATGCTATAATGTTGGTTTCCAGCTTTTAAATATATTTTAAAGAACTCAATAGGAGTTTTAAGGAACTCAATAGCTTTTTCTTGTTTGTGAAGCTCTGTATCTGACCCTCAAATCTAAATGAGAGCTTCTCTGAGTAATCTTGGCTGTTGAGCCTTACCATTAATTACTCTGAATATTTCTTGCCACTCCCTTCTGGCCTGCAAAGTTTCTGTTGAGAAATCAGCTGATGGTCATATGGGTGCTCCCTTGTAGGTAACTAACTGTTTTTCTCTTGCTGCTTTTAATATTCTCTCTCTGTCTTTAACCCTTGGCATTTTAATTATGATGTGTCTTAGTGTGGGCCTCTTTGGGTTCCTCTTGTTTGGGACTCTTAGCTCTTTCTAGACATGTAAGTCTATTTCTTTCACCAGGTAGGGGAAGTTTTCTGCCATTATTTCTTCAAATAAGTTTTCAATATCTTTCTCTGTCTCTTCCCCTTCTGGCACCCCCATAATGTGAATGTTGGTATGCTTGAAATTGTCCCAGAGGTTCTTACACTTTCTCCATATTTTTGGATTTTTTTCCTTTTTGCTTTTCTAATTGGGTGTTTTTTGCTTCCTCATATTCCAAACTGCTGATTTGATTCTCTGTATCCTCTACTGTTGAATCCCTGTAAATTGTTCTTTATTTCAGTTAGTGTATGCTTAATTTCTGACTGGTTCTTTTTCATGTCTTTGACATTCTCACTAAGATCCTTGAAAGTCTTATGAAGATCCTTGTGTAACCTTATAACCATGGTTTTGAACTCCGTATTCAGTAGTGTGCTTGCTTCCATTTCTTTCATTTGTGACATGTTTCTTTGTCTCCTCATTTTGGCTGCTCCCTGTGTTTGTTTCTATGTGTTAGGTAGAGCTACTATGTCTCATGGAATTGGTAGAGTGGGCTTGTGTATTACATGTCCTATAAGGTCCAGTGGCTCAGCCTCCCCTGTCACCTGAGCTGGGAACACTAGGTGAGCCCCTGTGTGGGCTGTGTGCACAGTCTTATAGTTGAGCCTTGATTACTGTTGGCATCCCTGGGAGGAGTTGACCTCCAGGTCAATTGGCTGTGAGGACCAGCTGTGTCTACAGTGGGGCAGCTGCTATGCAGGAGGTGAGGCCCAGCTGTGAGTGCTGGGTCTTGGGCCTTTTATTGATAGGTTTGGGGCATGGCCACCAGCTACAGCTTGTTTGAGACATTTTAGCAAAGTTTGAAGCCTGAGCCAGGATAGGCCATTCATATGGAAAAGCTGCTGCAAACAGCTTGGGTGGGGAAACAAATTGGATGGGGCGGGGTCTCAGAGAATCCCCATGGTGGAGCAAACAGTGTGCTCCAAGCTGATCGAGACTCAGATATGGCTGCCAGTCAGCCCTGTGACAGGGGCGGTCCCAGCACAGAAGCAATGACCCTTGTGAGCACCCCTGTCTGGGAGAAAGCTGCCCCTGAGTTCCTGCCCCAATGCCAGACAGTCCAGTTCCTCCCTGTATGTGTCTAGGTTCGCCAGAGCCACCTGGAGCTCAGAGGTGTTGAGTCCGAGTTTGTGTGCTGGCCCTTTAAAAGGGACATCTGGGTCTCCAGCAGCCTCCATGTCACTTAGTCACAATCCCCGCTGGTTTTTACAACCCATAGTACAGGGACTTCTCTTCCCAGCTCTGGAACCCTGGACTAAGGGTCTGGGACTCTTTGTTCCTCATGGGCAGCCTCTGCAGAGACCATCTCGCTCCTAATTAAAAAAGTGGCACACCTGGTTGTCAGACCAGCCATTCTGTGCCTCTGCCCCCTCCTACCAGTCTCAATATGCTTTCTCCTTTACTTCTCTAGCTGTAGAACTTCCATTCAGCCAGCTTTCAGGCAGTTCTAAATGATGGTTGTTCTGTATTTTAGTTGTAATTTTGATGTGGTTGTGGGAGGCAGTGATTACAGTTGTTTTCCTACACTGCCATCTTGAATCTCCCAGCCTTTCAGTTCTTAAGTCTAATTTTATACTCTTTAATATTCTTCTATTTTTCCTATATCTAACCATGCCTTATCTCACCTTCATTTCTAAAGAATATTATTACTGGACATAGAATTCTACACTGATGATTCTTTTCTTCCAGCACTTTAAAAATATTCTACTGGATTCTGGCCTTTATGGCTTACAAAACAAAACAAACAAATAAAAAACAAAAAACTGCACTGATTTTAATTGTTGTCCCCTTATAAGTAATGCATCATTTTTCTCTGACTGCTTTCAACATTTTGTTTCTTTGCTTTTAGTTTTCAGCAGTTTGATTGTGGTATGTCTGGGCGTGGATTTCATTGGGCTTATCCTGTTTGAGGTTCACTGAGCTTCTTGAATCTGTAGGTTTATGTCTTTCACCAAATTTGGGAAATTTGGGATCATTACTTCTTCAAAAATTGTTTTAACACACAGTCTCTTTTTTTAATTTTTATATCATCTCTCAGGTCCCTGGATCTTCTCGTTGTTGTTGTTCTTTTAAAATCTATTTCTTTTCAGTTGTTCGGATTAGACACTTTCTAATTTCTATTGCTGGACCTTCAATTTTACAGATTCTTTGTCATCTCCAGCCAGTGAGTTTCTTATTTTAGTTATATTTTCCAGTTCTAAAATTTCCATTTGATTCTTCTTTCTATCTTCTACTTCCTTGATAATATATTACATCTTTCCATTCATTGTAAGAGTACTTGACTTTACTTCTTGGGGAACTTGAAAGACAGCTGTCTTTGTCAAGTAAATCCAACTTCTGTGTCATCCTGAGTTTATTATCTGTTGTATGGCTTTTCCCATACAAGTTGAGATTTTCCTACTTCTTTGTGTGCTGAATAATTTTACATTGCATCCTGGGCATTTTGAAGATTACATTATGAAAGTCTGGGTCTTATTTAAATCCTATGGAGAATTGATAGGAGGTAATTAATCAGTGGAGTGCAGGCTTCTAGTTTCATCCAGCCTTCTGTGGGCTGTGCTTCTGGTGTCAGTTCAGATTTAAAAGCCTTTGAATGCTATTAGGATCTGTCCACGTGTGCACAGATCTGAGTCTACGTACACTGTTAGGGTGAGATTCATGTGTAGCTCAGGAGTAGGCCTAGGTGCCCATAAACACTTTGAAAGGTTCACTTTCCCAAGTTTCTCCCTCTCCCCAATCTTTGCAGTCCTTTCCACTTTCCTGGAGCTCCCCTTTTTAGTCCTCAGAGGCTGGGACTTTAGTACCCCACCTGTTGTACACTTCTCACAACTGTGCTCACATATGTGGCTAAATGGCAGGAGAACAGAGAGAGAATAAAAGCAATGAGATTGCCTCACCCTCATGGGACACAGTGCCAACAAGCAGAGAGAAGGTGCCCTTCCCTCGGGGTTTGGCTTTGGTAGGCTCTGGTGACCACCACTGCTATGGCCACAATCATAAGGCCACTTGTAGGTTGGTGTTATGAGAAAATGGAGAACAAAAGGGAGATTTACTTGACTCTCTCTGAGTGCTAGGAGTTCTCTTTCCCACTTTTGGAGCCAGAAACAGAAGGCTTCTCCTGGAGTTCCTGCCACCATGTCCAGGTGTCCACTTCCAGATTTCAAATGGCACTGAGTTCAGGCCAGGAAATGCTGGAGAGAAAAGCTTGTAAATTCACCAGCAGTTCTGTGATACTTGAAATTCTGGTCTTTCTCCCAGTCTGCCTGCTACCTGTTACTTCCCAGAGTTCTTAGTAGCTGCTCCATGCGTTCTGCCCACAGGTGTCTGGCTGCATTCCGTGGGGGAGACAGGGCAGAGTGTGCTCTCCCCATCACACCCAGAACCAGAATTCAATTGGGATCTTTTGGATCACCCACCTGGTTTGTGTGTTGGATTTTCATAAAAGAAATGATGTGTGAGGAGCTGCTCATTGGTACACATTAAGATCTGAAGAAGGAAAACTTTCTGACCATATAAAGAAAAAAACATTCTGAATATCTCAGGTCTGAAAACTTGCTCAGGCCATTGCTTTTGGGAAAAACCATAGCATCTTGTGCCTCTCACTCAACAACCATCTGAATCTGTTTCATGGCTTGCCCTGGGCACAGTGGGTGGTCTGCCATGGATGGGTTTTTATCCCAGGAGTGGGGCAAAGTACTGAGCTTTGGCCAACTTCATAGTTAATCTCAACGGAGCTACAATTGTTACTTAGGATTTGGCAATTTTGGGCAATACAAAACCAATACCAGCACTAGTGCTCCTTGGCCAATGGTATTGTTGAATGGAGCATGGCTTTTTCCTGCAGCCACTGAATACTGTTCTTCACTGAATGTCAGAAGTGTGATATCTCAGCATGAGGTCAAGATGCTATCTTGCATTGAGATTTTGGTCACCTGGTGTTGCTAGTTGATACAGGAATAAGGAAAATCAAAGCAGCAACACTCTCACCACTGCCTGAAAAGGGGTCCTTAACACTTGGTGGCACTTCGGAGAACTGTCACTTTCCATGCAGCCCTGGTCAGAGGCAGGGGCTGCAACAAATGTCACACATGGCTTTATCCAGCCACAATGTTGATAGGCTAAACCCACCTCTGCATTATTCTGATCACAATAAATCAATTTCATGTCTTTGTCAATGAAATACCATGGTCGGGATGGTGGAAGGAATACTGGATTCAAGTCTTGGTTTTACTGCTTACTAGCCAGGGGATTTTAGAGCAGGAACAGCCCTCTTGCTCTGTTTCTTTATTTGGAAAATGGGAATAATAAGAGCTCTCCTGCCTATCTTTGGCAATACTAAGAGGAGCAAATAGCTTTACAAATATTAGGTGAGCTATTTGACTGGGATCTTCTTGAAGGAAGACCCTGTTCATACCCATTTTATTATTCTGACATTTTGTATCATATTCATTTTATTATTCTGACATTTAGCAGGTGTTTGCTTAAATATAGGGTGGGGCAAAAGTAGGTTTATAGTTTTTTTTGTATGGAAAATAATACAATAATTAATGAATAATATACAAGAATAAACTCTGTGTTTTGCACACTAACAAATGTAAACCTACCTTTGCCCCACCCTGTATTTGACAAATGAAATAATCAACCAAATATTATTTGATCAAATCAACCTGAGTTATCTATAAGATGGGCACCAAAACGTCTGTGTCAAAAGACGAATGAGAGCATTAAACAAGATAATGCACAAAAATATAACAGGCATAGAAGGGCTCAGGACACATCAGAAATTCATAATTACTTCCCCCCCAAATTTTGTAGGCTTTTCAGATTTTTTTGAGATTAAAACAACAGGGTCGCCGAAACCGGTTTGGCTCAGTGGATAGAGCGTCGGCCTGCAGACTGAAGGGTCCCAGGTTCGATTCCGGTCAAGGGCATGTACCTGGGTTGCGGGCACATCCCCAGTGGGAGATGTGCAGGAGGCAGCTGATCGATGTTTCTCTCTCATCGATGTTTCTAACTCTCTATCTCTCTCTCCCTTCCTCTCTGTAGAAAATCAATAAAATATATTTAAAAAAAACACAACAACAGGGTTCTCAGAATTGCAAAAGTATGTAAAATTCAGTGGGTCCAAACAGAGTCAGTCTAAACTATGAACAACTACCTTTGTGCTTTCTCTGTCTTGTGGAGAACTGACCCCTTTATCATTTATTATCTCTGATAATATTACTTGTTCTGAAGTCTGCTTGTCAAATTAATATAGCTATTCCAACTTTCTTTGGATAAAGTGTTAGCATGTGTATCTTTCTCCATCCCTTTATTTTTAATTTGAATCTTTATATTTAAATTGAGTTTCTTGTGGACAACACATAGTTGGGTTTTTAAACAATCATTTATGACAATCTCTGTCTTTTAATTGGTATGTCTGGACCACTCACATTATTGATATAGTTGCATTAATATCTATTATATCTTTGTAACTTTTCTATTTACTGCATTTCTTCTTTCTTCCCCCGCCTCCATCTTCCTCTGCCTCCTCTATTGTTGTAAAATAAAGTTTTCTGGCTCCGTGTTTCCTTCAAACTGAAACAAAAAATGGGGAAATACTATCACCGAAAATTTCAGAAATGATATCACCTCCTATCTATTTTGTCAGCACAGTACTTAGCAGAGTCTTTGCTTTCAAGAGAACACTGTCACGTAACAGGGTCTCAATATTTTTTGCATTTTAAATGTTTTTCTTTCTGTTCTGATAGAGCAGAAGTGATGGACTTTCATGCTCTGTAGGGGCTGAATTACAGATATAGGTGGTTTGACTCTTAGGTTTGTGCAACACATAATTGCTTTTGTGAATTATGTCATAGGCAAACTTCTTGCAGTGTACACATAAATCTCATTCTTGCTGTCTTAGTAATTTGATTGTCAGGAATAAAATGAAAAAAAGTTGTGTGTTTTTCATTTCAAACCTAGTTTCAATTACCTTTGGGCATGGCTGGGTCTGCTGCTCACACTTCAGTGAACAGGGGAGGGAACAGCACCTGCTCAGTGAGAAGTTCCCTGGAAGTGGAGGAATGCGTGCATGTGCTCTCTCTCTGGGCACAGATGGCCACTTGTACACAATGCCCTGTAGATGTCACCATTGTCACTTCTCACAGAGTAAAGTGCCAGCCTCACAGTGGGCAGAAGGGAGGCCGAACTTTGCTAAACCATTTGATTGTCAAGGAACCAGGATAATCTGTTGCCCACACCTGTGTACAACCAAAATTGCCAAGTTCTAGGTACTTCCTCCATCTTTCTTATGTTTACCCACCGTCTGGTACCTGTTGTTGCAGAGCACTCTCACCTTTCGGCAGTTCCTCTTTCCTTGGCTTCGTTGAGGAGGGGTTCGTCCTTTCAACAACACCTTTTCCCACCAGCTCCTGCTTCCTTCTCCTTTGCTCCTCCCCTGGCCCCTACAGGGGCATGTCCTGCGTCTTCTTCGCTCCTCTGTACACAATCTCATCCTTTTTCATGTCAGTTCTCCCACGTTGATTTTCTAGAGCTTCCTTTTGCTCTCCTGACATCTAACCCCAAATTTAACCCCATAATCAGAATTCTTCAGCATCCTAAAGCAGAAAGAATGTTGGAAATCAACATGGGGGCCAGGGAGGCTACCCCAGTGTGGAGGGATGCTGCTGAAACACAACCATCACAAGCAGGATGGTAGGAACCATGCATGAAATCAATTTAAGAGCAGAATTTCAGAGCCACATGTTAACTCTAAATAATGGAAGCTCCTCCCACCTGAAATTCCTGGGAGAATGGGACACAGGACATCCCTGAAATGTGGGATGAGATTCCACACAGTTTCTTCTGAATTTCAAAGGCACAGGTGATATTTGAGTGAAAAGTATATATTTTTAAATGAAAAAATGCCCGTCCACCGGCCCTTATCACCTCTGGAGAATTTGTTGATGTTCAGTCTGTAGTCCCATAGAAGATATTTAACAAGAGGACCCATGACCCCTTTAAACAATCCTGAGCTATAAACACACACGGGTCCTAAGTTCTTAACATTCACATTCCAGTTTAGTGATTCTGCTCAGGAGTTGTTGGGGTGAGGTTTCGTCACTTACCACCTGGAGCACCTTGTGCCTTTCAAGCCCCAGCAAGCCCCAGAGTCGGTTCCTGACCCCAATCCTCACTCCTGTATCTGTCCTCCCCTTTCCATCAACACCCAGATCCTCCTTCTGGCCCCCCACCTCTCGCCTGGGTTGTTAGTTATTCTGGCAGAACCTCCTAAGTGTGTCTCTGCCTGGAGTTTTCTTCCTACCGCCCATCTCAACCTGCTACCACATTCCTCTTCCTCAAATGCAGCTCTAAACATCTGTGTGCCATGTCTGAAACTCGGTGCATCCTGATTGCCTCAAACAGTCCCTTCTCTTTAGTTTGCTCTGCCAAGTCCCCAAACCCTTCTGCCCATTTCCAGTTACTGGCAGTCCCACACTCCAACCTTCAGGCAAATTAGCCTCTTCCCAGCACTGTCTTGCCCTTTCCCAGGGCCCTGCACCTGCAGTGTTGGATCCTCCACCTCTGAGGCTCCGAGGACGGAAGTCTTACTTACTCTTGAGGGCCAGTGCATAAGCCTCCGTCCTCTCTGGGGGGCGCCTGGGCCCCGGCTGGAGGAATCCTTCTTTCTGCCATGATGTAACAAATGTCTCTCCTCCAGACTTGGAAGTCAGGGTCTGAGACCTAGTTTTCAGATCTCCCCTTTAACAAGCGGGTGTTGACTTAACCAGGATGGCGAGGGTAGGCAGTGAGGTGTCTGTGGATCAGAGGTAATTCAGAGTGTACGATACTGAGGGGAGGTTGGGTGGGAGATGTGGAGGGAGGATCTCTGCATAATTCACTACAGGCAACCAGGCGCCTTACATAAAGGGCCCCATGTTCCCAGTCTAACCTGGATGAAAAGGTACAGCACAGCCCACCACATGCACCTTTTGGAAAGCAGATGGCAACAGCGGGCAAGGAGAGGGCTCAGCCTCATCAGGCAGCCACCCCACAACCCCCTCTCTCTGTGCTGGCAGTGCCCCGAGAAGCTACAGGAGATAGCAATATCCTTAGAAATTCACTCAGGTTTTAAATGCTACACAGCAATTGGCTACTTAAAAATGGTTTCCCCAAAAGAAAATCGAACATATTCTCTGAACTGTGATCGTCACAGCAGGTACATTGGAATTGGGCTGCACCGATTAGCGGGCACCCTGCAATGAGCTCGCCTGAGGAGCTGGGCATTTTCTGGCATTTAAGTGGCAGCATTGCCTCAGTTAGAGGAACCGAATCAAATCACAAATGCCAGGGCCCCTTCACTCTAGTCTTGTCCCTGAAGTTGGACCTATAGTCACATGACAAGTTCATGGCCTAGGTGAGTGCCCCAGGCATTTCTAGATGATAACATTGCTATTGCTAGAAGGAGGGGCACAAAACAGTTATGTGTTGCACTATGACTTACAATGGCTATGAAGTCACTAGGTGATAGGATTTTTTTATCTCCATTATAATTTTATGGGGTCACCATTATATACATGGTCCATTGTTGACCAAAATGCAGTTATGCCAAGCATGAAGGTATTCAGGAGGGGTGTCATTTAATGCAAAAGAAAAAACACTATGACAAAGTGTAAGAGAGTTGAACTGAACGGGGACAACTTGTTTCTACCTTAAATATCTATTCTTAGCTTATTACCTCATTATGAAATTTATATTGTCATCAATGAAGTCCCAGGATTGGGAATCTTTCATAAAAGTTTAGAACTTTGCAGTTTTGAGTTTTATTTCCCACCCACTACAATGTTTTCCATTCTTGACACCCTAGGCCAGGAGTTCTTATTATTTCAAAGCCCTGTTTGATATTGGTAATAGTGTGGTATTGGGGGAATTATGCTAAAAATTTCCTTAAGTTAGAGTCCTAAGGGTAAAAGCAAATACTTACACCAGCCAGGTAGTGTGGCAATACTTACTTCTGTGATACAAAACATTATTTCAGAACAACAATCATTGGAACAAATTACTTCACTAACATTTCCCACCAGGTTATATGCTGAACAAGTGTCAGAAATGCCAACCCAAATGCTCACATCTTCTCTAAGCCTTTAGTTATTCAACATAAAATTAAGGGAAGAAAAGATAACCACAGGGTACTGCTTATAAGGGGGAGGGAAAAACACTATATTTAAATGGGCATTTTAGGATTTAGAGAGCAACAAAGAGCTTACTGTTTCCCAGTTTGATCAGGTGTAATTACTGCTCTGAGAGCTGCACTCAGTGGGGAAGTCTCAGAAGCACCGAGTCCTGTGGCTGGTGGGCACGATGGCTTCTCTGCTGCTTTTGGAGCGCTAGGGCAGACGTTCATGCTGGTGAATCACTGAGATTAAAATCTAAATGTGTTAAATGGCTAAAGCAAGCAAGCCTTTATTTTACAACAGGATTCTATCTCTGTCTCTTCGCCCCTCCCCTTCTACACACACAGACTGTTTTGAACAAAGAACCCATCCCAGGGCTTCTAAGCAAGGACAACGAATCTGGGCCATATTTCACAACAAGGAGCTGGCCATCTGTTTTAGAGAAATCCTTGCACTTTTAGAAAAAGTTCTCATGTCCCTAGAACTCTATCCACCAAACATTAGCTCGTTTACCAAAAGTGTAAAGACAGGGAGGGGGCACCACTTTGCAAACATCAGGCTCTGGGCATCCCCTTCCCACACACATTCTTCCTCCATCATTATTCATCCTAAATTGTGCCCGTTTTCCACCTGGGCTCTCTCAGGTCTCCTTTTCAGACCACTTCCTTCCGAATCACAATAACTGGGCATTTGCCTGAGCACATACCACTTTCTTACAGCAACAGGTAAAAATTCACCTTAGGTCATTTTTTGTTCACATCCTCTTTGTTTAACTTCTGGATTATTGTTTCATTTTTTTGTTTTTTTTCCAATTATGTTTCCCCCCTTAACTACATCAAGAGCACTTTGAAGGGGGAGAGGAAGAAGTAGCATCATAACATTGTGGAAAAATATGGGTGTGGGATATATTGTGGCCCATAACTTTCTATTATGCTGTCTTTGGAAGGCTGCATGATCTCCCTGGGCCTCCGTTTCCTCAACTGTCCCATGAGAATAACATCTACATCAGGTAGTTGTTGAGAGGGTTAAAAAAATATTTGTAAAGTATCTGAGACATAGATGGTCAATAAACAGGAGTGATATTACTCTTAAGGAGCTCTGCCATCTACTTTTTTGAATCCTCTATAGAACCTTTCATATGGTAGAGGCAGGGCTGATAAAAAGCTTCTACTAACATAAGTGAACTGAAGTTGCAAAGTTGAAGTTGAAATATAGAAACTATATTTAAAAATATGTACCCCCCCAAAATAAGTCACCTAACTGACAACAAAAACACAGATAATGTGCATATGGCAAAATGTACATAAGTATTAAGTATAGATGATGCATATTTGGTATTATTCTTTCTACCATTCTATATTTTTAAAAATCCTAAATAATAAAAAGCTAATATGCAAATTAACCAAATGGCAGAACAACCAGTCCCTATGACATTCACTGACCACCAGGGGCAGACACTCAACACAGGAGCTGTCTCCTGGTGGTCAGTGCGCTCCCACAGGGGGAGCGCCACTCAGCCAGAAGTTGAGCTCATGGCTGGCAAGTGCAGTGGTGGTGGCAGGAGCCTCTCCTGCCTCTGTGGCAGTTGGACATCCCTCCCGAGGGGTCCTGGACTGTGAGAGGGCACAGGCTGGGCTGAGGGAACCCCTCCCCCCCCCAGTGCATGAATGCTATGCACCAGGCTTCTAGTTTATAATAAAAGATCAAATAGTGAAAGCATACATATACACACATGCACACACTTTGGGAAGAAAGAGATTGATACATTAATTTTTATTAAGCTTAGAAAGTACACAAATATTTGACATTAATTTTCATGCCTTTTCTGAATAAACTAATAATACGTAAAAAACAAAACCATCACCTACTGTCACATTCATAAAGTTAATGATAAAAATGACACAGATTAATGTAAAAATATTTAATAAATATAATAATCTAATTAAAAATAAAATGAAAATAAATACACCCTCAAATATAACTTAGATAAAAGTTGATGCTACAGGGCTAGGCACACCACTTAATATGGGACCAGCTGAATGGTTTCCAAGATTAGCCACCGGGGGCTGCTAAAGAGTAGTGTTCTTGGGAGAGAGATCGAAGATAGCACTAGATGGATGTTACACTCACCTGTTCCCAGAACCAAGCTGGAATTATAACCAAAATATAGAACAATCAACCTGAAAAACAATTGAAGACTAACTGAAGAGAAGTCTTATAACCAAGGATTTACAGAAGAAGCTACAACGAGACTGGTAGGAAGGGCAGAGACATGAAAAAGACTCCTACAGGTGGTGGCTGAGGTTCCAGGAGGATATCTCAGCTGCAAAGGTTCCCCTGAAAAGTGTGGAGTCTCAACCCCAAGCTGGGTTCCCCAGCTCAGAGAACCAGAGCTGGGAAGAGGTGCCCACATAACATCTGGCTATGAAAATCCATGGGAATTCTGTCCACCAGGGAGAGACATCAGTCTGTTAGAGACACAGGCACCTTCTTAAAGGGCCAACACACAAAATCTCATTTGCAACACTGGGCTCCGGCAAAGAGAAGGTGGAGAGGACTAGTCATGTGAGGAGAAACTGGGATTTGGGCTTTGGGACAGCCACCAGGATAATTGTATTGAGTCTCTCTCTTACACCACAGACACCATCTTTCTTAGGTGGAGTACACCCCGCAATGTAGCATCCACCTGGGGGAGAGCAATAGCTCCACCCTCTGGACTTTCTGTAGGCCCACACTATATAGAGCTGGCACCCTGTTGAGGAGTTAACTGCCTGGGCCAGGGTGTAGAGGTCTGGGAAGACTCAGGGGGTGTCAATGACTAAGTTGTGTGGTTTTGGGGTGGGAACCATTCTTCCCACTTACCTGTGAACTTGACAGGTGCCTCCCCATCATGGGAGATCTGCTAACCCCTTCTCTGGGCTCCTAATGACCTCATCCTCCTGAATCCTGGTCACTCCACCCTGCCAAGGTCTGGGCAGAATCCAGACCTTGTGTGACTCTGAGGTGGGGCCCACTCCCTTCCACTGTCCCCCAAGCCTGACCAGTATTTCCCAGTCACAGGTGATCCACTAGCACCATTCCACCGACTCCCAGTGGCGCCACCCCGAGATCAGGCTTCTGGCAGAATCTGGGACAGGCTGAGTTGTGTGGCTCTAGGAGAGGAGCCATTTACTCTTGCACATCTGAGCAGTGCAGAGCACTCCCTTCACATAGCCAAATCCTGGTTTGCTTGGGCCTGATAAATGCTGGTGGACTCACCCTGATGTCTCTCTGAGACCCTGCCACACCACAAAGGTGTGCAAGCACCCAGAGGGTGGCAGCTAGACCTGGGAAATTTGCTGAGTAGCCTCAGACACAGAACTGGCACTAAGTTTAAACCTGTGTCAATCTGGTGAACACCACTCATCCCTACATGGTGACTCACTGAAAACCTACCTCATGCAACTCAAGTACCACCAGAGACTCTTTCAGTGACTGAGTCTAGCAGGAAGCTAACAGGTGAAGGCAGGCAGAGGCAGATCTTAGGATGTATTGGGACTTTTGCTGATCTTCCCCAAAGTCTGGTGTGGTAAAGCAGGCCATGGTGCACAGTTCTGTCTATACTGACCACAACCAGGGCAAGCAGAAGCAGCCACAACTGTGGATCACTTTATAGCTCCAAACAGGTTACCCAGGGCCATTCATAAGCAGTATCTGACATGGGCCTGCACCAGAGTCCCTCTCAAGAGGCCCAGAACCAACACACCCAGTGGCCATCTTCAGACACCATTAGAGCAGGATCCAATTACCTTCACAAGTGACATATCCAAAGGAAGATCTTGGCGGGCACCAGAATCTGCTGAAGCGAATTCTGCTTCATGTGTTCAGTACCTGTACAGCAGTTTGTACACTAAGGTACAAGTCAGTCCGCACAGTAAGCAAACCTGATGGTCGACCCCATACAAACAGGCCAATAGAAATCAAGACTCAGTTATAATAGAAAGGCCCACATAACCCACATAAGAGACATTCCTGGAACACCCATCTCAGGTGATCAAGAAGACTGCATCACTGGGTCTCACAGGACACCTACTACATAAGGTTACCCTACCAAGACTAGAAATCGTAATAGATCTACCTAATACATAGGAATAAACACAGAGAGGCAACCAAAATGAGGAGACAAAAAAACATGCTCCAGATGAAAGAACAGGAGAAATCTTCAGAAAGAGAGCTAAATGAAATGGAGGCAAGAAATTTACCAGACATAGAGTTAAAAAAATGGTTTTAAGGATGCTCAAGGAACTTAGTAAGAACTTCAACAAAGAGGTAGCAATTGTTAAAAGGGATATAGAAACCATAAAAAAGAATCAGTCAGAATATAATATCTGCAAAGAAGAATACATCAGAAGGGATAAACAGTAGGTTGGATGAAGCAGAAAATCGAATCAATGACTTGGAAGACAAGGTAACAGAAAACACCCAATCAGAGTAGCAAAAAGAGAAAAGATTTTTTAAAATGAGGATAGTTTAAGGGACTTTTGGGACAACATGAAGCATAACAACAACCACATCATAGGAATACCAGAAGAAAAAGAGAGAGCGCAAAGGATCAAGAACCTATCTGAAGCAATAATGACTAAAAACTTTCCTAACCTGGCGAAGGAAAAAGACACACAAGTGCAGAGTCCCAAACAAAATGAACCCAAATAGGCCCACACCAAGACACATAATTAAAATGGCAAAGGTTAAAAGACAAAGAGAGAATCTTAAAAGCAACAAGAGCAAAGCAGTTAATTACCTACAAGGGAGCTTCCGTAAGACTTTTAGCTGATTTCTCAACAGAAACATTTCAGGCCAAAATATATTGGCATGAAATATTCAGAGTGATGAAAAGCAAGGGCCTACAACCAAGACTACTTTCCCAGCAAGGCTATCATTTAAAATTGACAGAGACTCTAAGACCTTCTAGACAAGAAAAGCTAAAGGTGTTCATTACCACCAAACCAGTATTATAAAATATGTTAAAAGGTCTTCTTTAAGAAGAACAAGCAGGAAGGAAAAGAAAGAAGAGGAAGAAGAAGAGAAGGGAGAAGAAGAGGAAGAAAAAAGAGAAGGAAGAGGAAGAGAAGAAAAAAGAGGGAAAGGAGGGAGAGGAGGGAAAGAAGAAGGAAAACAAGAAGAAAAACATAGGAATATAGCTATAAAGAATAAAATGGTATTAAATTTGTAGCAATCAATAATCACTTTAAATATAAATGGCTTAAATGCTCTAATCAAAGACATTGGGGTAACTAAAGGATAAGAAAACAACACCCATATATATGCTGTCTAAAAGAGACATCCCTCAGAATGAAAGATACACACAGACTAAAAGTAAAGGGATGGAAAAAGACATTTCATGCAAATGGAAATGAAAAAAACTACACAAACAACTGAGGTAGCAATAGTTATATCTGACAAAATTAACTTTAAAACAAAGGTTATATTAAAAGAAAAAGAAGGACATTACATAGTGATAAAGGGAGCAATCCAACAAGAGGATATAACCCTTGTAAACTTTATGCACTCAACATAGGAGCATCTAAATATATAAAGAAAATCTCAGTGGACAGTAAGCAAGAAATCAACAGTGATACAGTCATAGTAAGAGATTTTTTTTATCTTTTTCTGTTTTTTGTTTTAATAATTCTTTATTGTTGAAAGTATTACATATGTCCCCATTTTCCCCCATTGACCCACTCAATCTTCTAAAACTAAATCAGGAAGAATCAGAGAATATTAATAGACAGATTACAACTAGTGAATTGAAGCAGTAATAAAAAAACCCACTCCCAACAAATAAAAGTCCTGGACCAGATGGCTTCACATGTGCACATGTGAATTTTACCAAACATTCAAAGAAAAATTAATACCTATGCTTCTCAAACTATCCCAAAAAAGGGAAGTCTCCCAATCTCATTTTACAAGGCCAGCATTAACCTAATTCCAAAACTAGATAAAGACATTATAAAGAAAGCTAATTATAGGCCAATATCCCTGATGAACACATATGCTATAATCCTCAACAAAATATTAGCAAATTGGACCTAGCAATACATTAAAAAGATCATACACCATGATCAAGTGAGATTTTTTCCAGGGATAAAAGGTTGTTACAATATCTGCAAATCAATAAATGTGATACACCATGTAAACATAACAAAGGATAAAAATAACATGGCCATATAAATAAATGCAAAAAAAGCACTTGATAAACTCCAGCACCCACTTATAATAAATACTCTCAGCAAAGTGGGAATAAGAGGGAAGATATATCAACATAATAAAGGCCATATATGACAAACCCACAGCCAATGTCATACTCAATGGACAAATACTTAAGATCATGAACAATACAGGGATATTTGCTTTCACCATTCTTATTCAACATAGTACTGGAAGTCCTAGTAATAGTAATCATACAAGAAGAAGAAATAAAAGGCATACAAATTGGAAAGGAAGAAATAAAACTGTCACTACTTGCAGATGACATGATACTGTGTATAGAAAACCCTAAAAATTCTACTAAAAAACTACTGGAACTGATAAATGAATTCAGTAAAGTAGCAGGATACAAAATAAATATCTAGAAATCGGTTGCATTTTTATACACCAATAATGAACTATCAGAAAGGGAAACTAAGAAAACAATCTCATTTACACTTGCATAAAAAAATACCTAGGAATAAATTTAACAGGATGTAAAAAACCTGTGCCTGGAAAATTCTAAGGCATGAAAGAAAGAAATTGAAGAGGATACAAATAAAAGGAAACATATATCATGTTCATAGATAGGAAGAATTAACATCATTAAAATGTCCTTACTAACCAAAGCAATTCCCATCAAGATACCAATGGTGTATTTCACAGAACTAGAACAAATATTCCAAAAATTTATATGGAACCACAAAAGACACTTAGTCACAACAATCTTGAGAAAGAAGTCCGAAGTTGGAGAAATCACGTCATCATATCAAACTATAGAATGAGGCCATAGTAATCAAAACAGCATGGTACTGGAATAAAACAACATATAGGTCAATGGAACAAAATAGAAAGCCCAGAAACCGCGCTCCCCCACATGTTTCTGGTCAATAAATATTTACAAAGGAGGCAAAAACATACAATGGGTTAAAGACAGTCTATTCAATAAATGGTGTTGGGAAAATTGGACACATGCATGTAAAATATTGAAACTAGACCACCTTCTTACACCATACACAAGAATAAACTCACAATAAATTAAAGAATTCAATGTTAGACTTAAACCATAAAAGTCCTAAAAGAAAACATAGGCAGTAAAATCTAGGATATTTCTCATTTCAATATTTTTTCTAATATATCAACCTAAGCAAGGGAAACAAAAGAAAAATAAACAAATGGGACTATATCAACCAAAAAATTTTGCACAGCAAAGGAAACACAATCAACAAAATGAAAAGACAACCCACTGAATGGAACATATCCATCAAAATACATGTAACAAGGTGTTAATATTTATAATTTACAAAGAACTCATGAAACTCAAAATCAAAAAAACAAGCAATCCAATTAAGAAATGGGAAAGAACCTGATAGACACTTCTCCAAAGAGGACATACAGATGGCCAACAGGCATATGAAAAGATGCTCAACACCACTAACCACTAACCATCAGAGAAATGTAAATAAAAACCACAATGATATATCACTTCAGACCTATCAAAATGCTATCATCAATAAATCAACAAACAAGTGTTGGCGAGGATGTGGAGAAAAGAAAACTGTGTAAAACAGTACAGAATTTCCTCAAAAAATTAAAAATGGAACTGCCTTATGACCCAGCATTTCCACTTCTGGGAATATACCTGAAGAAATCTGAAACACTGATCTGAAAGAATATATGCACCCCTATGTTCACTGCAGCATTATTTACAACAGCCAAGATTTGAAGCAGCCCAAGTGCCCATCAGTAGATGAGTGGATAAAAAATTTTTAGTACATTTACACAATGGACTACTACTCAGCTGTGAAAAGGGGGGAAATCTTACCCTTTGCCACAGCATGGATGGATCTGGAGAGTATTGTGCTAAGTGAAATAAGCCAGTCAGAGACAGACAAGTACCATATGATTTCACTTATATGTGGAATCTAATGAACAAAAACTAACAAAAAAATAGGAATAGACTCCTTGATACAGAGACTAGACAAGCAGCTCTCAGAGGAAAGGAGATTGGGGGGGAAGAGGGGCGGGCTGGATGTAAAAGGTGAAGGGATTAAGCAAAGAAAAAAACCCTCATTGACACAGAAAACACACAATACAATATACAGATGATGTATTATAGAATTGTACACCCAAAACCTATATAATTTTATTAACCAATGTTACCCTAATAAATTCAGTAAAAATTTAATAAAAGTGTAGCATTCTCAGGAACCCAGGCAGCAAAAGAAAAATAACATGGTTCCACTTGACCCTCAGAAGTGAACGTCCCTGAGAGTCATACTCATTACTACACTACTTATTGGTCCAGGACCCAGATATTAGCAAATCCATTTGGTAAGAGGAGAGGACCAGGCCTAGCCTCAGGAGGAAGAGCTGCCTCAAACCAGTATAAGCATGAGGCTGGTGCTGGCACTTAAATGTTGTGTCTTAGTTAGAATCTCTGGACACTGGACTCAGGCTGTGTCACAGCTGACAAATTTCATAGCCATCCTGCCAGGAGTTGCAAAGCATGGGGCAGAAATGAAAGATTCTTATCCAGCTTCTGAGTCCTTTTTTTCTAGCGACTTCCCATGTACTGAGACTTACTTAATGGCATCAGCATATTCTGGAAAAAGTGTAAAGCAGCAATGCAATAGCTGGACTAGAAAAGTACTTCTATTCTTAAGGTACACCCAGGCCAAAATCTTATGTTCATATAGAATTAAATGAGTGGTTTGTGCCATGTTTTAACTTTATGTATTATTCATGTCTTAGTCATCCTAATTGAGAGTAAAATATTTGAGGGTAGGACTTTGTCAGATTGCCTTGTACTAAAAAAAATGTTTTATTGAATATTTGTTCAAAATACCTTCTCCATTAATTCACAACACTATCATGATACCCTTGGGAAGAGTTATTAGTCCTATTTGAAACTGAGGCAACTGAGACTCACACAGAGGTGACTGAGTTAATGGGAGTCTGAACAACGGCAAGGATATTATTACTTTTGGTGATGATGATGAGGCTTAAAGAGAGCCAGACACTTGCTGGAGATCTACAGCTTGGCTATGACCATTTCTCATACATAATAACAATGCATCAGCTTCCCACACGAGTGACACTGAGCACCCTTGTCATAGAAGCTCCATAATTGGAGGCTTCCAGGTGCCTCTCTGTGTTCCAGGTGCTTCACCCCACATCATACCTCCTGGTCTTATTTGGTATTACAGGCAATCTCTCACATCGATCCTCTTAAACCACACAGGATGTATGACAACCTGTGAGGAAGCCACTTATGTTCAATTACAGGCTTTTTAAAAAAAATATGTCCACTTTTTCTTCTGGAGTTTATTTGGAGAGAGAGTTGAAAAGAACACACTGTGCGGGAGGTGCCAGTCAAATGCCATGGTCATTTGGGAGACCTGTCTGGAGTTGCTGGTTGTGATTTACTGAAAAGAAAATGAACTACATGCCACCATCCATCTTGCTGAAATGCCAGGCATGTGCAGCTCCAGCAGTGGAGAGGGCCCATGGGGATCCCTGCAAACTTCCACTCTGGTTTGAGAGCCATGTATATGCTGCAGAGAAATGAAACTCATGGTCCATGGGCCAGCAAGGAATTTTTCCGGGACCCAGAAATACAAAACTACAGGGAACCAACTCTTAATTTTGGCACGAAAACTCACTTCTCCTCCATGATGCCATAAATGAGGTCCAAAGGTTCCAACTGGAAAAACACAGCTCATATTACCGGTCTGTTATATCAGTGTCCATCTACGTGAAACTCTATCAAGGATTTGCTGTGACTGTGAATGATACATGAAAGGAGTAACCCAGAGTAGGCAGAGTAACAATGTGAATATCATCATTGATCTTCAGTGAACAACCCATTTTCCTCTCTTTACCAAAGACCTGACAGTCAGTGAAAAACATACATCCAGCTGAAGAACAAAAGACATGCCACTCTTTCTCTAGCAAGAAAAATGCTCAATATTTACCATGGCAGGGAAGGCCTGTTTGGCACCTCAAAAATGTGTTTGTAATTTAATTCTTACAGGTGGGTATATGGCTACTTCAGTTGTTTAAGGTTGATAAACAGTACTAGATCAATATGAAATTCAAATTGGCCTGTTACTGCCAGTGGTAGCATTTTGGTTAGGGAGGAGGCTAAAATCACTGGTAAACTTAAATCTGGTCATCTTGTCCTTCAGTACAACAAATTGGTAATCGGTTGTTTCTGCTGAAAGCTTTAAGCAAAAGAGAACTGAGCAGTGGAAAAGGTCAGATCAGGCTCCTACACTGGGGACCAGGGGAGGATGAAGGGGCTCATAAAAGGCCAGTCCTCCACACTTCAAGGTTCAGATGATAAATAAAACCAGTGGACATGGTGCTACTTAACATTTCTGATTTTCTTCTTTAAATGAGCCAGGAATTTGGCTGGCCCATTTTCTTTTTTAATCCTTACCCAAGGATATTTTTTCATTGATTTTTAGAGAGTGTGAGAAAGAGAGGGAAAGACAGAGAGAAATATCGATGTGAGAGAAACACATCGATTGGTTGCCTCCTGCATGAGCCCTGACCAGGGCCTGGGCCGGCTGGGGAGAAGCCTGCAACCGAGGTACATGGCCACGGCCAGAATCGACCCCGGGACCCCTCGGTCCGCAGGCAGACGCTCTATCCAATGAGCCAAACCGGCGAGGGCTGTTAGTCCATTTTCTTATTTGGAGAGCCTTTAAATAGTATTTTTTACTTTTTCCCATTTATAGATACCAGGAGGTCCATATGTGAAACTTAAAATGCCCTATGGGTTTTTAATATGCTAATTCACAATATTTAAACTTCATAGGTAAATGTTCAATCCCTAACCATGCCCCACTCCCCAAACACGCCTTGGCTACCTCAAGGTAGACCACCAAAGCCTCATTGAGACCCCAGGCTTCCACCAGCCATACCACGGCTAGTAACAGACTCCCCTGGACGACCCTGGAGCCTCTGGACACGTACTTGCTGAGAAGGAGCCAGCCCCGTCTGCATTTCCAGACACAACCCAGGGAGCAGGGAACCTCCCCAGCCCCATCTGCCCTGGGAGCGCTGGGAGTGGGCTCTGTGGAGATGCCCCAGGCCTGGCATATCCCACCAGCAGCATCCCTGTCTCTCTGAGACCCGAAACACAGACGTTTCAGACTCTGTCTCATCTCGGCAGTGCAAACAATTATGGGCTCCATTTCCTCCAAAGACTTCACCTTCAAGATGTTCATTTATGTCCTTTTCTTTCTTTTTGACACAATTTTCCCTTTTGGAATCAGGTTACTACATCATTCTTCCTAAACAAATTTCTTTCACAGGTCACTATAAACTTGGCTCCCAAACATGCTGCCAGATATTTCATGACCTTCTGAAAAGCAAACGTCAAACTCAAACTCGTGCGCGCGCGCGCACACACACAGACACACACCCCAATGTGACCACCCTCTGCCCAAAGAGCCCTTCAACATTCATCGAACGTGGCCTTACCTTTCCAAAGAAGTGCTGAGTGGACACGGCGAGCGCCTGGAAACCGCAGATGGCCCGTCTCAGCTCCCGCTGCACGAGGCCCAGCTGCCTGGCCTGCTGCTCACTCCTCTCCTTCAGCCGCTGAACCAACTGCCTCTCGGCTTCGCGGGCCTGCGGGTCCGGCTTGGGGGAAAACCCATTTCGGGGAGCCGTGCTCCTCTGCTTGGGGTATCCTATTGAAAAAATAGCGGCTTGTGAAAAAAACATGCAGCCCTTATTACAAGGTATGACTTGTAATAAGGGGACAACAGCTCCTTATTACAAGATTTCTTCAAGAGCAAGTGGCCAAAAAGGAATGGCCATGGTTTGTCACTGTAGGTATTAGAAAGAAAAAACAGACAGGGACTTAAAGTATTTGCTCTGCTTATGTGGTTCTAAGTGCAAGTTTCATGCTTGGAAAAAGAATAACCAGGCCAAATTGCCCAATTCCTTTCAGTTTCCCCCATTTCTTCCAGGTCTGCTTAGAGAGATTAGAGTAGATGGTTTATCTTGAAAGGAATTACTCTTTGAAAATGTCTAATGGGAAATCAATCAATCAGTGCAGGTCAAAGTCATAGTTGTAACTAATTGAGCATCAGGGAGTACTGCCCGCGTGCCCTTGCCTCCCTTTCTGTGGTCATCTAGTGACCCTTTCTTTGATGACTGATGCAAGTCATACCTCTGATAGCCTCTGCTCCAGGGTTTTCTGGCTTTAAATTTCTACAGCATCAATGTCCTCCAAAATATTCCCCCAGGTGGCCACTCACACCACCTCCACAACTCTTGGTCCGGTCCAAGGCACCATGACCTGTCACCCATGGGAAGCCCTGCTCCTCTTCATCTCTCACTGCACAGATTATAAAGGATAATCTTTATAAATAGAGAACAGCTCATGGCCTGTGCTGAGCTTTCCCTCCAATTATGTTCCATTGCAGTAAGAAAGTGCTCATTCCTTCCCATGGCCCAGGAAGCCTCTGGGATCTGGTAACTGCCAAGCCGATGGTGGGGGTGTATGTGTGGGCAGGGGGATGGGGCCCAGGGAAAGGAATCAGAAACTCCGCCTGGGGTTGGGGACAGGATGGGGGAGGCTTTAAGGAGAAGTGACTACTAGGCTGAAGCTTGAAGGCTAAAGGCAAGGCCCCCGGAAAGAGCACAGACAAGCACTGTATCATGGTCCAAGGTCCTAGGCAAGCCAGGGCCTTCTCGGAGCTGCTGTCCTCTTCGTGGGAGCTAGGGCTGACCAGACACCCAGAGAACATCTGCTTTGCACGATGAACTTACTTCCCAGAAGTGCATGCTTTCCTTTGTCCAAGTAGATCCTGGGGCATGTGACAGACATTTACCACACAATCACAAATAACTTTAATACCTCAAACATTCTTTTGTCTACTTTTGCTCACCTCCAACATACTAGGGAGTAACACATAAAGCAAATCAGTACCTGATACACAGACAGAGCAGAGAAATGGGCTTGGAACACACAAGTGGCCTCATCTTTTAAGGAGAAAAGATGGCTAATTGCTCTAACTACTTCTGATTGGTAATTTAGTGGTAACCAAGAAAGTTTTAATGAAATCTTCCTCCTATTAAGAAATCATCCAAGATTGCATTGTGGCCTCACATATGACATATTTTAAACTGGATGGCTTAATAGAATAGTAGAATGTGAACTTATTGCTTCTTTAAAGCTGTCTTTATGACAGTAGCATACATAATGTTCCAGAAAATTAACTTGCACATTGTAGGAAAATCAATCTTAATATGTACTTAATTTCAACATACGCAATACTGAACATAAAAGAAAAATAACCAACAAACTATGTGAGATTTACTGTGTACATTAAACTCTAACACACAGCCTAAGACCCCATGTGGACTTGTTTCATGATTACTGTTTGCCATTTTATTGCTATGGCTGGTGATTTTATCAAATACTCCAGGGTTGTAATTATTGAGGTACCAGGTGCATGATACTGATACTATAGAAGATATCTCTTTTAGAAATCTGAAGGAAATAATAAGCACACCTCTAGCTCAATGAATTAAAGTTACTTGCAATGTAGGGCACACAGAGTCATGTGTGAGCTTGTGGATAGTAGTAAGCAATTAGGTTGCTGTGAATTTTTGGCTGTCAGGTTTTTCCCTGTTATTGTTACTATTACTATCAATATCATCATCATCATCAGGTTAGCAATTATATTCAATGGTAAACGGACAATATAAAATGATTTCCTGAAATCCTATTCTTGGTGCTAAAGGGAAGCAAAGTTTGCCACCCCCAAAATATGACTTTTGGAATATTGATTATTTTAAGCTGGTTATTAAGGAACAAAAGAATCAGAAAGAACCTTTGACCCTCTTCCTTTACCCGTCTATGTCTAAAGAAATTTAGGTAGAGGACCTGCTCCAGGAAGTGAGCCATAATCAGATAACTGTAGTTTAATCTGAACCAGGTGTGATAGACAGGGAGGGAGTAAGGTCCCTTTGCTCAAAGTCCTCTCTGTATCCCATTGTTAAAGTTGGCTCAGGAATTATTTGTTTACCAAACATTCATTTCCATCTCCATGTGAGTTGCCTTCCTGCCATTTGAAGTCCCAAACCACTCCCCTTGCCCACCTTCTCCTTAGCTCAAGATGACATATAAGTCTCAACTGCCTAATGTTTCTTTGGGTCTCATATCTTTTGGCACTGCCAAATGTACATCTGTAATATAACCTTCTGACATTTTCTCCTCTTAATCTGTCTCATGTTAACTTGATTATTAGCCCAGCTAGAAGAACTTAGAAGGTGGGAGGAAAGTTATTTTTGGAGCCCCCACAGTGCTTACTTGATTTGATGTTATTACTACACTAGAGGCCCAGTGCATGACATTTGTGCAGAGGTAGGGTCCCTAGGCCTGGCCGGTGATCAGGGCCGATCAGGGCCTTCCAGCTGCTGGCCGGGGCTTTCCTTCCCTGGCTGCCGACTGGGGCCTTACTTCGTTCCGTGCCACCCCCTCGTGGTCAGCACATGTCATAGTGAGTGATCAAACTCCCAGTCTCCCGGTCGAACTCCTGAGGGGACATCTAGCATATTAGCCTTTTATATATATAGACTGCTTTCATTCATACACTCAATTCAGTGTTCTATTAAACACCAGTACACTCAGTCCACATTTCTATTCCTGGGGCCAACAAACATTTGAGCTAAGATACAGGCTCCCCTGTGAACATCAGCTTTTGGTATCAACACACCAAGCAAAAGTTTAGCTGATTTGTGGCACCAAACCAATGTTTGCTTGGGACTCGTGGCTGGCTGTGCATGCGCCACCCAACCAACGTCCCAGCATAGACTAAGGCTCAGAATTCCGTGCTAAGACTGTAGGGAGGAAGCACAGAGAAACAAGGCTGGTGGTGGAGAACTCTATTGCTTTTAGAGGAAAAGGGTCCTGCCCTTTCTAAACATATCAAATGAAACTGTATCTAGGTCTAATCATTATTTTACAGTCAATAGCATATTTTTGGTCCTCACTAAACACAGTATTCTTTCTTGTACTGTCAATTTTTGGTATGTGTCTCGTTATCTAACATCATGAAGTATTGCTCTGTCACTTACTTCCCTGCCTGCCCTATGAGAGTCCCTCCCCAGATGGTGCACAGCGACAGCCACCCAGGCTCACCTACTATCTTGGGGTTGGAGAACTTATGTTGAAAGATGACTGACACACAGCCAGCTTCACCTGTTTCATTAAAATGTAAGGAGGATTTTGTTTGTTTTTGCTATCTTCTCTTAAAAGTTAGCACATAATGAAGCTAAATAATAATCTGCTTAGGAAGCAAGGGACCAACTGAACCATGAGATGAAAAACTCCTGTGTAGCAGTGCACACAGGGAACGTGTGGGAGCGTGCGGTCGGCACTGGAGGGGATGTGGTGATGGAGGTTCTCCTCTGACCTCTCACACACATTCCCTGGAAGAGCCACAATGCACAGTTTAAATGAGAGGCACACCACGTCCTCTGAGGACACTTCCAGATGCTGAAAAGTTTTGTTCTCACTTCCTTCTGTGTTCCTTGCGGTATTTACATTGCTTCCAGGGTACCAGAAGGTTCTTAGCAGGCAGGCATGCCCCTGACCTCCCCCTGCAGTCAAGCAGCGCCACTTACATGTGTGTGTTTAGGTTCTTTTAAAAAAATCAAAGCTCTGACCTCCCACACTATCTTCTGATTTCCACTCAGTTGAACTAGGGCGCTGACATTAGTGAATAAAGACCTTCAAAATACGGTCTATGATGGTTTTAGAGTCTTTAATTGAAGTGAAAAAGAGAGTAGAAATACCAGTTGCAGTGGTTCTCAACCTTCTGGCCCTTTAAATACAGTTCCTCATATTGTGACCCAACCATAAAATTATTTTCATTGCTACTTCATAACTGTAATGTTGCTACTGTTATGAATCGTAATGTAAATATCTGATATGCAGGATGGTCTTAGGCGACCCCTGTGAAAGGTCGTTCAACTGCCAAGGGGGCCTCGACCCACAGGTTGAGAACTGTTGTACCAGTGTTTTTACTGTTGGCCCCCCAGCTGTTGCAAAAGCTTATCCTCAGTGCTTCTCTTTGATATAAAATATAGGAGTGGAAATACCCAGACCAGTGTCTTTCCAAGACTGACAGACAGATCTGATTTCATATGTACGCTTTATGCCATGTGCTTTGGAGGAGACCAAAATGCTTGACAGCTTTTATTGAGCACCTACTCCACTCCCAGGGCTCTTAGCATGTAAGCCCACTGCTGATCACCTCTGCAACATCTCCAACAGATCTCATGGGTGTGGGGACACATGCTAAATCTAGAACATTCTCCTATTATCTCAATCTTGCCCCAGTCACAATTTCTCTGTAGTCATCCTACTGACTCCATAACTCCAGTTAGGGGCAGAGAGACTCTATGATGACTGTAGTGAAAACTGGCAACTTGCAGAAAAAAGCCAGTAACCTTATATTCTCACAAGGTTGAGTACAAGCCATGTGCGTGCAGAGGCTAAGCACTGGGGAGAAGAACAGCCTGGAAAGTGGAATATTAAAAATTCATCTGAAGCCATCTGGTCACTATCCAGAGGATTCTAATGGATGTTAAATCTTAGTTTAATCTTAAAGCTGGAAGTTTAACTGACATGATAACAAACATAATGCAGCATAGAAACCTGTGTATTTACACCAGAGAAGGTCCATGACCTTAACACTTGTAAACAAGAAAGAAAAGAATCACAGGATACAACTTTGATAGCCTTAGGAAAAGCACTGCATGAGTGTGCTCAACATCCTAACAGAAGCCATTCTGTTTCTTGCAGACTGGACTCAGACCTCATGGACATCCGCAGAGCATGCAGAGGGGTCTTCCCCAGCAGCTGGTGAGATGAGCCCGGGCTAATCGGGACCTTCCTAATGCAGCTGACCAGAAAGATCCAAAATGACCAAACTTTCCAAGTGGCATAATTTGGTCCAAGAAAAAAGCTCAGTAGTATTTATAGGGATAAAAATATCCAGTACCCAACAAGGAAAATTTACAATGTCTGGCATTGGAAAAATCCTCAGGCATGCAAATAAGCAGAGGGATACAGCCCATATGGAGGAGAAGATGCCCTCAGTGGAAGCCCACCAAAAAATGACACCAATAGTTAAAAACTATTACAACTACATTCCACATGTTCAAGAATCTAGAAGAGCAATTGAATATGTCAAGTAGAAACAAAGAAGATAAAGAAAAAAAAACCTAACTAAAAATTCTAGAGATTAAAAACTCAAATGTTTCAGGGGATTAGGTCAATTAGATACCACCAAGTAGATTAGATTTTGCATAAGAAAAGATTAATGTCATCTGAAACTAATATTGAATATCAACTTTAATCCTATATAATAAAGAACTGATATGCAAATTAACCCTCACACCCTCACAAGATGGCTG
>NW_005871067.1:66524-191587 GCF_000147115.1 Myotis lucifugus | reverse complement strand
TAGTTGAAAAAATAAAAAAAAAAAAGGTTAATAGAATGAAGGTTCATAGATTACTCATAGCCCCAAATTAGAAACAAACAAATACCATCACTGATTAATGGATAAACAAAGTTCATATATCCATGTAATGGAATATTAGTCAGTCAAAAACAAGAATGAATTACTGATTCATCTTTGACCTCAAAAGCATCATGTTAAGTGAAAGAAACAAATACAAAAGGCCACAGATTATATGATACAATTTATATGAAATGTTCAGGATAGGCAAATCCTGATGGTTGTCAGGGGCTAGGAGAAGTGGGGAGTGGGGAATGACTGCTAACGGGTACTGCTTTCTTTTGGGAGTGATGGAAATTATCTGGAATTAGTGGTGACAGTTGCACAATCCTGTGAGTATACTAACCACCACTGAATTGTACACTTTAAAAGAGAAAATTTTATGCTATGTGAATTATAGCCCAACTAATAACAAGACTCAATAAAGATGCTTTTATAGGCTCACTTGAACATGGGGGCATTTGGTTGCCATTTTATCAAAGTAACAATGTCACAACACCTGCACCAGAATGTCCTGTGTCCCTTTAAAATATATTTTCTGATATTAAGATGCTTGGAGTCATGGAGAATAAATGCTCTGATACATGGCTGCTCTACGTGTGTTACCATTACTCTTCACCATACTCTGTCATATGGACATAATTGCCATTTTACAGAAGAGGAAACTGAGGCTCAGAGAACAAGGTCATACATCACATGAGCCAAGATTTGAACTCAGTTCAGTCTATTCTTTTAGTAACATTAGAAAAGTGAGAAGCAACGAAGGATACACGTTGACAGATGCAAGAAGAGAACTGGCAGAGGGGGCTGCCACAGAGTTGAAGGAAGGAAAGTTTCAAGAAGGAGGGAGTGATCAATAATGTCAAATGGCATGGAGATGAGATAAAGAAACAGGACGTGTCCATGTGACTCATGGCCTTTGCAGAAGCAGGGTCAGTGAGACGGTGGGAGCGGCAGTGAGTGGAGGGTCATTTTAAGCAAAGGGACAGAGACAGGGAGCATGAGCTCCTCTTTCCCAAGCCTGGCTCCAAAGGTGGGGAGAAAGATGTGTTAGGAATATGTCAGGGGAAGCTTGTTGTGCTGGCTTGTTCTGTTTTGATGATGGTATTGATGACAGCCCCTGTCCTCAATGAACTTACAGATCAACAGGGGAGGGAATTTCTCCTAAAATTCACCACCCAGAAAGCCACTCCTGAGCCAGATGACATTCGAGGGTTCAAAGGCCTGATGTAGGCAGCACAGTTCCTGTAGGCCTCTTGATAGTCTGTAATCTAAAGGAAGGAGTGTCACCCTCAGAAATGGGTGAAGAAAACAAGCAGGGTAGCCTGGGAACAGAAAAACTGCCCTGCAGATCTCTCCACTATGGTTATGTGGCATTTCCAGGTTTTCATTTGCCAGGGCTAGCTTGAAATTCACCTGTGGTAACCTGGACTCCAATATTTCTGCTGCCTCCTGTACTAGTATATACCCTGCTGCTATGAACTGAATGTTCATGTCCCACACAAATTCATATGTTAAGCCCCTAATCCCCAGAATGGTGGTGGTTGGAGTTGGGGCCTTTGGGAAGAAAGAGGTAATAAGGGTGAAGTCTTCATGAATGGGCTTAGTGCCCTTATAAGAAGTGACATGATCTGTCTCCCTCACATGAGGACACAGCAAACAGGCATCCATCTGCAAACCAGGATGGGTGTTCTTCCCAGGAACCGCATCAACTGCTACCTTGATCTTGGATTCCCCAGCCTCCAGAACTATGAGTAATAACTTTCTGTTGGTTAAGCACACCAGTATGATATTTGTTATAGCAGCCTGCGATGAGATCCCTGCATAATGTCCTTGAGTGTGAGTGGAATCTGTGGCTATGATGAGATGCTAATAACGTGATTATGTTACAATATACAGCCATGCATCATTTAACAACAGGAATATGTTCTGAGAAATGTGATTTTTATTTGGTGATTTTCTTGTGAGAAAATCAAAGAGTGTTCTTACACAAACCTAGATGGGATAGCTTACTGCAAACCTAGTCTATATGGCACAGCCCATTGCTCCTGGGCTATAAGCATGGACAGCATATCGCTGTACTCAACACCCTAGGCAATTGTAACACAAGGTAGGTATTTGTGCATCTAAATATAACTAAACATAGAAAAAGTACAGTAAAAATATGGTATACAATTTCTTTATACAACTGGCAGCACAGAAGGTCTGTTTACACCAGCATCACTATGAACATATGAGTAATGCACTGTGCTATGATGGTACCACAGCTATGAAGTCACTGGGGGATAGGAATTTTTCAACTCTGTGGGGAAGCACGGGACTTGGTTGGAAGGTCTTTAAGGAGGATTCTCTGAAAGGTCAGTGGCCTCTGAGGGGACCTTGCCAAAGGCAGCAGCCCCTACCTTGACTTTTCCAAACAAGTCTGATCCCGCGGGTGTTTTGCTAGAATCTCTATGTTTAGTCTTTAAAGACTCGACCTTGTACAAGCATGTGCTTTCTCAAGGATACTTACCCTGCTGATTGTTTCTAGAGGTTAATTTTAGTTCAAGCTGTTGTGACAATAAAAGCCTAAGATGGCAGGTGAACAGAACTGCTTTTTTCTTCTAAAGCAAACTAGTCCCTTAGCCTCTCCGCCGCTGGAGGAAATATTTCCCGATCCTCCGCCTCCATTGTGGGAAGGCTCATCAACTAGGTCCTCAGTTATGGGGTCCTGTGTCAAGCCATGTTAGAAGGAGAGCTGTTGGCTTGCCCAGTTATGAAGATCAACAAGGTAGTAGAGTTTATGAGCCTCTCTCCTTTAATACCTTTAAAGAAATAGGGAAAAGTCTTAGAGAAAATTAGGCTAACAGTCCATTTACAAAAGGACTCCTTAATGCCTCGTCTGAAAATTACCACATGATTCCTTGGGACTGGCAGATTTTGGTCAAAACAACTTTAGACAGCAGTCAACATTTATTATGGAGAGCCGAATATAATGAAATCTGTGAAAACAGGCTGTTTATGGGTGTTCACTAGCCACCCAACACGGGAGCCCTCTGGGCCATATCTAGCTGTAAGTCCCGGGCACTAAAAAACATCTTCTGAAAGATCCATTGAAAGGACTCTGGTTTATTAAGTCTTGTGCACACCTATAAATGTTGTGCAGAGTGTCTCTGTTAATTGTTATTTTGTGTCTTTGTTGTTTAGTTTAATTTGTTTAAAGATAGGGCATATTTCACTTTACCAGGGCCCCAGTGACTTGTAACAGGCTGAGCTCATAATAGGGATTACAGGAACTCCCAACAGCTGCCAAGAATTCTTATTCCTGGGGACCTTCCTGCTCTCTCTCTCAAGACATCAGCCACTAGAAACTCTTAACTAGTGGAATTCTCATCTGTCTGTAATGTAACTTGGTTACTAATTAATGTTCTTTACTCACTTTCTTATCTTTGGGGGACTTAGTTTGCACTTCACCATTTTATGAATATAGGGGATCCTCGGTCTCTACTGTTTAGGCTTTATGCCACTCAAAACTCATATGCTATATTGGGTTACTCTATAATAATAAAAGGGTAATATGCTAATTAGACTGGACGTCTTCCAAACATCATTCCGGACGTCCTCCCTGACAAAGCCGGGGCCAGAGGGAAGCCAGCCCAGGTCCCAGGTGCCTGTGGGTGGCCCAAGGGAAGCCAGCCTGGGTCCCTGGTGCCTGCCAATGGCCGGAGGAGAGAAGCCCGAGTCCCAGGTGCCAGAGGGAAGCCCGTGCTGGCAGCTGGGGGAAGGAAGGCCTACTCTTGCAGAATTTTCATGCATCGGGCCTCTAGTATAAAATAAGATTCTAAGGCTAATGCCCCCGTCCACCCTTTTGTAAGTACTCACTCAATAATTTACTGTAGGGGTTTTTTATTTCTGTTTTTAAAATCTCTTTTTTTTTTTAAATATATTTTATTGATTTTTTACAGAGAGGAAGGGAGAGAGATAGAGAGAAACATCGATCAGCCGCCTCCTGCACATCCCCCACTGGGGATGCGCCCGCAACCCAGGTACATGCCCTTGACCGGAATCGAACCTGGGACCCTTGAGTCCGCAGGCAGATGCTCTATCCACTGAGCCAAACCGGTTTCGGCTAAAATCTCTTTTTATATACAAAATTTCATATTACTAGTCTACTCAAAAAGAGAAAAATATAGGAAATAATTATTTAAACTCCCCAAGTATTTATCCTAGAGGGCTAGGGCTACAAAAGTACCCTTGAATAGGCTGCAGAAGCGGCAGCAGTGAGGTTGGTGCAGGGCACGCTTTTTGTAAAGAAAAAAAAATTGTACTTTTGCACTGAAGCCGTTAAAGGCCCAGGAGTTACTGCCATCCTGGGAACAAACCCCAGGACCTGCTATCTCCCCACATACACACCCACCCTTTCTGCAGCCTCCTAAGAGTTGTCAAGGTCATGTTATCTCTATTATGCCTTTTAAGAATATGAGTATATTTTCCATTGGAAAATAGCCTATTTCTAAAAGTTAAGAGAAAAAAAAAGGGTTTTTCCTGTATTTGCCTAAGAAGCAAAAATTTTATATATATTATTAAAATAATTATGTTAATCAGAAAGTTAATTACTTTAAATTAATAAATTAGTTAATACTGTTTAATAATAATAATACATAATCTTTTAGTTTAGTATATTTGAGTACCTTCCAGGGTTTAAATTTTAAAATTTACTTTCTCTCTCATGAAGGAAATTTTATACTTAAGGTATATGGGAAGATCTGTCAAATAAAGAAATAATAATTATATTCAATTTATATGTGCATATTAAATAGTTTCTAATATGCTTTCATTTGTAATTAATTATTATAAGTTATAATATTGTGGAATATTATGTTTTACAGAAAGGACAAGATTCCATATTATTTACATTACTCTATAAAGTATCTGAATTTATAGAAATACTAGCAGGAAAAATCGGAAGAAACAATTTTTTTATAGTGCTAAATAAATAAAAAATAATTTTATTGTTTTTGTAACTTTTGTTAAATGTGTTGCTGATTCTTAAACTTTTGGGTTTTTAGATATAAGAAAGCAGCTTTAAAGCAAGTTGGTAAATTATATATTTCTCTCCCTACCTGTCCCTTCAAAATTTAGCAATTCGGAATAAGTAGCAATACATTTCTTTACATAAACTCAATAAGACCTATTTCCAATTATAGCTATATTAACCAAAATAAAAACTAACAGTAGTCCTGCTTATAGCACCATGCCTTTACCACCTTTTCAGGACTTAGTCCATCCAGTATTCCACGGGAATCCCTTACAATCCACAGGGGAAGGCCTTTATTAAGTGTGCCCATTCAACATTAAAAAACATACTAGTAAAACAAAAAAGGGGGAATATGGGACTCAAGGACCCAATGAATTATTAACATGGGGGAGAGGATATGCGTGTGTTTCTACCCCCACAGGGCCGCTGTGGATTCCAGCTCATTGGATTGAACTCTATCATGGCATGGCACGGTGACTACCAGAACTCCTCCAGCCAATATAGTATAACTTTTACTAATAATCTTACTGACAATAGCCCGATTTGCACCACTCACCCCTATGTCTTTGTTACGGGCCCTGACCTACTAATAAGCCACAGTTCATCTTTTCTAGTACAGGTTGGAGAAGGAATTTATTCTGCATCTTGTATTACCACCCAGAATATTACTTCATTGAACATCAGCACTATTATGGTACTTAGGAGGCAAGCAGAAATTCTGATACCTGTTAATCTCACCAGGAAATGGCAAGACTCATCAGCTATCGAAGTCAATATGGCCCAAAAGATTTTTTTGGAAATACTCATTGCAGCCATTATCTTGGCTGTTGTTATTCTTACTACTGCCAATGTCGCTGTGGCGGTCCTTCCTGAGTCTGTGCAGATGGTCACATTTATAGACAATATGGCCTCTAATGTAACTAGGGAATTCACTATACAACAGCACATAGATAAAAAATATTAGCTAGACTATGGGCAATAGAGGCAGCCATTGAATATCTGGGGGAAAGACAGGGTGCTATAGCATACAGGAAAGTGCCTAATTGTGATTAGGAGCATAACCACATATGTGTCACCCCTTTAAAATGGAACAGTAGTCACCATCATTGGATAAATGTTAAAAAGCATCTATGGGGAGTCTTTCATGATAACCTTACTGAAGAAGTAAACATATTGCAAAGGCAAATTAGAGAGTCCTTACTTGCTATCAATGAACATGAAAAACAGACGACTGCTTGGAATATGGTAAAGGAGCATTTGGAGTGGATAGACCCCACCACATGGTTTCCTAAAATCAATTAGTACCTAATCGGACTAACCATTGCTGTCACTGTAATTCTCTTTGTTTTCCTTATAGTCTACAAAATCAGAACTCAAGCAGTAAATGTGGTTTGCAGACACCAACCTTCCAAAGCAGAAAGTTCACCGCCTCCCTCTGTCTTCTGCAGCCAGCAAAACAAAAAGGGGGGAGATGTGGGGAACCACGGGACTTGGTTGGAAGGTCTGAAAAGGACATTCTCGGAAAAGTCAGAAGCCTCTGAGGGGACCTTGCTGAAGGCAGCAGCCCCTACCTTGACTTTTCCAAACAAGTTCGATCCACTGGGGTGTTTTGCTAGATTCTCTATGTTTAGTCTTTAAAGACTTGACCTTGTAGAAACATGTGCTTTCTCAAGGAAACTTACTCTACTAATTATATCTAGAAGTTAATTTGAGTTCAAGCTGTTGTTACAATAAAAAGCCAATGAGGCAGGCAATCAGGGCTATTTGCTACTAAAGCAAACTAGTCCCTTAGCCTTCTCTTTCACAGAAACGTGTGTCAGAGTAATCTGTTCATCCATCACTCAGAGTCTGCTGGTCAGCCCCCACACAGCTCCATTATAATCTTAAGGGACCACCATTGTGTATGTGACCTGTCATTGACTGAAAGGCTATTTTCCAGCCTTTGGTTGCATATACCAAGAGGGAGATTATTCTTGGTGAGCCTGACCTAATCAGGTGATCCTGCCAAAAAAAAAAAAGTCTTCTCCAGCAAGTCACAGAGGAGGAAGTCAGAGATTTGAGGCTTGAGAAGGATTCAAACCTCATCACTACTTTGAAAATGAAGGCGCCACATAGCAAGGAATGTGGGTGGCTCTAAGAGCTGAAAATGGTCCCTGACTAACAGCTAGCTAGGAGATCTAAGGACACAGATTTCAGTCCTACAACTACAATGAACTATTTCTACCAACAACCCAAATTTGCTTGAAAATCGATTTTTTTTCTCTGGAACCTCCAGTCAAGAACTCAGCCAAGCTGACACTGTGATTTCAACCTTGTGAAACTCTAGATACCCTTGGAACATCTGGCCTATGGAACTAACATATAGTTGGGTGTTTTTTTAAGAAAAGAAAAAGGGAAATATTAGTAAACACACAGCTAGAGAAACTATTCAAAATGGAACAAACACACACACACAAAAAGACTCAAAGAATATGTTTAGACAGGACCTGTGAGACAACTTCAAGTGGCCTAATATATGTACAACTGGAGTCACTGAAGAGGGGGGGTTAGGACTAAAATTAAAAAAAAAAACACAACAAAAACAGTGGGCAAAATTTTCAATTTTGATAAGAATTGTATACCCACAGATACAAGAATCTCAGCAAACTCAAACTAAAAAAGCATAAAGGAACTGACACCAAGGTATAGTGTAATCACATTTTCAAAACCAACGATGGAGTAGCTAGAGAAGAAAAAGACAGATTATATACTGAGAAACAAAGATAAGATTAATAGTTGATTTTTCGTTGGAACCATTCAAACCAGAAGACAGTGAAACAACATCTTTAAATAAGTAAAGAAAAAAATGCACACTTGGATTCGGGACAGAGTAAACAGATCTATCAAAAATGAAGGTAAACAAAAACTGAAAGATTTCATCACCAGAAAACCTCCACTACAAGAAATGTTAAAGGAAATCCTTTAGTCCAGTGGTTCTCAACCTTGGCTGCACATTAGAATCACCTGGGAATTTTTTTTTAAATCCTGATTTCTGGGCCTCATCCTCTGGAAATTCTGTTTCTTTGTTACTAGTGTTGTGGCCCCACCCCATAACAAAGAAAGAGAATTTCTGGAGGATGAGGCCCAGAAATCAGGATTTTAAAAAGATTCCCAGGTGATTCTAATGTGCAGCCAAGGTTGAGAACCACTGCTTTAGGCAGAAGGAAAATGATATCAGATGGAAATCTGGATCTACATAAAGAAATGAAGAACACTATAAATGAGAACTAAATGAGTATAATTGAAAGACTTTTTTATTGAAGTATAATTGACATACAATATTATACTAATTTCATGTGTACAATGTAGTAATTTGACCTCTGTATATAGGGCAAAATGATCACCACAATAGTCTAGTTTTCATCTGTCATTGTACAGAATTAATACAGTATTGTTCACAGTATTCCCCATGCTGTACGTTACTTCCCATGACTTATTTATAACTGGAGTTTTTTACCTCTTGATCCTCTTCACCTACTTCACCTCAAGCACCCCCTCTTATCTAACAACAACCAATCTGTTTTCAGTATCTATAAATCTTGGTTTTGGTTTGTTTTCTAGATTCCACATATAAGTGAAATCATGTGGTATTTGTCTTTTTCTGTAAAAGACATTTTCTTATTTAAATCTTCTAAAAAGAAGACTGAGTGTTGATAATCAACACAACAATGTAGTGTGGGTTTATAATCTATGTAGAGGAAAAATGCTTGCTCTCAACACAAATGCCAGGAGGAGAGGGATGGAAGCACATTGTTGTAAGATTCTTATGCTACGTGAAGTGAATTATCCTTGGAAGCTAAAATGTGAGCAGTTAAATATATAGACTGTGAGCCTTAAAGTAACCACTAAAATAACACAAGGTAATAAATACATCAACAAAAGAGACCAATACATTATAAACAATATTCACTTAAGGCAGTAAAATAGGAAAAAAAGAACATATGGAATTAATAAAAAATAATAACAAGATGGTAGATTTAATCCCAATCAAATTAATAACATTAAATGTACATCAAAGGCAGAGATTTCAGATGGAATAAAGATGCAACAGCTAATTATATGCTGCCAGTAAGAAGCCTACTTAAATATAGACAAATGGATGAAAAGGAGAAGTATGGAAAGTGGTATACCACGCTGAAACTAATAGGAAGCTGGGGTAGCACTATCAATATGGAATAAAGTACATTTTAGGGAGTGTTACCAGGGATAAAGATGGTCATTTCATAATGATAAAGTGGTAATTAATCAAAATGATAGATAATCTTAAATGTTGATGTACCTAATAGAAGAGCTTCAAAATACATAAAGCAAATAATGACTGAACTGAAAGAAGAAACAGATGAGTCCGCAGTTATACTGAGATCTTAAGAGATCTTAAGAGTATTCCTGCTAGAACATGCAGACAGAAAAATCAGTAAGGATATAGAATATTCAAACAATGCTATCAGCCACTTGACCTAGGATATATGTGGAATCCTACACAAGGAACAGAAGATTACACATTCTCTTTAAGTACATATGGAATATTTACCAAGACAGACCTTGTTGTTGGTCATAAACAAAGTCTCAATAATTAGAAGGACTGAAGTTACTCAAAGTATGTTTTCCAACCACAACATAATTAGAAATAAAATCAGACAGATCTCCTTCTGCAAACAAAGAAAGAAATTCACGTCATACCTCACACTATATACAAAAATGAACTCAAATGGATCACAGACTTAAATACTAGTATAAAATCTATAACTCAATTTTTTAGATGGGTAGAAGATAATCTTGTGACCTTCAGTTATTTGAAGAGTTTTTAGATAACACCAAAACATGGTCTATGAAAGAAAAAAATTATGAATGAGATTTCATGATAATTAAGAACATCTAATCTTCAAAAAGTGTTGTTAGGAGAATGCAAAACAAGTCACAGATTGTGAAGGAAAATTGCAAATCACATAGCTGAAAAAGTGGAATACAGAATATATAAAAAATTAAAATTCAGTAAGACAAAAACAATTAAAATGGCAAAAGGTTTGAATAGAAATTTTATCAAAGAGTATACACAGATGTCAAATAAACAGAAAAAGATGATCAATACCATAACATAATTGATTATTGAGGAAATACAAATTAAAGCCACAACAATATCCCACTGTGTCACTGTGCTTAGTTACAATTTCTAATTGAATAGCCTGACCGTTCCAAGTGTTGGCAAGGATGTCGAGAACCCGGGCTTTCACACACTATTGATGGGAGCATAAAATGGTACAACCACTTTGGTAAACAGTTTGGAAAACTTTTTAACATTTTAAGGAAAGTGAAACACATAGCTGTCATCTGACGCAGGCATTCAACTTCTAGGTATTTACCAAGAGAAACGAAAGCAGGTAGCCACGTCAAGACACGTACAAATGTGCATAGGAGCTTTTTAAAAGTTCATCCAAAGGCAATGGATTTCAAAATAATCATGCTGAGTAAAAGAAGCCAAATAAAGATAGACTAGATATTAGGTGGTTGCTTTTTAAATAAAACTTTAGAAAATGGGAACTAAGCTATAGTGTCAGGTAGGGACTGGGGTGGGGCGCAGAGGAGCAGGTGGGTAGGACTAAAAGGGCACCAGGACACTTTAGGGATAGAACCTGTCTGCTCCCTTAGCAGTGGTGAGGGCTTCACAGGCATATACCTATGCCAACACTTACCAAATTGTACACTTTAAATATGTGCAGTTTAATATTTGTTAATTATATCACAATAGAGATGTGTCGAAACTATAGCACCACAAGCTTTCTTCTGTTTAGTATTTATTGCCATAAATATTTCAGTTCTTTTATTTTAAACCTTTCAGTATTCTTATATTTTAAGTGTGTACTTTGTGAACAATCTAAAGCTAGATTTTACTGAATACAATATGCACTTAATACGTACTTATTGACTATTCAATAAACAAGTCCAGTATGATAATCTCAGTCTTTGATTTAGTCTAGAGTTTTGTTCATGCACATTCATTATTACATTTTTAGTTCATTTCTAATATTTTATTCTTTTGATTTCTCTCATCTCCCTCCTCCCTTTCCTCTTCCCCCTTTCTTCCTCTTTCTGTTTTTTCTTTTCTCCCCATTTTGCCTTCATTTGCATTGATTGAAAATATTTTGACCCCTCATTCCAACTTTTTCCACTCTTTTTATTTTAGAACTATATACTCTATTTTATTGGTTATCCTGGAAATTTTAACATATATATTTTAACATAAAGTCTAAAAGTACACAATACCTCTACTTACCCTAGAATATAAGGACCTTACACATGGTGGCTTATTTTTGTGTGTGTGTAAAAATTTCACTTTTATTCTCCTAAGTAGACACAAGTTCTATGGCATTTTATCTTTATTTCCTTTTTAAAATATATCTTTATTGATTTCAGAGAGGAAGGGAGAGGGAGAGAGGAGAGATAGAATCATCAATGATGAGAGAGAATCATTGATTGGCTGCCTCCTGCATGTCCCCTACTGGGGATTCAGCCCGCAACCCAGGCATGTGCCCTGACTGGGAATTGAACTAGTGAGCTCTTGGTTCCTGGCTCGATGCCATACTGGCCAGGCCCTATAGCATTTTAAATGAAATTTTCAGACCACAGGGTTATCATAGAATCCGGCTCTCAAATTTTGGCAGGGCAGATATGGGGCAAGGAATTCCTAAGGGAGGGTTGGTTCCCCTCCCCACCTTCTCAAGAGCCGAAGCTGCAATGAGCCAGGCTCCTCCTGCAGGATGAGCTTTCTTTTTCTTAATTCATCCAGGAGGATGCTGCCCTTCACAAGTTCCAGATTTACCCAGGGTCCTCCATCTGATCTCCCACCCTCTCTGTGGCTTTGACTTATTTCCTATACTTTTTTTTTATTCCTCACCCGAGGACATGTTTTTATTAATTTGGAGAGAGAGAAAGGGAGAAAGAGAGAAAGAGAAACATCAGTGTGAGAAATATTGATCAGTTGCCTCCTGTATGCGCCCCGACCAAGGGATTGAATGCGTAACCCAGGTATATGCCCTGACTGGGAATCACAACCTTTTGGTGCATGGGACCATGCTCCAACTAACTGAGCTATCTGGCCAGGGCCCTACACATTTTAATTAACCAGAAATATTAACACATTTTCTATTCTCCAAGCTTTCTGATTAATAGTGCAGTGATTAAGAATGTAGTTTTGGAATTTTGAGTGTTTGGGGTTCAAACCAAGACTCTACTACTTACTTCCTGTGGCTTTGGGCAAATTAATAAAAGTCTATGTACCTTGATTTCCTCACATGCAAAGGGAGGGGCAGTGATAGCACCTGCCTCACAGGCTATTGTGTGCACTAAATACATTAATGCAGTTGAAGAGCTTAGGACAGTGCCTGGCATACAGTAAGAACTCAGGCATGAGCTGTTGATATTGCTACTATTTTTGTGCTTGAAGAAAATGTTCGGAGCTTACACTGCATTCTATTCCACAAAGGAGTTAATGCCTTATGATATGAGATATGAATTTCCATAATAAATAATTTTCAACTTTCAAGTGACATTAGGTAGCTTATTTGTGTCTGAATATAAAGAAATGGCTTCCTCAGTGACAAAATAACAAGTGCTTTGTATGCATTGTTGTTCTGTTTTTCTTTCTTTTAGAAATTATCGTCTCTTGTGGTTAGAGTTTCAAAGTCTGTTTTTCAATTATAAATTATTTCTACTGCTGTTGGATCAGCAGATACTCCTACACAGAGAAGCTTTTACCACTTAAACGTAGCATGATAACACTTTGTTTTTTTAAGAGAAAATGATGCCAGCAGCTGGTTCATTTCATTTAGAATCAGAACACATCAGTATATGTATGCCAGGCCCCAGAACAATCCTGCATATCACATGTGCTGGCATTGCTCCATTAATAACACTTGAACAAATAAATTTCAAGTTCAAGTTTTCTCCCCAAATAACACAGGTCACATTTCCCCAATACCTGGCGAATGAAGCTTGGTGGTTGAAGCTGCCGCTCTCTTCGGAGATGAAACAGCGGGTTTATTAGCATCTTGATCTTTTTGTAGTTCTTTCTTTGTTCCTATATATAGTTTAAAAAAAGAGAAAGAAAGCAAACTAGTTACAACTGGAACAGTAACACGAGCTGTTTGTGGAAAGGGATGTTTAACACAAGGCAAACAGAGCAAAGTCATATTTCGATGATTTGCTGCTATGGTCACACCCCCTGTGCTTCAGGGACGACACACTTGTTTACAGCAAAGGGAATTCAGCTGGAGGGGTCAGGGGACTAAGCACACTGCTGTCTCTGATTTGTTGAAAAAATCCCTATCATGGGAGGTCGCAGCACCCCAATGACCTTGACGCACTATGTGGGAATTAATATTGTCCTGTCCTTAGCCACCAACATGACCTGCCTGCCTCTTTCTGCAGAAAGTAATTCTCAGAAGACTGAGAAGGAAGCTGTCGCTGAAGTAACTACTGATGACTTCAGCATCATCGAGGACTCAGCCATGGGGGCAGTGGCCTGCCTCGAAATAATTTCCATGCAGCTGGGCCACAGAAGCGACCTGCAAAGCCTCTGTGCTCTCTCTGCGGCAGCTGAGCCTGTGTGGAACCAGAGCTGGTCCCAGCAGAATGGGGTGTGGGCGATATCTCAACAGCAAGTGGCATCTAAGAACAGCTCCTCAAATCATGTCCGGGGGCCCTGTGTGCTGGGCATGGACACTCACCTTCATCAGAAAGTCAAAGAACAATGGATGGACAATTAAAGAAATAACACAGACCTGGATGGACCTAGACCTGCCTCTACTCTAGCAGTTTATAGCAGTTTATTATGTCATTTCCAAACCAAACCTTGGTGATGCTGAGCAGGAACCTCCAACTTCCCCCCAAGTTCTAGAGGTAACCACTGCTGGCAATTTGGTGATTATTCTTCCAGATCTTTTTCTAGGTATTTATAAATATATCTACACATATACAAACACAGTTATTAATTAAGTAAATGAATCACATACTGCAATTTTTTTTACCTACCCACAATTTTTAAATATCTTTTTCATATCATTTATTTATAGATCTTTTAAAATGTCACATTGCATTAATGGGCAAAGATGAACCATAATTCATTTACCTATGTCTTATTGCTGAAAATTTAGATTATTAGCAAGTGTTGGCTATTAAAATGGCTGAATGTGCTACAATAAACATTCTTCTACTTGTTTTTTGCACGCGGGTACCAGTGTCCTTCCAGGACAAATGCATAGCAGTGCCTTTGCTCATTTACAAAACTGTGAGATGCAGTCAACTGTCCTCTACAGGACCTAGTCCACACTCCAACCAAGTGTGTGAGAGCAGCTCTTTCCCTACTGACAGTGAAGTCTCAACACTTAACTTTTGCCCGATACTTAGAGTATCTTCATGTCGGTCATGCGCATTTTCTTATTCGAAAATTGTCTAATTGCCCATTTTTCTTGCATTTTCCGTACTTTCACATGCCCTTGACTGGAATTGAACCCGGGATCCTTGAGTCTGCTGTTTTATGCAGTTTTAATGTGTTCAAATATGTTAATTTTCCCTGTCCAGCTTTAAGAGCACTATTATAGGTTATTTGTATGTCTGTGTGCATGCAGGTGTGTGTGTGTGTGTGTGTGTGTGTGTGTGTGTGTGTGTGTGTGTGAGAGAGAGAGAGAGAGAGAGAGAGAGAGAGAGAGAGAGAGAAACAGAGAGAGAGGCTGAGGCAGGGATAATTTCTGGAGTTTGGGGAAGGAGGCAGGTATTTGGATCCTACCTCCTTCTCTCTTGTTCTTCTCTGGCCTGACTGGGCCACCGCCTCCCCCAGACCATTGCATCTGCCTCAGCCCCTCTCCATCCTAGTCCACCTGCCTTCAGCTTTTCCATCACAGACCTGTCTTCATCTCTTCTGTTTTAATGCCTTTGGAGACTTTGTTTTAGTCTTGTTAGTTTGAATCTTCTAAGGCCTGAATTCTCTTTCATATCCCCCCATTTTCTTCCCACTCTCAGTACACGTTGTGGCATGTAGTAACATACTGTCTCCCACTTCTCAGTAATGGCGCCATCACTCACTGTGCTCAGGTCAGAAACACCAGGAGTTACCTTGATTTGCTTCTTTGCTTCTTGCCCCCATTCAGCCTGTCAGCAAAGCTGGTTGACTCTCCTCTGAGACTATCCCCAAGGTCTGACCACATCCCTGCCTTGCATTGTCTCTGCAGAGCCCGTGTCACCAACACCCTTTCTGCCTCATCTACAGCCTCCTGCCTGCTCTGCTACGCCCACTCCCACCCCTAGAGCTCATCCCCCCACGGCAGCAGCTGAATTACTTAAAATCTAAGTTAGAGCAAGTCATTTTCAATTTCAAAACCCTCCAACCACCCCCCAACACACTCAAAGCGAAATGCCAATTCCTTACCACACCACAAGGCCCTATACACCAGCACTCTCCAATAGAAACATAGAATGAGCCACTTATGCAATTTTAAATTTTCTTGTAACAACATTTAAATAGTACAGTGAAATTAGCTATAATAATGCATTTTATTTGATCCAACATATTCAATATCACTTCAACATGGCACAGGTCACCTTTCAAGTTCTCAATAACTACTCCTGGGCCGGTGGCCACCACAGTGGACAGCACAGCCCCAGATGACCTGGTCTCCTGGCTATTTCACAGACACACTGTGATGGCTGATTTTATATGTCAACCTGACTGGGTGATGGGGTGCCCAGACATTTGGTCAAATGTTATTTGGGGTGTGCTTGTGTTCTGGGTGTTTCTAGATGAGATGAACATCTGAATCTGTGTGACTGGGCCTCAGCAGTCTGCCGAAGGCCCGAGTAGAACAAAAGGCTGACAGGGAAGGATCTTCGCCAGCCTGATTCGCTGAGCTGGGACATCAGTCTTCTTCTGCCTCGGACTTGAACTTAGCCCATTGGCTGTCCCGGGTCCCCAACTTGTTGACTGGAGACCTTGGGATTTCTCAGCGTTCATAGTCATATGTATATTTAATAAATATACAGTATATAAATTCTGTAAAGAATACATGTTATTTATATGTAATATACTATATGTATATGTATATATATATGTATATGTATCTTATTTATATGTAATATACTATATATGTATATGTATCTTATTGGTTGTGTTTCTCTGAAGAACCCTCACCAGCTTTGCTGATGATGAAACATGCACACTTCCTCCCATCCTACTCTCCAGACACACACCCAGCTTTGCTGATGATGAAACATGCACACTTCCTCCCATCCTAGGCACTTTAGCTTGGTTCCTCTCTGCACAGAATATGCTTCCCCAGCCCTGGCTGGGTGTAGCTCCGTTGCTTGCAGCACCGTCCTGTACACAGATAGGTCACAGGTTTGAGCCCTAGTCAGGGTACATGCCCAGGTTGCAGGTTCCATCCCCAGTCAGGATGCGTGCCAGTTGGGGTTCATGCAGGAGGCAACCAGTCAGTTTCCCTCTCACATCAATGTTTCTCTCTCTCCCTCTCACTTCCTCTCTGTCTAAAATAAATAAATAAATAAATAAACGCTTCCCCCAGACTTTAAGCATGGTTCCTGCATTCGTGCATGCAGGTCTCTGAACAAATAACCTTCAGAGAAGCCATGCCTGACCTCCAGGTGAAACAGTCCTGCCACCTGCCACTCTCCCTTTCACTTGCTTTGTTCTTCTTCACAGCATTTGTCATTACCCCCAAGTATATTATATACTCATCTGTTTGTTTATTGTCTACCCTCCCCACTAGAACACAAACTTCAACCAGCTGGCCACACCCTTCCCTGCACCACGTGGCCATTCAGTTGATGTTCTTCCTGCCCCTCCCCCTCCCACTGGGCTCCTTTCAAGACAGGCCCAGGCCTGGCATTCTAGGGCTTACAGGGGCTGGAACCTGGGTCCCAAAAGCCCAGCCAGCACTCCACACCGCTGTCAGGAGTGCTTTTTTCAGAGTACCAATCCGTACCAATGGCTAATCTCACTCTTCCATTCCTTCTCTCCTCTTTGATTTCAGGTATCAACAAATACAAAAAGGCAGCAAGGCCTCTGGGAGCTGAGAAGAGAAGTGGGAAAGGCCCAAAGTGCACTCAACACAGGACTTTAAAAGAAAACTAAATATGCATATTCAATCAGAGTTTCAATTTTTTCCATACCATGGAGTACAATTTGGCAACTTCTAGCAAATATTTAAATATTAATAGACTTGATTAGGCAATTTTGCTTCTACACGTCTCTCTTTGCAACACTTGCACAAGCGTGAAAAGATGTATGTTCAAAGATACTTCATACACGATGACAATAATAAAGAAGTGTAAATAACCAAATTGTACATAGGGTAACAGGTGAATAAATTATGGTACATCCATACTATGAAGTACTATGCCCTTAAAAAGGATGAGGTAGCTCTATATTGTACTGGTATGGAGAGCTGCCCATCTCTATATATAAAACCCTAATGTGCAAATAGACTGAACGGTGGAACAACTGAACAACCAGTTGCTATGATGTGCGCTGACCACCAGGGGGCATACATGGAACATGGCGGGCATAGGTAGCAGGCAGCAGAGTGCAGAACATGGAGGGCGTTGGCTATGGCAGGATGGTGGAGCAGGTGAGCAGGGGCACCAGACCAAGGTGGGGCGTCAGTCGCTGTCATCGGGGCAAGCCTCTGGTGGTTACTGAAAATTCTTTGCTCCCGTGTGCCGCAGTCCCACCTGGTGCTTGAACCAGCTGCCAGTACTGGTCCCACTAGCACCCACTGCCGGTGCCCAGCACTGGCTCTGATCACTTGGCACCATCAGCAGGTGCGAGCGGCACGCTGCAGGCCCCGATCACCCCTCAAGGCTTCTCCACCTCCTCCTGCTCCTGAGGAGCAATCAGGGCTGGCAGCTGCCGCTCGCATCTGCTGCTGGCGCCGGAGCCGCCACTCACACCCACTGCCAGAGCCCAGTGCCAGCCCTAATCACCCCTTAGGGCTTCTTCACCTCCCCCTGCTCCTGAGGGGTGATTGGGGCAGCAGCCACTGCTGGTGCCGGCTCCAGTCGCTCAGCACCATCAGTGGGTATGAGCGGGGCCAGCACCATCAGTTCATGGGAGCAGCAGAGGTGGGAGCAGGGCGGGGGCAAGGAGGATTGGCCAAGACCCGCCCCTGTGCCCACCATAGCCTCACGGCCCACAGTTCCTTTCAAAGTGCACGAATTCATGCACTGGGCCCCTGGTGATAAATAATAAAGTGAGTTGTTGAATAGTATGCATTTCTATCCTATTTTTATAACACAAAATATTATCTGTACTATGATTGTAAATATGGAAAAAGATTTGAAAAACAGGCACCAAAGTTTTAATAATGGTAACTTCTGAGCAGCAAGATTGAGGGGCTTTTATTTTTTACTTTTTATTGTATATGCTTCTGCATTATTTCCACTTTTTTGATGAATCACACAATACTTTTATAATAAGAAATAAATAATAAAGGGAGAGAAACCAAACCAAAATGGAAATAATTTGTCTGATCCATAAAGGCACAAGGAGAGAACCCAGACTAGTACAGCTAATTCTGCAGAAATTACTCTGATCAAAACTTCACAAACCCCTCCCCCAGGAACATAACCCTGCCTGGAAGATTCCTGTATGGTTCTTGGAATTCCTGATGGAAAATTATAGCAATCAGCTATTCTTCTTGCAGTTTTCTTGCAACCTAGACTTAGTCCAAATGTTTTAAAGTATACCATCAGCTTCCATTTAACTCTAAGATCTCGGAGTTGACAGAGGTGCCAGCACAAGTTTGGTCTCAGGGTTTTCTTGCTGCCCTCTGGCCACTCTCCCTCAGTCTCCCTGACTCCTGCTCCTCCTTACCTACACCTGAGTGATGCCATCCCAGGATTCTGCCTCAGTCTTCTCCCGTCCACCCTTCTGGATGAGCTTGTCTACTCAGCATGCTTGCACCACTGAGCTGGATGCACTGACCACTGTAAGACCTGATATTTCCAACCCAGACAGGCCCAGACATCTCTCCTGAGATCCACACCTTTTCATAGCTGCCAACTAGGCATTACCACTTACCACTAAATGACCAAGCATGCCCCACATGGGACTAATTACTTCCTCTCAAATCCACTCCCCTTCCGGTATCTTCTTTCCTAGTCAATTGTTCCCCTGGTCACTGAAACCAGAAGCCAGTGAGTCCTCTTCCTTATCCTCCCATGTCACTAAGTCCTCCTGATTCTGCCTTGTATGTGGCTCCTGAATTTGGCCCTTTATCCATTCTCACTTTTTACCTTAGTGCAGTCCCTGTCATTTCTTGCCGGGACAACTAGAAACATCTCCTGGGTGATTTCTCTGTGTTGTGTCTTATCGTCCTCATCTTTACCTAGCCCATCCCCCTTACCACTGCCAGAATGACTTTTCTTATTCATTAATCAGATCACATGATTGTCCCTATTATTTATTTTTTTAAAAATTGAGTTTTTTGGGTGATATTGGTTAATAAAATTATATAGATTTCAGGTATACAATTCTATAATACATCGTCTCTATATTGTATTGTGGGTTCACCACCCCAAGTCAGTCTCCTTCCATCAAAATTTATCCCTCTTTATCCTCTTCTTCTTCTCCCCATCTTCCCCTTCCCTCTGGCAATCACCATTGTCTGTGTTCATGAGTCTTTCTTTTTTCTTCTTCTTTGCTTAATCTCTTCACCCTTCTCACCCAGCCCCTAACCCCCTCTTCTCTGACAGCTATCAGTGTATTCTCAGTATCCATGAGTCTGTCTCCACTTCATTAGTTCACTTTGTTCATTAGATTCCACATAATATGGTACTTGTTTTTTTCTGATTGGTTTATTTCACTTAGCATAATGCTCTCCAGGTCCATCCATGCTGTCACAAAAGGTAAGTTTTTTTGTTTTGCGGCTGAGTAGTATTCCATTATGTAAATGTACCACAGCTTTTTTTATCCACTCCTCTATTGATGAACAAGAATAAACTAAATGGATTAAAGATTTAAATGTTAGACTTGAAATCATAAAAATCCTAGAAGAAAGTAAAGACATTAAAATCTTGATCATTTTTTTGTAGCAATATTTTTTTCTGACATATCTCTTCAGGCAAAGGAAAACAAAAGGAAAAATAAACGAAAGTACATCAAACTAAAAAGATTTTGAACAGCAAAGGAAACAATCAGCAAAATGAAAAGACAACTCACTGAATGGAAGAACATATTCACCAATATATCTAAAAAGGGCTTAACATGCAAAATTTATAAGACACTTATACAACCGAACACTAAAAATCAAACAATCCAATTAAGAAATGGGTAAAGGACTGGAACAGATACTTTTCAAAAGAAGACAATACAGATGCCCAACAGACATATGAAAAGATACTCAATGTCACTAATCATCAGAGAGATGCAAATTAAAACAATGAGATATCACCTCACACCTGTCAGAATGGCTATCACCAATAAATCAACAAACAAGTGTTGGTGAGGATGTGAAGAAAAGGGAACCCTTGTTGGTGGGAATGCAGACTGGTGCAGTCACTGTGGAAAGCAGTATGGAGTTACCTCAAAAAATTGTGAACCCACAATACAATATAGAGATGATGTATTATAGAATTGTATACCTGAAATCTATAAAATTTTATTAACCAATATCACCCCAAAACTCACAATTATGCAAAAGGTTTTGTTTTGTTTTCCTGGAGCCCTCGATTCTCCTCTGGACTGGTCATCTCGAGGGCTCTGCAGAGCTGCCATCCTGGAATGCCTGTTCGTCATCATTCTGAGAGACTCTGTTGCCTCTCTCCTCTGTCGGTCCCTCTTCTCTGGACCCCTCATGTCTTCCTCTTTCTTGGTCTGCTTCCTTATTTTGGTGGAGCATGTTGTGGGGTTTTTTTGTTTGTTTGTTTTTATTCTTTAGTTTACAGAGAAAGGTATATGAGAGGCAAATTATCAGACATATTCCATGGCTGACATCTTGATGCAATTGTTTGGTTTAATCTAATGTGGCAGTCATTTCCCGCAGTCATTTCCCGCAGATCTGTGAAGGCAGTTAGCTTTGCTTTTAGCTGCCAGGGTTGCTGCTGAAAAGTTCGATATTAGCCATTGGTGTGTGATCTGTTTGCTCTCTTGGGAAGCTCTTGGTAGCTTTCTTTTTCCTTAGTGTTGTGGAGTGTCGTGCCAATGTGCCTTGGTGTGGGTCTTTTTTCATTTATGATACTGGGCACTTGGTCAGCTCCTTCAGTCTGCAAACCCTCATCCTATAGTTCTGGAAATTTCTTTGAATATATTCCCAACCTATGTATCGTGTCTCCTTTTGGATATCTCCATGCACGTGATACTCAATATGCCCACGATTGAACTGCTTGTCGCCTAACAAAACTTCTCAGTTCTATCTTCCATGACTCAGTAAAGTGTGTCTTTTGCTCAAGCCAGAAATGTTGACCTCAGCCTCGTCTCATCCCTCTTTCTTGCTTCTCTACATGCAACAAAATGCTAAGTGTTGTGAAATATGCACCTTGCATTTCTCTTAAATTTAGCCTGCTTCTTTTTTGATAGTCATTGCAGCTTGTTCATGCAGACCAGTGCCACTGCTCTTGTGGAACTTTGCCGCAGTCTCCTGCTTCTTTTCTCCAGTTAATTCTGCCCCATCTCATCCTTCAGAACTCAACCTCGAGGTCTCTGGATGCTGCTATTATGCTCTGTGGCCATGGCTTTATTACACTATCAGCTGAATGCCTTTTATCTGTACAGATTCCCTATTAGACAATACAGTACATGAAAATTGCCCACTCAGTCAATGTTAGTAGACAAATGAGGTGGTTATTATCACTAACTAATAATGTTCTTCCGTGCTGGAAAATGAAATCAACCTTGCAAGGAGGTGAATTCCTGATATTTGGAAACCTCTTATTATTTTCTCCTCATTTCTCCTCCAGTGCCTCTCTCCCCACATAATAGGCATGTCCTAAGTGAGTAATGAGAAACTGTGTTACACAATGTTAGCCACAAAATTAGTGAACTCCTGAAAATGATGGATTTGTAGAAAGGAAATAGTTCAGTTCTCCAGGGGAATCAAGACACTGCATGATCTATGTCCTGAGAAATTGTAAATAAGTAAGTCATGGTGAGAAAAATACTTTGTATATGTGAAACTACACAAATAGATATTGAGGTATTACTCACTGTGGCAGTTTTAGTTCAGTAAGACACAATGAAAGAAGTGGTCTGGATGATTTATCTCATCATTTACTCACATTAGTTCAAGAGCACAATAAAACTATGCTTTTCAGAGCTAACTTTTTCCCTGTATAAAAAAAAGAACCCCAAATAGTCTATTTAGTATTAAATGAATGCCATCATGTTAGTATCCTGTAGTTTTACTTCAAAGATCCCTCTTATTTTCTGAACTATTCAGTCTTTGAAAGCTTCTAAGCATCCTTTTATTCATTTATTCATTCATTCCCTCATTCATTCATTTTATAGTTATGGGGTGGCTCCCTTGTACTTGATATGGTAGTAGCTATTAAAGAATCTAAGGTGAAAAGACAAAATCCTTATCTGCAGAAATTTACCGATTAGTGGGATGTGTAAATAAGCAATGACAAGATAGTGGAGCAGCCCAGAGGTCGGGGTAAGGACTTCCCTCTGGGAACACAGAGATGGAGCCAGATAGGGCTTCACCAAAGGTTATATTTGAGCTCAGATGTGAAATATTGCCAAGAAGAAAAAGGCACAACAGTGGAGGGTCACGTGTAATGATACAGATATAAAGGGATAGTATATTCAGAAATAGGAGGTGGGTTATGAGATTGGAGGAGGGTTTTCATCTTGAGCCCAGCCTACCTTAAACTTTAGCCCTCTATGATCTTGAACTTCATCAGACCAAGGCAAATTTTTTACTCAGATTCCCTCTAACATATCTGAATTCCCCTGAAAATCCAATTTATGGCTAAATAAGACTATTGTTCAATTAAATACTTATTATACTAATTATATAGGTTTCTTCTTGCTTTCTTTTTTTATAAATAGGAAATTGCAATCGAGGTTGCCAATTAAGGGAAATGATGATTAATGAACAAACAGGAAGTAACCAAGAATTTAACCTGTTTTTGGCTGCTAATGCTTATAGTTCAAACTAAGGTATCTGTCCAAGATGACAGGTCAAGACTCAGTCATCAAATGGAAATAAATATTTAAATAAGTCATTTCCTTATTTATAAAAAGGACATGTACTCATTGTAGAAAAATGAGAAAATACTTTTTCTTCATTTCACCATATCCTTACCCAGCGATAACCACTATGAACCCACTGAAATGTATTATTTCAAATCATATTATGTACATTTAGATTTTCCTTAATAAAGTATTATAATACAGTTTTAAACAATTTTTATTGTAAAATATAATACTTCAAACTTATTTGTATAGTTTAGCAAATAATTATAAAGCAAATACTCATGAAATTGTACCCAGGTCAAGAATTAGAACATTCAAGCTAATGAAGAATTAGAACAGTATCGACCCCCCTGAAGCTTGTGTCTCAAGCCTCTTTCTTCCCATTCAAGGAAACCGCTGGCACTACGATTTGGTCATTTCTTGCTTTTCTTCATAGTTTTGCTACTCCACAGGCATCTTTGAATATTTCCTGAAGTCTCTTTGTAAACTTTATATCAGTGAAATCATACCATGTGTATATTCTTGTCTTGCAATTTTTACGAAAAATTGTGTCCATAATATCCATCTGTATTTGGACAGCACGTAGCCCTAGTTCATGCTCATTGCCAACAGCGATCCACTGTGTGCACACATCTCAATGTATCCATTATTCTCCACGAATGGAAGTGTGAATTACTTCCACTTCCAGTTTTAGCAATTACAAGCAATGTTTCTTTGAACTTGAGCATATCTCCTAGTGAAAGGCCACTGAGAGCACTGCGGGGTAGGCTGGAAGGGTTTGACTCATCTCAGGTAGGCTGGTTGGGTGATTGTTGATTAGCAAAGTGTGGGGCCCAAAGTGGTTCTCAATAGAAACATGCAGAGGGATGAAATATGAAATATATGAAAACTTTTCAGTAATGAAGAAATGTGTCTGTCTTTTCCAGTTATCTTAGAAAATAGACAACTGGCATTAATCTCTTTCTGTTATGTTTGCATTTCTTGTACCCTTCTCCCCCATGATGAAACACATTGGTATTTAATCAATCTAAGACAGCCAATAGAATATATAAGAAGTCGAGAAAGAAATGAAATTTTCAATAGTGACATGTAATTAAAAGTTCCAGACTCATCATGTTAAGAGACTGGGCTACATCATGGCAAAAATTTGTATAACAATGCATTTCATACAATAGGCAGTGTTCTAAACACCAAAATGTTGGAAGTCACAATGCAAGACACAGCTCTCAAGGACCACTCGCATTAATGACTGCTGGACTAGCTCCCACGGCTCTTCCAGGCTGACAGGTAGAGTGGGCAAAATACCAGGGTGTGACCTTTCCAATAAAAGTGTGTACAGATTCGTGAGGAAGGGTTTGGTATTTGTCAGGGAGGGTTTGGTTATGTGCCCTACTTCTGCGGAGCCACCACAGAATGAAAAGTTTCACATCAGCCTGTAGGTAGCTTACGGCCAAGGGCCAAGGTGAGTCCAGCATTTTGTGAATTCTCTGATACTCTGTGGATGTCTTAGATTGCTTCCCAAATTATCTAAATCATGGCTATTTTTTCTGTTGTTTCTTTTTTCTTTTTGTAAAAATCTTTATTGTTGAAAGTATTACATATGTTCTCCTTTTCCCCCATTGACCCCTTCTTGCTGTTGTTTCAATGAAAGAATGTGAAAGGCAGAGCAGAGAAAGATAAATGTTTCTTTCCCCTTACATGGATCATTCTGCAGCATTTCAATTATAATTGCTAAATAGCACCCTAGGCCACAGAACTGGCAACAGAGAATGAGGGTATTAGAGTTTTAAACTCAAGTGTCCTAAAACAATATCAAACTGTGTCAATGAACTGCTTAAGGGAGAAGCTTTGTGTAATGATTGTAACTCAGGTGGACTTATCAGTAAAACTGGAAACTGACGAAGCAGCTGTGATTCTGCAACTTTTTCCATGCTGTCTGTCTTTTGACCACTTTACAGCCTGTAAGTTCATTCATAAAAGGGTTGGAAGAGAAGAGGGGTATATTTTCAAATTGACAAGACATCTAATTGTTAGCAGCCCTAGTCCAAGACTGCCAGTGGAGAGGGTCTTGGGAACCTGTACTGTTTATCAAGCGGGAATTTATGTTGCTCATCAATATGGAATGCTGTCTTCACCAGCATTGCTATCTGGAAACTTCTACTGACCCTTCAGGTCTCTGCCTGTGTGTTTCCTGCACACTATGCTGGGTCTATACAACATGCCTTTATTGTACACTCATTTCCCTTTCACAGCTCTTAGCATAACTGTAATTAAATAATCCTATCTAATAATAGACAAACATGGTAATTGACCGTATCTTCGCTACACCTCCCATTGGCTAATCAGCGTGATATGCAAATTAACTGCCAACAAAGATGGCGGCTAATTTGCATACTGCAGGCAGGGCAGGGCAGCGCCATTCCACCTACCCTGCCCCCATCTGGGCCTGCTATCTGCGATCCTGGGCGGGGGGGGGGGGGGGGCCTGGGTACCAATGGACCTGGGGGGGCCGGGCGGGGGAGCAGCAATCCGCCGGGCCACCCAGGTGTCCCGTGTGCCAACAGGGGTGGGGCCCCAACCCCAGATCCACCCTGCCTGTGCGCGACCCGGGGAGACGGGGCAGGCACCTAGGGATCGGCCTGCCATCTGCCACCCAGGCAGGCACCTAGGGATCGGGCCTGCCATCTGCCACCCGGGGAGCGGGCCTAAGCCAGCAGGTGGTTATCTCCCGAGGGTCCCAGACTGTGAGAGGGCACAAGTGGGGCTGAGGGACACCACCCCCCCCCCCCGCCAGTGCACAAATTTTTGTGCACCGGGCCTCTAGTCTATAATAATAAAAGGGTAATATGCTAATTAGACCGATGTCCTTCCTGATGAAGCCAGGGCCTGAGGTAAGCCAGCTGGAGTCCCGGGTGCTGGAGAGAAGCTGGTGCCGGAAGCCGGGGGAAGGAAGGCCTACTCTTGCACGAATTTTCGTGCATCCGGCCTCTAGTTGAATATATAAGTATATGCTCCTGTTTTACCATTGGCACCATCCCTTATGCTTCCCCAGGCATTCAGCACAGTGCTCAACTTAAAGAAGGTGCTCAGTAAACATGTGTGAGTGAGTGGATGCCCATCCAGATTTCACTCCTTAGTGCCTGGGATGACTGAGAGTTGACTTTGAGGTTACAGCTCATGATTTGAAGTGCTTCCTGGCCTGTTGTGAGGGACTAGCCACCTCCCCACTGCTGGCCAGATAGAACAGCAAACAGGGACATGACTCTGAATGATGAAATGCATGGCTCCACACACACCATACACCAACCCCACTATATTTTCTGTCTCTATGACCTCATGCAAAGGAATGGGTCTCAAAATGATAGCTTTAATTTTTCTCCCCAAAGATTCTTCCTAACACATTTACTCTCCTATTATCTCCTCTATCCCAATCTATTGCAGTTTCCCCTGTTGGCTTCACAGTGACAAACAATTGAAGCTGTGACTGCATTTGAGACTCAGCTTCAGGGAGAACACAGTTGACAGTGCATAGTAACCCCAAAGAGCCCGGTGCAGCCTGACTGCTTTGGCCTTGCCTCCTACAGATCCCACTCCAGGGAGGTTTCTGGATGCTCCTGAATCAACGTGGGCTCCCACATTGTAAGGTGCCACAACTCCTTCATTATCAGGAAAACAACACGCTCTTTGAGCTATTAACGTGAAAGGAGTTTGTATTACATTCAAGGGTAAGAACCACCCCCAAATCATCTAGACCCGACATTCTGTCAAAGCAGAATGTTTAAAGTCTGAAAGCTCTTCCTCAATTTCTTCATTTAAGATGTGCCCAGAGCCCAGCTGCTGTGGCTCAGTGGACTGAGTGTCATCCATGCAACAAGAGGTCATTGGTTTGATTCTCATTCAGGGCACATGCCCCAGTTGCAGGCTCAATCCCCAGTGTGGGGCATGCAGGAGGCAGCCCATTAATGATTCTCTCTCATCATTCATATTTCTATCTCTTTCTACCTCTCCATTCCTCTTTGAAATGTTAGAGCAGCTCTTTCTGGCCCACATGCACATGAAAGTGCTCAATAAACACATGTTGATGATGTGGATGAACTGCTTGTATTTTTAAATTATAATATGTCCCCAAATGCCAAAATTTGTGGAATTGAATGCAGAAATAAAAACTTGCTTTTAAAGTAGTAAAATTAATTTTTCTGATACAGTGGTTTCTGTAGTCTGTAGCATAGCAGCCTCACTAGTCCCAGGGGATACTCCCCCCCCCCCCAGATAGAGAGGAACCCAAACAGTAAGACACCAGCTGTTCATTTTCTATATAACCACAGGAAATCCTTCTATACCTTAGGCTGGATAAAGGAGTTCTATTTTCTATAATTCATCATGTCAACATGACAGAATCAGAGGGCCTGTTGACCAAGAAGTAATTTATCTTCAGATCACTATTTTCATCTGAAAATATTTTTCTATTTGTTACAACAACTACAAACCAGTCTGAAGTAAAGCCAACTATTCATGTAAAATACAAATCAATGCCCAAGAGAGTTTGTGCTTGACATGTGAACAACAGGAGAGCTCTTCATGAAAATTGCAGGGAGGGGGGGGGGGCGGGTGGCAAAGGGAGAAACAGTGAAAGACAAGGCTAAGTTTCTAAAATTCTTGGGAACCTTCCATTTACATAGCCATGCAGAGGATGTTTAATATATATATTTTTTACTACTAGCATTAAACCCACAACACTTTCCATTGCCATCATATTGGTGTCAATGGGGCAATAATCATTAATTTACAGGAAGACAATATTATAGGAGTGGGTCATATTTTACACCTCCAAACATGTTTAAACACAGCTCTCAACCTGTGTCTGAAAACTCAGGGAAGGAGGGACATGGACAGACTACAGAATTATTATAGGTAATCTGGGAAGCCATATGTGAGGTCACCAGCATTGTCCTAGAAAGAAGAACTCAATGTCTAAGAAGTATTTCCAGTGGTAGTTATTTCAATAGACTGTTACTAATTGGCCTCCCTCTGAGTAAGGGCATCTAAGCAGCAGTATCAGCCACGGTTAGGTACATAGGGACATGACTCTGAATGATTGCTTTAAGTCAGACGACGCGGATGAATGCCTGCTCTGCTCCATAGAAGCTATATGACCCTGGGTAAGGGCTTTACTTAATTCCCCTAAACCCCATTTCATCCAGAACTAAACAAGGTAGAGTACACAAATCCCTAAGCATATTGAATGGTACCCAGAGAATCCCCAGATGTTTATGGCCACTGACTACTCTGCACTTCCACTGTGTGAATTACTCATGAATATCTTTTACCCATTTTTCAAATTAAGTTGTATTTTTTTCCTATTGATTTTCAGGCATTCTTTCAATTGCATGCATATTAATACTTCATTGCAGAATTTTCTATCTGTTTATCATACTTCTTACCTCCATGATGTCTTTTATTGTCTTTTTATGTCTTTCATAAAAATTTTAAATTTCTGTGTAGTTGAATCTATCATTTTAAAAAATGTTTCCAGGTTTCATGTCATGTTGAGAAAGGCATTTCCTATTCCAACATTTTAAACTAATTTCTAATTATTTCATTATCAGAAAATATGTTTTGAAAACATACAATTAAAGTTTTTGCCTATTATGTTGTTCACCACAATTTTTTAAGTCAAAGATTTAAAATCTTAACAATTTGTGCTAGCATATAAATTTCTCTTTGGATGACGTGACACGCTCTTCTTCCCCTGATGGTGTTTCTTAGTTTGCCTTGTGGTCAGGAAGCTCCAAGCCTAGGATTTTCTCTTTTGTGTTACTTGGATTTTTATCCCTGCACCTATGTTTTTATGGTCTCTTTACTGAATGCTATCTTGGATCTTTTCTGAAATTAGAAAGTCATTAAATACAAAATAAATTAGAAAATAATTAAATAAGTAAAAACAAACAGGGATTAAATAAATAATAGAACATACTTATTTTTAGTTTAAGCTTTCTCAGTTCACTTGTTTCTCAATCCATCTTGCTATAAATTCTTTGTCTGCTAGAATGAACTGGACTCCAGTGGGTAAGATTACAAATACTTGCTTTCACTCTAATTATTCGTTTACAAATCTGTGCACCTCATTCTGAGCCCCTCCAGGTAAGGGCGATTTTAATTATCCTCAAATCCAAGTCACCTGTGGCTTAAAGAGAGCACTAAGATGTTTGCTGAATAAATGAATCAGAAAAAAAGTCTCTCACAAAAAATCTCACACCAGGAATCGAGTTTAAGGAGGCAGCCCCAGGACACCCAGGGTATGTCCTATTGTGGGCATATGTGGCATCTACAATCCAGGATGACAGCAAGGAGCAGATGACCCAAAGGTGCAAGAGTTGCCATCACTAGGCTGCAGTCACCAAGGGAAAGAAGCAAAGCACCACAGTTCGGTTGGCACAACCCAAGTAATTAAAATAACCCAAACACTTCACAGTTCCCAGAAATTCAATTATTTGGGATTTAACTGTATCCTGCATGCCTACCGTCAACTTTTTTAATTAGCTTGATGATGAACAAATGAGGCAGTGTGGAAGCTGACTTCCTTTTAGAAACTAGATTTCATTTAAATTAGAAATTCAAACCACTGGCATAGATGAAATGCTAAAATTCACTAATAAAATTTCTATTAACAACAATAATTTTGAAATATAAGGAAGCCTCAGGTGCTGGAGTTAGATTAAAAGAAAAGTTCTAAAATCTTTAAAATGAGCTTCCTGCTTTGTTTTCCCAGTTCACACCTGATAACTCAATTCCACTTCCTCTGGGTTTTTCCACAGTGGTCTCCTTATCTAAGGCAGGGGAACAAAACAAATTATTGTCTCACCTTCACAGATCTTGCTCTACAGTGAATTAGGGCCCAACGTCCATTCTCCCTCCCTGTTACTGTGCCTTCTTATGTGTGGAAGGTGGAAGGTTAACTACACCCTTGGACATCCCTGCAGGTGCACAGATCCCTGTGTGTGAGATACGGGAGGAGCCAGAGGGGCAGGGGCCACACTTGGTTTGCTCCGGCAGTTTTCGCTGACAAACATCTTTGCTTGTCCTGTGTTTGCATCAGCTGAGTTTCCTGTGTCCAGTCACTAGCTTCATAGGTGTGGAGGGGCAAGGCATGGTCTGGATCCAGCAGGCAAAGTGTGGCTCTGGGTCAGCCCTTCTGAGGTAGCTGTTGATCCCAGGATCCCAGCTTTGGTGACACAAGCCTGGAGCCAGCAGGGGCAACAGCATCCTGGGTTCCCAGAGAGGAACTGGTGCCCTTGGGGTTCTGGGACTCTCTCCTGGAGGCACAGTCCGGAGCTTGCTCCCACAGTCCTTCCAGTGATTTTCTCAGTTCCTGCTTCCCTGAGACAAATGCCAATCTGGCCTAAAATAGCTTGCTTCTTGTTTATTTTACAATCAAAAGAGTGAGAAGCAGTTGTGATAATTTTAACATGAAAAAGGAGTGTGCCTTCAAAACAATGGTATTATAATTGGTACTAGAAGCCCGGTGCATGAAATTCGTGCACAGAGAGGGTCCCTAGGACTGGCTGGCAATCAGGGCCAATCTGTGGGGTGACTGGTTGGGTGATCAGGGGGGCCCCTGCTGGCACCTGCCTTGGCTGGCCTGGTGCTGCCCGCTGGCCAGCCCCCCCCCAACTGCCACCGCCAGTCGCCTCCCTCTGTGGGGTGATGCAGGGCGATTGGGGGGCCCCCGCTGACTGGGGGCAGCTCCTGCATTTGTCTTGTGCGCATCATAGCAACCGATCGTTCCACCAGTTGTTCCACCGTTCAGTTAATATACATATTAGGTTTTTATTATATAGGATTCTAATAATTATTATTAACTTTAAATGCCATTTAAAACTCATCTATCATCCCATCTAAATAACTGATGTGCACAGAGACTTTCCAAAGACATTTAATGCAAAAAGTCTTACCAGCAGGCGTGGCTGTGGATTTTGGTGCTGGAAGCAAACTCCTGCGGGGGGTAGTGACACTGGAGGTCGCCAGAGGGGCCACGCGGCCAGCTCCCTTGGGTGCGTCTTTGGAAGGCAGGGCTGCTTTCAGGGCAGGCTGCTCTTCATTTCCAAAGGCTGAACCTGTGGGAGGCAGACAGTGGTCTAATTATATCTTCATGAAAAATGGATGGACCCCATTGCCATTTGCAGTCGCCAACCAATCCCGCTTTGGAACTCGACCTCTCAGTGAGTAGTCCTGAAAAGCAATTTTCCGGACCAGCTGTGAAAAAAGTTCCCTTCAGACACCACATAAAGTCTGTCATTTAAATATCCTGGGCAGGGGGCTCCATAAAAGTCAAGAGCAGCCTCAGTCCAGAGATTTTACATAAATGCATACACAAGCCACCCCCTCCCCCGCCACACACACACAAATATCTATAGCTACATGGCTGTGTAACTATATATGATATGCACTTATCTGGTAACTCTAACCCTTTCTTAGAAACCCATGTGAGGGGCTCAGGAGGGGTGAGAATAGGACTTACACGTGCTCCACTAGGCAGTTTATGCAGAGCTCCCTTGGACCCAGCTAATTCCACCTTCAGAATAAGAAGCGTGGGATGAGGGGAGACAGGGAAGCTTGGACACAGAGAATCCCTTTGAAACTCAAGAAGCTTTTGCTTGAAGAGCTGAAGCCTCACCAAACTGAGAGTTCCCTGAATTAGAGCCTAGGTTATTTCCAAGACAGAAGACATTTATGGATAATTTCAGTTTACTATTCAATACAAAAGCAGACTCTCTATAAGACGGTGTATTTGTGACTGACTGCTCTGACACTCTGAGGGTATGGCAAATTGGGGTATATGTCAGGTTTAAATGCACAATGCGGGTGTGGCCCAAGCTCTTCTGGATCTTTCCAAACCTACAGACAGTGACACCACCACCTATTTCCTGTTAAAGGACAAATCTTCTAAATACACCTGAGTACAACTGAGAGGCCCAATTTACTAAATTAAACAGAGAACCTTAAAGTTGGTCAGCTGAGAGGCACTCCTGCTGTAGGAGCACACTGACCACTGGGGGAAGCTCATGCATTGAGCGTCTGCCCCTGGTGGTCAGTGTGTGTCATAGCGACCGGTCGAATAGTTGTTAGGTCATTCAGTCATTTGGCTGCTTAGGCTTTTATATATACAGATGATACAGAGAAGAAGCCATGTTGAGACTGAATATTGAATGCCAACTTTAATTGAAAATTTTTAAAAAATTTAAGAAAAGTACTCTAAATATGGAAGTGGTACTGAGTTCCATAAATGCTGTGGGTACTTCATAACAATGCAGACAATAGGAAACCGTTGTTTACTAAGTGGAAGCAAAGAACTGGAAATAAACAAACTGTGCCTGAGTGAGCCAGGAAAATGTTTTTCTGGAGAATTCAGCCAGTGGAAATGACTTGTGTGTCTAATTCAGTCATCTCACCCCCAACAAACCTGACCCTACCCTTGCCTGCCTGGGTGGTAAATGGTGTAGACCTGGAAGAGAGCCAGCAGCTGTGGGAACTGCTGCCTCTGCCTCCCACCTCTGCACCTCTGCTCCCTCATTTGTAAGTGGGGAGAATGGTAATTGAGCTCACAGAACTAATGTGAGAGTTATAAGAACTAATGCAAGTGAATTTTTAAAAAGCTGATAAAATGTGTAGAGTAGTGTCTGGGACTCTCTGATATGTTATTAACACTTATAGGCCCCTTTTAAATTCAGTGGCTCATCATCACAGCAAATCAGTTTTCCATAAGAGCTTGGAAAGTGTTCAAGGGTTAATATCAGAACTGCTCTCAATGAGAATAAAGGAACGGGCTGAAGTAGATCTGATAGGAACTGCAGCTTGACTGTCTTCACAAAATGATGAACTACTCCTGACAAAGGGAAAGGTGAGAAGAGCAACAGAACAAACCACCACGCTGGAGAAGGACAGCATATCACCAACTCCATTACCCAGGAAATGGCCCGGACAGAGGGCCTGAGCGGTTCAGCTTCCCTAGAGATTCACAACTTTTTCAAATCGCTGGCTGCGATTCACAGGTTCACACCCACCACAGGCAGTGACTGTCATACTTTAATTAATTAGTAATTATATAGGTTTTAATTTATAAGTCTCTGACAGGTAGTGAGATTGAACATTTTCTTTTCACATAGGTATGGGCTATTCAAGTTTTTTCTTTTATAAGATGCCCCTTCATAACTTTTGTCCATTTTTCTACTGAAGTGTTTTGTCTTTCTAATTGACATATAGGAGTTCTCTGAATATTCTGCATACTGATGCTTTATTGGTATATATTTCAAATGGCTTGTATTCACACTTATGTGCCTTTATTCAGAAGTCTTCCATTTTAATGAACTTGATTTTTCTCAGTCTTTTCTCACTTGATTGGTACTTTGTGTGTCTTAGCCTTTCATTCCCTATCTGATATCATGAAGATGTTCCCATGTATATTCTTCTAAAAGTTTTAAAGTTCTATTTTTCATATTTATATAATTAATTCACCTGGAATGGGGCACTGAGCAGAGATCAGATTTGTTATAGCTGTTTGCTATACAGATAGCCAATTGTCCCAGCCCTGTATATTGGATAGTTCATTTTCTCTGCCATATCTGCATTTCCAGCTGTTGTATGTCAAGTTCCCATACATTAACCACCCCCAAATTTCAGTAACTTGCAGCAAGAGTTTATTTGTTGACCATGAATCACCTAACACAGGTGCTCTGGGTGGTCTGATATTCTGGGTAGCTCTACCCTAGGCAGGAACTCAGGGACCCAGGAAATTGTTTCTTACATATGACACCTAAAACACAAGTAACTGAAGAAAAAATTATGTTAGACTTCATCAAAATAAAAATAGTTGTGCTTCAGAGGACACTATTAATAAAGTGCAATGACAACCCATAGAACTGAAGAAAATATCTGCAAATCACATGTCTGATAAGGGTCTAGTATCCAGAATAAAGAGCCTTTATAACTCAACAATAGAAAGACAAATAAGCCAATTAAAAATGAGCCTTGGATTTGAATAGACATTTCTCCAAAGAAGGTATATAGATAGCCAATAAGTACATGAAAAGATGCCAATGTCATTAGTCACTAAGGAAACTTTAAACCCACTAGGATGGCTATAATAAAAAAATACAGATAATAACAAGTGTTGATGAAGATGTGGAAAAATTGGGAGGATTGTAATATGGTGCGGCTGCTTTGGAAAACAGTTTGGAAGTTCCTCAAAATGTTAGACATAGTTATCATATGACCCAGCAGTTCCACTGTTAGGTATGTGCTGAAGAGAACTAAAAACATATGTCCACACAAACTTATACATGAATGTTCATAACATTACCATTCATAATTGTCAAAAAAGTAGGAACAACCCAAATGTCCATCAGCTAATGAATGGATAACCAAATGGGATCTACAAGCTACAATATGAACCAATCTTTAAAAAACATTATGCTAAATGAAAGAAGACCAGCCCTAGCCAGTTTTGCTCAGTAGTTAGAGCATAGGTCCTAAGACTAAAGGGTCGTAGGTTCAATTCTGGTCAAGGGCTGGTACCTTGGTTGCAGGCTTAATCCCAGCCCTGATCAGGGTGTGTGCAGGAGGCAACCAATGGATGTGTCTCTCTCACATCTATGTTTTTTTCTGTCTCTACCCCTCCAGTCCACTCTTTCTAAAACTCAATGGAAAAAAATACCCTTGGGTAAAGATTAATAAATGAAAGAAGACCAGTACAAAAGGCCACATCTTGTATGATTCCATTTATATGACACTAGAGGCCCGGTGCACAAAATTTATGCACAGAGGGGGGTTCTTCAGCCCTGCCTGCACCCTCTCACAATCCAGGACCCCTCAGGGGATGTCCAACTGCCAGTTTAGGCCTGATCCTGCAGGGATCCTTGTGGGGTCAGGCCTAAACTGGCAGTTGGACATCCCTCTCGCAATCCAGGACCACTGGCTCCTAACCACTCATCTGCCTGCCTCATCGCCTCTAACCACTCTGCCTGACTGCCTAATTGCCCCTAACCACTCACCTACCTGCCTGATCACCCCTAACATCGCTACCTCAGCCCCCGCTGTGGCAGCTTTGTCCGGAAGGACGTCTGGAATGATGTCCAGAAGGTTGTTCGGCTCTCTGGTCTAATTAGCATATTATGCTTTTATTATTATAGATGTCCAGAATAGACAAATCCATACAAATGAAAAATAGATTACTGGCTGTCAGAATTTGGGAGAAGAGGAATAGGGAGTGACTGCTAATGGTAAGAGGTTTCTTTCTGGGGTGATGGAAGTGTTCCTGAACTCAATAGAAGTGATGGTGTATAACATGGGGAATATAAAAAAATCTACTGGGTTGTACACTTTAAAAGGGTGAGCTTTATGGTGTTTAAATTATATTTCAGTACAAAAAATATCTTCTATAATTTTCTTTCCTGGATACCCTGGCTAGAACAAGTTCCTTGGACTGTGATTCAGCTCTCTCCTCCCTCCTCAGGGCCTCCTAATACTCTTTTATCAGGGTTATTATTCCTATTTCTGTCCCACAGTCCTGCATTGGAGCTACAGCTGATCCCAGCCAGTCTGTCCCAACCAGTATGTCTCAGGGTCATCTGTCTCCTGGTGGCATGCTCTTGTATAGAAATAATACAAAAAGGAATATGTCTCAAACCCATTATTGCATCCCATTCGTTACAGCAGGATGACCACGCTCCTATGTGAGAATGATATTGAATTCATCCTGAAACCCCTTGGCCCTTCTCATCTACTCCCACTGAATTAGGTGTGAGTCTGAGCTGCTCTGCTCCTACTCTATGGAGACAGGAAGACACTTGCAAATTCAGGCCAGAAAGAACTGCACCACAGGTAGGCACTGGGCAGAGGAGGTTTGTGTTTGTAGGGCATCTTACTCCCTATACAAAATCAGGAGAGGTGCCTGCTCAACCTTCTCCATAGGATAATTATGACAATAACTGAAGTCACAATGAAAAGTTAGGGTTTCTGGACCAAATTCCAATATCTTTCCATGACTTCATTTATTGGGAATGCCAATCACTGATTCTAGATTTTAAAAAGAAGAATGGCAATGAGGACAAACACTAACCAGACCACAACGAGGTTCCTAAGAGGATGGCTGGAGAAGAAACGCAAAGCAGTTATTAATAGTATGAGGCACTACAGTCAAATTTTAAAAAACACATTTCACAGATTTTGAATATGTATCCACATTATAATGATGAAACTATTCTCTTCATTGATTTTTGAACAACCCCAGGCAATCAAGGTGTATAATGTTCTGGCTGCATGATTGCCTAATTGATGCACATTTCATTGATTGATTTGGCAGCATTTATCACTTGGTAGCAAAATTTAGTTTAATTATTAACATTATCTACTGAATGTTTTATTTTTCGTCTTCTGCATATTTTAGCTCAGGTGTTATTTTATTTCTCACATTAAAGAGCTGAAGTCTTACCATTTCAGCAAAGCTCTTTCCTTGTCACAATGCAATACGCCAGCCTCCACACTAGGCAGGGGCCCAGGACAGATGTGGCCTGCTGTCACATTCCAGTGGGGGTGACACCCAGACCACAAACAGACATAGAGCCACTAAGTCATCACAAACTGTGATTAGTTAAGAAAGAAACACAAGGGGCAGAGCTGGAGGAAAAACTCAAGGGCGAAGGAGGGAAAACCTACATTAGGTGGAGTGGCTCGAGAAGCTCTCTTGGAGGAGGTAACATTGAATTAAACATTTCTCTCAGCTGCGCACTGGCCTCTTACCTCCTTTATCCTTTCTTATTAATGCCATCATCATTGTTCTATAAAATTAGAATTAAAGTATCTCTCTTGCACCTCTCTTTCCCTTGTATCAACCAATGCAGTCAGTGGGGCTCCTTCTCCATAATGGACTTCAAAAAGAGGCAACTCAAGAGAACAGCAGTTCTTTATCCATCTTCCTGGAGGCCTAGGTTCTAATGAAAGGAGAAACCTGTGGCACGCATTTCACTACTCCCACTTTGCCTAAAGCAAATGGTAACTTCTCACAAAGTCAGGGTGGCCTAAGAATCCTTCTGAATGCAGCACCCAGGAGTGCGGTAAGGGATTCCAGCCCTGGACCAGAGGACATGTCCTCCTCTATACTCAGCATCATCTGACAGGATACACTTCTATAGGTGGAAGGCGATTCCTCTGGGTCCACAGGAACATACTGGGCTCCTGCTGTGAGGCCTCAGCTGCTGAGCTCTTCCAATTGGACAAGATAGCAAGGTCTTAGGAGTAATAATACAAGTACCACACAGGAGATCATGGATATCACAGGCTCTGCCCAAATTCAACACCAGATTGAAAAGTTATTAGCAATATTCTCTTTAAAAAGTTAATAAAGCCTCTGATGAAATACCTTATTATTTATGTATTTACCCTCTGTCATTAGGTTAATCTAATAATTAAATGAGAAAATGCACATAAAGCACTTTGCGAAGTGCCCAGTGCTCACTAAATGTTAGCGGTCAGCACCAGTACAAGCACCAGCATCAGTAGAAGCAGCTCTTTCATCAGCTGTCATGTCTGCAAGCTCCCTCTATGCCCCACACAAGTCCAAATGGCATCCAACTTGAGATCCTGTCCCCTTAAGACATCTCTAAGGCCACCCGATCATTGATGGGGGCAGATGATTTCTGCAAATAGCCAGTACTGATGCTAACAGTCATCTCTGCCTTCACACGGTCCTACTGCTTCAAGAGGTAGTCTTCCCAGTGCCCCAGGGTAGGCACCACTCCCCCAAATCCCATTCTTTAGACAATGATCTCAGAAGAGAAGGAAATCTTTGTCCCCCTACTTTCTGTCCTGCTCCCTCCTGGGCATTCTCCTCTTGGAGTCCATTCTAATACATAGCAAAGAGGATCCTCATTCTTATTTCTACTCTGGGAATAGGGTATAAGGACACAGGTGAGCGGTAAAATGAGAGTCATAGTCCAGGGACACAAATGTGAAAGAGAAATTAGGCCTATATGAATAGTGCCTTCCTTCATCTGAAAGTGTGACATTCTATGACATGGGCAAGTCTCCCAGTCCCTCAGAGCCCGGTCAAATGCCATCTTCTCTACAATACTGCCTCCCAATTCCCCTCTGGGTCACAGAACTACTTTAAGAAAGACCAAGCTGGTTAACAAAAAAATAAAAGGCAGGGGGTGATAATACCTTCTCAAAGTCACGGAAGTAATCACGAAAGATGAAAGCCAACATCACCCAGACCAAGACTTCTGAATCCTCACCACATAAATGACTCAAGGTCTCCTTCTGACTTGAAAAATTCTCTTTAATATCTACCAAGCCACATTTCCAAAGGAGAGAACACAGTCAAATATTGATGGAAGTTAGTTACTTAAAAGACTAATATGATATATCAAGAGCTATGTGAGTAATTAAAAGCAACTTTTTATATCAATGAGACCAGTTGTAGTAAATCCCTTCTCCCCATCTGAAATACTTAAAGCTTGACCCATCGTCCAGAAAAGTCTGGTTCATCGATGTGTGAATCTTCTAGTAGTTGATGTTAAAAATGAAGCATTTTGATTATATGCTTAATATGAGAGTTGTTAAAAGACCTCACCTGATTTTAACTTGATTTAAATTTTGGTATAGTTATTAATATGGTTTATGAAATACAAGAAATTACCAAGGGCTTACATATCACCTTTTATTAACAGAGCAGTAAGAAAATTTAGGTGTCCCGTTTCTATAGCTTGGACTTGATGATCTAATATAGTCTCCTTTGTGTTTCACAGGTCCATTTAATTAGGTGTTTTGAGGCATCTGAGGGACTCGTGGATGACTCTGTCAAGCACAGATTTAATGAGCCATGATTTAGCTGCAAACCCAGTTTAGATCCTAAGAAACCAAGTCAAATGTTGAAATATGGATCATCATAACTGAGCCCCAAACTCATTTTCCGTATAATTATACACATTGCAGGGCTGCTGGGCCGAAGGGGATGTACCATCCAGCTGGATTTCTTACACTCTGAAAAAGAACCTTTTCCATTCGGTAACTTCTGGGAAATGTGAAAACTTTAAGGGAGAAGAAGTTGAACAGCCTTTTAGGAAATGAACAGCATACTGACTTTATGGAGGTGTGTCAGCTAGTAAATCAACATAATATTCACTTGAACTCCAACAATTTTCTCTTCCCTCCTGGGAGCTAGAAAACTCTCTTCAGAGTCCAATAGGATAGTCATGTTTCTTTTTGTTGTTTATCAACACATGGGTTTTGTTTCTAAAGAGCAACTTCAGGGCTCTTTTCCTTTATCCCAGAGTTCTCAACAGGGCAGTGTCCACACCATGGACCAGATCAGCCTTTTCTGGGGTGGGCTGCCCTGTGCACTGTGGGATGGGGTGGCAGCATCCCTGGTCTCTACCCAGTAGATCTCTCTCTCCCTCCAGCTCACTCCCAAGTTGTGACAATAAAACAATGTCCCTCAACAGACATTACCAAACTAGAGGCTCAGTGCATGAAATTCATGCACTTGGGGCAGGGGTCCCTCAGCCCGGCCTGCACCCTCTTGCAGTCCGGGACCCCTCGGGGGATGTCTTCCCAATCTCCCTGGGCCTAAGCCGGCAGTCAGACATCCCTCTCAGAGTCCAGAGCTCTCACAGTCCTGGACCCCTTGCTCTTTACCACCTGCCTGCAGTGGAGGTGGGAGAGGCTCCTGCCACCGCTGCTGCACTGGCCAGCCATGAGCCTGGCTTCTGGCTAAGCGGTGCTCCCCCTGTGTGAGTACACTGACCACTAGGAGGCAGCTCCTGCATTGAGCATCTGCCCTCTGGTGGTCAGTACACATCATAGTGACCGGTTGTTCTGCTGGTCTTCCCGCCGTTTGATCAATTTGCATATTAGGGTTTTATTATAAAGTGTGTTCTTTAGGGGCAAAACTACCCCCAGCTGAGAACCATTGCTCTAACTGAATGAAAGACCTATTTAATCAAAACATAGTGAAAAGTGAGACTAGTATCTAAAATCCTGCTGGGTTTACCTTGATAGCTTATTCTTTAACAATACCTGATAGTTAATTTTTAATTAATCTTTTAGATGAACAAGGGCTGTATAAATATGCTATCAGCAATACTGAACAATGCTTTAATGACTGTTCAGTAGTGGAACCTCCCTGCTTTCCATATTTATTACCCTGGTCAGTCTCAGTCAGAAACTGGGAAGCTGGGCTGAAATATTTCTGATTTTGAGAGTTTTGAACCAAAGCTTTGAACCTGCAGGAGCTCTACTAAAGTCCAAATAAAAATATCTCGTTCACATGAATAGCAACTGATTGCAACTGAAATTCTATGGAGGAAACCCCAATAGAAGACAGATGGTGGATGCTTGTTGAGCAGTTTAAATTATAGTTTCATGGAGAATATCTCGTTTGTTGGAAGAACCTAGGCTTCTGTAGTAAAGTTTTAAAGCACTAAAGTTACTGGACTCATAAATAAAAACCAATAAAAATGAGTTCTTTGTTTTGGCTATCTGTGCCTTTCTGGCTATTAGTTCCCGTGACTGGGGCCGTGGTCACTGAGCCCTGTGCTAGGTTCTGCTCCCGCGCTGAGGCCATGGCCACCCTGGGACAGCCATTAACTTTTCTTGATCAGTGTCCCCATTTGTACCATCAGGAGAGTAAGCCCCAGTGGGACTAAATAATCACATACATGGTACATGGTACATGGAAAGCTCCCCTCTCCTGGCCTCTGAAAACCACGTGCTCTGGCTCCTTAGTTTATAAATATATTTTTTCAAGTCCCTTCTAATACAAAATTTTGACATTGAAAGCCCTATTGTCATGCATTGTTATTTCTGACTGGTACCCATTGTGCCAACCATCATCCATGCAAAATAAAATCGCAATTGTTTAAAAATCTATCATAAAACCACTCAAGTGAATATTATTCAAACTGCTTTTTGCAAATGATCATAAATGGCATAATAAATGAAGTTTACAACCCTTTTAAAGACTTCAGTTTTTTCGAGGTAGAAGCAAAGGTTTAAGCTGATCACTCCCTTGGGGAAACCACTGGTGGATGGTGTCAGCAGCCTCCACACTCAGCCTAAAGCAGGGAAGCTGGGCTCTGTCTGGGTTCTGGGTTTTATGAATCTCTGACACCAAGCTCAAGCCCTTAGGAGCTTCAGCTCGTCGGCAAGTCCCTCTCCCCCTTTGGGTGCTTTCCCCTTGAGGCCTGCCAACAAAGGCCAGGTCTTATGCTGGATGATGGGGAGGGTGCAAAGCAGGCACAGGCATCTCCAGGGCAGGGTGCCCCGTCCACACCGGCCACACCTGCAGCACACGCCTGCCTTCCCTCCACTCAGCCCCAGCCCGAGCAAGGCCAGCTAATGGCTTCTTTTGCACTTTGTTGTTTTTATTTTTTTAAAAATCCATAAAGTTGAAGAATGTTTGTATAAGTCGAAAGTGACTATCCATATCTATTATTCATAGAGCTTAAAATTCACAAATTAAGGTTTAAAGCAGAAGCATTTTAATCAAAAGCAAAATCTGGACTTGTCATTAGAACCTGTGGCTTAAGGGCACAGAATTCTGAGGGCTTCTCCCTAACTAGGTGGCAGTGGTACCTTTGGGCCAGGTGGGTACAACTAAGATGACTGAAAACTTCTTTGTTTTCCATCCTGAACAGTAAGATGCCAAAGGCTGTGTGCACAGAAAGGAAAGAATGGGCCAGGCTGCTGCCTAGGAGCTTAAGCAAAAGTGGAATAAATTGTTTTCTAAAATGTTTATGAAGTGCAACATCTGCTAAGGTCTTCTTCCATAAGAAGACTTCTGGGTAAACTGGCAGCAGATAGGAACAAAATCCTGGGCTACTCAAAGGAGGAAATTTTTTATTTTAAATAATGGCAATTTCTGAACATAAATGTAATCAAGATGTGTGTGGGAAGCAGGATTCTAAGATGTCTCCCAAGAGCCTGGCTCCTCCGTGGACACCCCTTGCACAGTCACCCGGGGGATGAATGTGAAGGACTTGCCTTCTGTGATTAGGTTATGTGAAGGCACAAGACTTGAGAAAAGGGAGATTATCGGGGTGTGCCTGACCTAATTACATGATCCCTTTAAGAGTACAGTGTTTTCTTTGGGTAGAGGCAGAAGAGAAAGTAAAAGATAGATTCAAAGCACTAAAAGGATTCAAAACACTGTCTCGAGCTTGAAGGTGGAGGGGACCAGCAGCAGGAAATGCTGGCAGCCTCAGGTTGCTGAGTGTAATTCCTGACTGACAGTTGGTGAGAAAAGGGGGACCCCAGTCCTGCAACCGCAAGGAAATGAATTCTGCCAGCAACCGAGCTGGGATGTAGATTCTTCTCCAGAGCCTGGAGATAGAACTGGACCCAACCAATACCTTGAATTCAGCATCTGAGACCCTGAGCAGAGAACTCAGCTCTGCTGTATGTGAGTTAATAAGCAGGTGTTTTAAATCACTAAATTGGTGGTAATTTGTTAGGCAACAATAGAAAACTCCTATAGACTAATGGTGCTTCAGCCTGGGAAATGTGAGCAGAGCTGGTCTGGTTTAGGGATGAGGGGAGGTGGGCCTCAGGGAAAGGGAGGCTGCATCAGAGGTGGGGACAGACGGGAGCACTTAGCCACAGTGCCCTAGGGACTCCCGGAGGCTGTGCTGACCCTTGTGGCCGCCCCATAGTGGGAGGCACAGGGTCCCACCACATATGTTAGACTCTCACAGAAATGTCTGTCTTCTTGAATGGAAGTTCCCTCATCTGTGAAGTATATCCTGGTGCAAATTTAAAGAAATAACTCAGATAAAGCATCCAGCAGAGCCCCTGACACATAGGAGATACTCAATAAGTGTTACTTTCCTCTCCCTTCCAGTCTCTTTGCCATCCTCCTCTTTTGAAAATACAAGACGATTCTTTGCTCATTTGCTAAGCTTCCAGTGATTCCCCACCTCTTATAAAGTGAAATCCAAGCTCCTTGGAGATAGAGGAGGCCACTCTTTCCTTGAGTCTAAAGGTCCACAACACTCAACTATTGATAATGCTGTGCCTGCCCTGCTGGGGTTTGGCTTTGTTGCCTTTAAACATGTGGCTCTTTGTTTCTGTAATGCAGTGGTTCTCAACCTTGGCTGCACATTAGAATCACCTGGGAATCTTTTTAAAATCCTGATTTTGGTGCCAATATGCTCTGCATCTTCCTTCTCCCTTGGGATTTACGGTGGGGGCTTTTCTTCGCTACAAAGAAAACAAACTTTCCAGAGGATGGGGCCCAGAAATCAGGATTTTAAAAAGATTCCCAGGTGATTCTAATGTGCAGCCAAGGTTGAGAACCACTGCTGTAATGCCTTTCCCATTCTTTCCTGCCAGGTGAAGTCTGCTTCATTCTTCAAAACCCAGCTCAGGTGTTGCAACCATAGTCAACTATTCTGGGAAGGTAATACCATCTTGCTCTGATGTGCTGGTGTCCTCTGCACATATATTTACATTTGCACTTGCCACATGGTAGTGATAAGGACGTTGGAATAGATCCTGAGGGCACCAGAAAGCCACTGAAGGGTTTCAATAAAGGAATTACGTGGGTGTGTGCACGATGACCAGGGCTAAGGAGTGGGAAGATGGATTAGAATGGGACAAGGCTGGTGGTAAAGAAATGATCTGAAGCTATGTCAGTCTATCAATGAGACGAAATAAGGGGACCGGCTAAACAATATCCATTGCCAATAGCACCAGGTACATCAACTGTTTTGCCACAATGAAGGCCTGACCAGAAGGCGGCAACTTCAGAGAGAAAATGCTTATAAGCAGGTGAGAGAGGTCCACATTATGGTTGAGGGTTCATCACTGGTTTGAAAATACCTGCTGGATAAGTCTTCACTGGGCTAAGATGTGCTAATGAGCCTGGATTTGGTCCAACTCTAGGTCATGATAGGATTCTGACTGAGGTGTGAGGAGAGTTATTTCAATGAACATAGAGCTAATTTAGGATAAATTAGGAGTGGAACAAATCCTGGAATGAAAAACAACTGTCCCTTTGTAGTGGAGCTACTAGTTGTTTTGCAATGTGTCAAACATTTTGAAACACTGGAATTAAATCTTCCATTTCTTTCCCTCTCTGTTTTTAGCAAATGAAAGTGCAGTCTATTCTGCTCACAATTATTTTCAAAACCATCATAGAACAATGCCACCAAATGACCCAAAGAAGTTTAGAACCAGAACAGAATGTGGGTGAGCTCCTTTAACTTTGTGTGTAAATAGTCAGAATTTCCTTTCTGGGATGACGGTTGGACAGATGAACCAGAATGGGCTGCATGCAATTCCAAAAGAAACCATCTAACAGAGGAGGGAATCCTCATTTAATCTTGTCTGAAATGGAAAAGCCCCAGGATTAACCTCAAAAACAAAGGCTGGCTGAGGCTTACCCCCCTTCCTCGCTCTCCCCCACCTGAACCCTTCCATTTCTATTCTGCTCGGAACGCTGGAGATGTGCCCCCTTAGCCACGTCTGCCTACCTCTGCCTCCAGCTATGCACAGTGCAGTCACAGTGGCTGCATTTGGAAATGTTCACTGGGGAGCTACTTACTAGTAATCCTGATGCAAATGGGCTCTGGGGGCCAAAACCATTTTGCTTGTAAGCCAGGGGACACTCAGAACTTGGCATCTTTCAGGAAAACATCACAGCACATTTAATTTAAATATAAAATTTTGTGAAAAAAAATTTTAAGTGGTGGCATGGGTATTATAACTTTAAAACTACTGAACAGGAGAGACAGAGAAAGCAAGGAAGCAAGAGGTTCATGATTGTATAGTTTGATTACTAGCTCAGCTGGTGGTTATATATTTCTGGATCAACAGCACGAGAAGTTGAAAGCGTGCAGGATGAGGTGAGGTGGAGGTAATCTGAGCTGGCAGTGTTTTCATATTCCTGCTAAGTGCCACTCTATTTTCCGTCACAGGGAAGGAATCACTGGTGCAAGCAGAAAGCTAAATGGATTGGAGGTTTAGGAGATGGAAGAGCACTTACTTTTAAACTGGGTTGGGATTGGAAAATTCTTCCTTGAGTAACTAATGGCATGTTTCTCAGGGTGGAAATCCCACTGTCTCTGCAAATGAAACACGAAGGAGGCTGAGTGCTTTCCACACACCTAGCTTCCTCAAAGCATCAGCCAATGGTCACGCGGCGGCACCAATCTCCCCGATAAGAAACCTGTGCCATTAAGACATATAAATGAGTAATCACAATGTTGTGCACCTGAAATTAATGTCATATTGTATGTTGACTGTAATTGGAAAATGAATTAAAACAAATAAGTACAGCCCTAACCGGTTTGGTTCAGTGGATAGAGCATCGGCCTGCGGACTGAAGGATCCCAGGTTCGATTCCAGTCAAGGACATGTACCTTGGTTGCGGGCACATACCCAGTAGGGAGTATGCAGGAGGCAGCTGATCGATGCTTCTCTCTCATCGATGTTTCTAACTCTCTATCCCTATCCCTTCCTCTCTGTAAAAAAATCAATAAAATATGTTTTAAAAAACAAAACAAAACAAGTACATAAAGGAAATAAGTACACAAAGGCGTACGTCTACACTGCACCCAACCCCATCACACCAACCCGATGGGCAAACACTGTGCCTATGCCTGCATGAAGTACTTCCTACATCCATTCCGCTCCATAGCCTGGTTCCAGGGCCAGGCCATCCATCTCTGTCTTTATGTTTATGTGTTGGTTTATTCACTCATTCACATACTCACTCATATATTCATCTCATTCAACAGAAACCCCCACCCCCCCCCCCGCCCCGGCCCCCGCGTGCCTGGGAAAGACCACACTATGGAAGTACTAGTGGAACTAAACATTTAGCAAAGAAGGCATGAAACATTATTCACAATTAGGCCTACAGTAGTCTCCCCTTATCCAGAGGGATACATTCCAAGGCCCCGGTGGGTGTCTGAAATCATGGATAGTACTGAACCCTACACAGTCTATGTCTTGTCCTACACATACAGACCTTTTCACTTAAAGGAAGCACTACCATGGCTTCTCCGTGACACATCTGAATTGCCAGCATCACTGCTCTTGCACTTTGGGGTCATTATTAAACAACATAAAGGTGACTTGAACACAATTGATAGGGGCAGAAATAGAATATTGGGGAATAGCTGTAATTGTAAGAAACATTAATCATGCTTTGTTAACCATGGTTGTTTTATTCTGATTTAAAAGGCACATTCTAACCTGGCTGGTAGTTGCACGTGGGAACTTGGAGCTCACCTGGAAATGCAGCCCATCCTCCCCTTCCGGGAGCTATTATCATGGAAGGATTAACAACTTTGTTGCAGAAACCAGAGCCTCCAGCTCTTTGAAGACCCCCAGCCCTTTTCATATTGCCAGCCCTTTGAAGATTCCCAGCCTTTGCATAACTGCAGGCCTTTGTAAATCTCTAGCCTGCCTTACCTATACACTGTCCATTTGGCATATCCTTTTGCCTACTTCCCATATAATCTTTGTCCTTCTACCCAATATAAGCAGCTGGCTTATGGTGGGCAGCAGAGCAGACTTTGTAGATGACCTCCTGCTCTCCCATGCTGCCAGCAGTATTGGAATAATTCTGTCTCTGCTGAATTGGCTCAAGTAGTGACAGGTAGCATGGACTCATTGATTGTCCGGTTACACAATCACTGGACCACAGCAGTTGATCTGATAATCTATAAGGCTACTAAGTGACTAATGGGCTGGAGCTTATGCAAGTGGAGACACTGCACAAAGGGATGATTCACGGCCTGAGATTTCATCCTGCTACTCAGAATGGCTTGCAATTTAAACTTATAAATTGTTTGTTTCTAGAATTTTCCATTTAATATTTTTTACCTTGGTTGACACATCAGGTAACTGAAACCACAGAAAGTAAAACAGCAGAAAAGGGGAGACTACTGTACTAGTAATTGCACCTCAATCCCCCAACCTCGTCATTGCCCAACTCCACCACGTGCTCTATTTCTTCTCCACAGCCCAGTTCGCCTTCTAACATACTATAACATCCCCCAGTTTATTGTTGTTGTTTTTTTATTTATTTTGTCCTATCCCATTAGAATGTAAACCTACAGGGATCTTGTCTCTTTGTTCACTGAAGTGTTCCAAGCACCTAGAACTGTGCCTGTCATGTCTGTTAAATAGCTCTTGAGAGGGTGAATAAATGGGATACAACCTATGTTGGAAAAGTACTAGGAATTTTGGGAAAGAATAACTACAAATTCTAACCTAACCTGGGATGGTGGGGGAAGGTCTGAAAAGATTTCAAAGAAGTCGATGTAGTGTTAGCTGTGACAGATTTTTTTCTCTTGGTGATGCAAGTGCCTGTCTTAAGCTTTGCTTGCTGAGCCATCCATTTCAAAAAGACAACCACTTCAAAGAGAAGACTGTTATCTGTAACTAGAGGTCCCGTGCACAAATTCGTGCACCAGTGGGGTCCCTCAGTCTGGCCTGCGGGATTGGGCCGAAACCATCTCTCTGACATCCCCTGAGGGGTCCCAGGTTGTGAGAGGGCACCGGCCAGGCCAAGGGACCCCACCAGTGCACAATCAGGGCCGGGGAGGAATGGGGGAGGTTGGCCAGCCGGAGAGGGACTGTAGGAAGGCTCCAGGGCATGTCTGGCCAGCCTTGCTCAGTCCAGATCAGCCAGACCCCAGCAGCAAGCTAACCTACCAGTCAGAGTGTCTGCACCCTGGTGGTCAGTGCACGTCATAGCAAGCAGTTGAGTGGCCTTCGCATATCGTTAGCATATTATGCTTTGATTGGTTGAATGGACGACTGGATGACCAGACACTTAGCATATTAGGCTTTTATTATATAGGATAAACTTAGTCCGGTCAGGAGACTAGATAAAGAGCCCCCAAGAGGCACCTTTGTTTTGGAGATCTTGACTTCAATAACTGGCCTTTGGGCTATTTTTTTGTTTTCTATTCCCAAACTTTACATTCCTGCTTTTATGTTTTACATTCTCCAATAAAAAGTGATCCCACAAAAACCCTATGACCTCACCCTAGACCCCAATAAAAGCAGAGCCCCAGGCCCATGCACACTCCCTCTCTCTACCCTCCACCTCATTCTGTGGTCCTGGGCATGCTATGTAATTTCCAGATCTTGTACGTAATAAGCCTGCATCCTTTCTAAGTTTTCTGATGGTTATAGCTGAGGGAAGACTTGCAGTCATAATAAGTACCACAAGCTGGGCCAGCCACAACATTGGTAATTGATAGGCTAAGACCAGCCAAAACAGTCACATTTACACTGAAACCTGAGGACGAGGTGAGCTATATGAATAGGGTGGCAAGTGCCCAGGGAATGGAGCAGCACATGCAAAGGCCCTGAGACAGGAAGGAATGATGAACCAAGTGGATTGAAAGATGGCAAAGACGGGAAATGGAGGCAAGGAGAGGGGGGCGATGATGGGTGAATCTGAATCTGGTAAGGAGATAGGGCCTGGATCATACAGGCCTATAGATTACAGTAACACAGTTGGTTTTTAAGCTAAGAGCTATGGGAAGGCACTAAAAGGTTTTCACAGGGGAGTGACATGATCTGAAGAGCATTTTTCAAAGATCCCTCTGGCTGCAATGAAGAGACAGCAAGAGTGGTTATGGAGAGAAGGATATGTGTTTGTTGTAGTCCAGGAGTGAGATGATGACGCAATTATTGAACACAGTTGTGGTAGAATGACTGTGACATGTCAATTTTTCCTATCCCTAAATTTCTCCAATGAAAAACCACCTGATGGAAAATTTAGTTGATGTTGTAGCAAAGGCAAAGTTGTCCAAATGATATAAATTTTCCAGAATACCTGGCATATTTTTTAAAATTAATGATAAATGAAGGTTCTGACAGTAAAAATTTCATGGAAAATATTTGTTATTATATCATGTTGTTATTGTTTATTAATCAATTTATATATTATTTTCATGTACATTTTCTTTCATCTCTGACACTTCTATTATAGAGAAAGGGAAAATAGTGATATTAAAATATTTCTTCTAATTAATTTCCTTTCAATGTTCACGAATTTGTGCACCAGGCCACTAGTTGTAATCTAAAAACAAATATGTAATGTCTTAAAAGAAGCTGGCAAAGAAAGAAACAGGAGGAATGAGGTATCTGTGGTCACTTAAAAGAATTATAATTTTTATTTTCTGAAAGTTTGGATTTTATGTGTAGTTTTCATAAAACTGCCATACTGATTGGCAACAAAAAAGAAAACAAATTAAAAAGATAAATTTGAGATTAAAAAAAAACAGTTCATAGAAAATACTCTTCATAAAGTGGAATCCTAAGAGATAAAACTTGCATTTGTTTTCTGAGAATGTTCATCTCACAGTTCGAACCTTAGCACTTATAATTTTAATCATACGAGATCACTTAGAACCAAACACCTACTGATAATGCACTGAAATTTTGATATTGCATCAAGAATCCAGTTGAAATGCAGGTTTTATTTATTTTGACCTTACACTGATGAAACTTGTTTTTTTTCTAGCATTACAGCTGTATTCGTGCAACAGATCTGGGAGCAAATGTCCTCGACTTTGTAAACAAAGCTCAGATCTTTGATGTCACCCTAAGCCTTTCCATCTTCATCACAAACAACATTAAATGTTCAGAAACTGTGTTACATCAGGCAGTTGGCACTTTGCTAAAGTTCTTACAGTTGAGAAAGATTACTAATTAGGCCAGAGTTGTTATCATCCTCTATCCCTGTGGGGTCTGAGTTTACAAATAACTCCATGGCTTGAGAGTAAACCATGGGAGGTCTAAAGAGAGCTTCAAGAATTCAGAAACCATGTGCAAAATACGTATGTTTCTGAGACCAAGGTCCATAGGTATTTTTTTCAGATTTTCAAAGGAGTCTTGGAGCTCCCCAAAATTTGAGAACCTCTTGGGTTGCACCCTATCTGTCTGTTCTGGTTAGTTCTGCCCCAGAATCCAACAAATGGCCTGATGCCTGAGCTACTCCAAGCACACAGAGGAATACATGTGCCACCCATTCTGTGCTCTGGCTGGAGGTCCCACACCCACTGGATGATGATAGCCTCGCACTGGCCACCACGACCATTTCTCATATACCACCCAACTCAGTAACTGTCCTGGGTTAGGTTCTCAATAAGTATTTGCTGAATCTAATTGAAGTGAATTAATTGAAAAAGGAGATTTATTATGTATAGGCCATATAAGTATATATAAATTGAGGCCCTGAACTGACCATTGACATGAATGAGTGTAATTAGTCATCAGCCCAGACTCCCAGGCAAAGATGTGGACAGACTAGCATTCAGGGATCCTCTCCTACTTCTGCCCCAATATTTCTCACACATGAACATTCTGGATAAAATACAACAAAGTAATTTTCAATGACATAGTTGAGCCGAAACCAAGAAAGGGAAATCTCCAGCTATAAGAAGTCAAGAAGGAAGCAAAGCAATAGAAGTGAGTAGGAGTGGAAGCCAACCAACTCATGGGACACTCCCTTCATGTCTGGCATCTTGACAGCCTCGTGGGTGCCAAGTGCAGGCTAGAGGCCACAGGGAGCTGTAGACGTGTGTTCTTGCCTAAAATCAAGACATGGAGGGTTCAGAGGATTCCACCCTTGGCCCGGAGAAGCAGCACAGAAGCTGGCTATCTGCCTGGGGCCTGGGTAGCAGGATCACCTGAAAAATGCTGCGAAGGGGTGGATTTTGGGGCATGGGAAACCCCGGCTGAGAAATTATCATACAATGGACCCAGAGTGAGTGAGAGCCCCTGGGACCCTGTTAGAGACACAAAATCATCTACAAGGATTGTCTATGACGCAGAGCACACAGGACTGTGCTGGAACATGAGTGCACATCCATTCAATTCCAAAATGTTAAAAACCCTTCAGTCACCTGCAGTGCTCACGGTGTTATATAAATAGACACAGATACCTAAAGTTAAAGCAAACCAGAGCTACTGGAAATGTAAAAAAAATGTTTTCTAAATAACTCTTGGATCAATTAAACTACCAACACTATTACCAAAGAAAATAAAAATTTAAAGAATACAGATGAAAACAGCTGGCCTTCAGGAATAAGTTTATTTTCTGTGTTTCATCTTTCTACCTTTCTCCTGCTCTTTCCAACAGAGAACTTGACAATTGGCCACATTCCAGGACTCTGAGGGGACACACCCGAAACTGACCAATGTTAGGCACAGACTGCAGGTCTGAGGCTCTGCACCTCCCCGGCAGAAAGCTGGGGTGCAGTTCCAGCATGGTTCCTGCCCGGAAGGACAGGGACATCTAGTGTTCTCCCTCTCCTCTCTTCCTCCTTTACAGACACTGCTGTGGCCAGCCCAGCCCAGCCCAGACATTTGCGCAGTGTGTGTTGTCTTTCGCTGTTTCCATTCCTCATAGTGCTGGTGGTCATGTATGATGCCGGGGCTGACTGTCAGACCCTGAATGAGCCACAGATAAACACATTACTTTAACACACGTTTCGGTGAAAGAGAGGGCTAAGGCACTACTTGGCTGTTGCCGCCAAGTAACCCTGTTCACTTGCCTCCTTTGGCTTTTATTGTCATAACAGCTTGAACTAAAATAACCTCTAGATACAATAAGCAAGGTAAGCATCCTTGAGAAAGTACTGTATATGCATCTACAAGGTCAGGTCTTTAAAGACTAAACATAGAGATTCTAGCAAAACACCCCGGGGGATCGGACTTGTTTGGGAAAGTCAAGGTAGGGGCTGCCGCCTTCAGCAAGGTCCCCTCAGAGGCCCCTGACCTTTCGGAGAATCCTCCTTACAGACATTCCAACCAAGTCCCGTGCTTCCCCACAGTATTATACTTTTCTAATACCGTACTATATTTGGGCTTGCATGTTGAAAAGGGTAAAGCAGAACAGGCTTCGCTAGTGCTGTTTATCAGAACCTATTTAAGTCTCCTCTGACGAGGAAAAATTAGTGTTCGACATTGTTCAGCCCAGTTTTCTTGGTTCCTTGAGCCCTCGGTGATCCTGTGGGAAAAGGTGATTGACTGAAGTCAGGATTCTGTGTCCGTGTAGTCCCAGAAAATAATGTAGCCAAGGAGCCAATCTCACCCAAGTTATTTAATTAAACCTACAGAATATAGCCAAAGGTATATTCAGAGAAATGTATAACTTCTGTGACAAGAGAGAATAAAATAAATGAATTAAACAATCAAGAGAAGAGGTTCTAGAAAATGCAAAGAAATATTGCCCATTGAAAGTGAAAAGACTGATTTAAAGATTAGAAAAAGTCATAAATTAAGAAAAAGAGAAAAATGGTTATTTAATAAATTAGTGTGGTTTTGTTTGTTTTAGGAAACAACCTCAATATACCACACAAACCTCTAGGTAAGCAAGAAAAATGCAAATATGTAATATCTATCTATGTATATAAAAGGCTAATATGCAAAGTGTTCGACCTGGAGACCAGGAGTTTGATGGCTCACTATGAAGTGCACTGACCACCAGGGGGTAGGGTGGAGCAAAGGAAGGCCCGGCCAGCAGCTGGGGAAGGAAGGCCCTGGCCGGCAGCCAGAAGGCCCTGACTGGCCCTGATTGTCGCCAGGCCCAGGGACCCTACCTGTGCATGAATTTCATGCACTGGGCGTCTAGTCTGATATAAGAGATGAAGACAGAGATACAGATAAAACTTGAATTGTTTGCTAATGAATTAGGAAATCTGGGAGAAGTGGATAATTTTGTAGGAAAATATGTTATAGAAAACAACTGGAATACCTAAATAGAAAAAAAAATCATTTAGAAAATTTCCAATTACTGATTTTTAATAAGCTCCTGACTAAGATGATTTCACAAGTGAATTAGAAAGAATTAGTATGACATTAATGAGTTCCAGAGTACAGAGAAAAATAATTCAATATTATAAAATCTATTTAATTTATTGTATCAACAAATAAGGAGAAAAATCATAGAAGTCTGTCAATTATTGGTTTAAACATTTCTCAAAAGCCAATCTTTATTTCTAATTGAAAATAAAGATGGAATAAAAACAGAATAGGATAATTCCTTAAAAGGATAAAAGCACGTATTTCATATCACCAGCTAAACCATTAAGATTAACAATCACTAAAAGCTTCTCAGCAAAGCTGAAAATGAGATAAAAGTATTCATTAACACTATTATTATTTAATATTGTTTTAAAACTGCAGCCCAAACAAGAGAATAAAAGCAAAGCTTTAAATATTAAAAAAATCATTATTTGCATTATTTGTTAGTATATCACTACTAACATAACTAGGAAGTCCAAAAAGCTTCAACTGGAAATATTGTAATCAATATGCATGCAATTAAATGACCAGTTAAAAATATAAATACCAATACCTCTATTAGTATAAGAAAAAAGAACAAAATTTTATTCAAATTATTTGCAAGTAAATAAAAAATATATATCAATTTAACTGAAATTGTGTGAGACTAATAATAAAAAGAAGTACTAACTCCTGTATTGTGGGGAGGTGATCTTTAATAAATGATTTTGGCCGAAACCGGTTTGGCTCAGTGGATAGAGCGTCGGCCTGCGGACTGAAGGGTCCCAGGTTCGATTCCGGTCAAGGGCATGTACCTGGGTTGCGGGCACATCCCCAGTAGGAGATGTGCAGGAGGCAGCTGATCGATGTTTCTCTCTCATCGATGTTTCTAACTCTCTATCTCTCTCCTTTCCTCCTGTAAAATATCAATAAAATATATTTAAAATAAAAAATAAAAAAATAAATGATTTTGAAAGGCCATATTCTATATAATAGAAGCCTAATATGCTAAGTGTCTGGTTGTCCGGTCAACCGTTCAACCAATCAAAGTTTAATATGCTAATGATATGCTAAGGCCACTCAACCACTCGCTATGACGTGCACTGACCATCAGGGGGCAGATGCTCCAACCGGTAGGTTAGCTTGCTGCTGGGGTCTGGCCGATCAGGGACTGAGCAAGACAGGCCGGACACACCCTGGAGCCCTCCCACAGTCCTTCCCCAGCTGGCCAACCTCCCACATCCCTCCCCAGACCCGACTGTGCACTGGTGGGGTCCCTCAGCCTGGCCTGCGCCCTCTTGCAATCCGGGACCCCTCGAGGGATGTTGGAGAGCTGGTTTCGGCCCAATCCCGCAGGGCAGGCTGAGGGCCCCCACTGGTGCAGGAATTCGTGCACCTGGCCTCAAGTTGAAAACAACTTTGGAAGACTAGCAGGGGGTGTGAGGAATAGAAGAAGAGGTAAAAGGGGTGTACCACCACCAGAGAAATATGCTATATAAATGCCAGCAGTAAATGCTATGTATTATACAGCATGAAGTAAACAAATCCATAAAGTAGAGAGTCTACGGGGAGAGCTCAGCAGGTGATAAAGGTGGCATTACAAATCAGTGAAATAAAGACCTATTTTCTAACTGTTTGTACAATTGGCTAGTTGTCTAGCTACAAATCAAATTTGACCTCATTCTTCAGCTTTCCACTAAAATAAATTCCAGGTTAACTAAAGATTTATATCTTAAAACCTAGAGGAAAATAAAATGTGTCTGAGCAAAAACCAAGACAAAATCAAAATAAACAAGTGAATATACCAGGAATGAAAAAAATCTTTATTAGCAACATTTAAAAAGACAAAACAAAAAACAGAATTAATGATCAAGGTATATACATTTTACTCTAAAAGGTAAAGAAATTAACAAAAATACTACTGTAAATAAAATCAATATAAACAACAATACATGTGGGAAAAAATATTTGCAAAATATAAGATAAGCCTGGCTGGCATGGCTCAGTGGTTGAACATTGACCTATGAACCAGGAAGTCATGGTTCAATTCCAGGTCAGGGCACATGCCTGGGTTGCGGGCTCAATCCCCAGTGTGGGGTGGGCAGAAAGTAACTGATCAATGATTCTTTTTCATCATTGATGTTCCTCTCTCTCTCCCTCTCCCTTCCTCTCTGAAATCAATAAAAATATATTGAAAAAAATATATACACAATGGTTTACTGGGCTTAAAATAAATTTTTAATAAGTTAATAGGAAGATGAACATCCAAACAGAGAAATTAGCAAAATATATACAGGTAATTAATAATAGAAGAAATATAAGGGATAATAAATGTGTAAAGAGAAACTGATGATTAATCAAAGAAATGCAGATGAAAACCTGAGATATCACTTTCTGCTTGTATAACTGGCAGAGCTACAAAAATCTAACAATTGTCAGTGTTGGTGAGGGTGTGTGGAAAGAGGCAAACTCAGCCATTCTGGGGGAGCATAGTGACCTTACAATAAGGAAAATGGCCTGCTGTATCAATTAGCACTTTGTATAACCTTTGATGCACTTTGAGGAATCAATCTGCAAAAGGCATCAAACTAGTATATGCAAGTCACAGTATCTTATCTAATCTACACTAATAAAAGACAAACATGCAAATTGACCATACCTTCACTACGCCTTAAGCCATGCCCACCAGCCAATCAGAGTGACTATATGCAAATTAACCCAACCAAGATGGCGGCCGGCAGCCACAGAGCTGGAGAAAGCAGGAGGGTTGGTTGCCCCAATGATGGAGGAAGGCAAGCTTCCCGCCTGCCACAGCAGGCTCTGAGCTCCACTCAAAGCAACAGAGTTTCAATTATAGAAGGTAAATAAACCCCAGATACCTGCTTTCAGCTGGCCGTGGCCACGGAGCTGGAGCGAGCAGTAGTGGGTTGCCCCCAGTGATGGAGGAAGCCAAGCTTCCCCCCCACCTGTCCTGGCCGGCTCTGAGCTCCTCTCAAGGCTACAAAGTTTCAATTATAGAAGGTAAATAAATCCCAAAATAAAAAAAGAAAAAAAAAAGAAAAAAAGGAGAGGCTGGGAGCTTTTGTTGCCAGGGAGGTTGGCCAGCCTGAAAACAGCCCTCAGCCCCTCACCCAGACTGGCCAGGCACCCCAGTGGGGACCCCCCACCCTAAAGGGGGTGTGGCCAGCCTGAAAACAGCCATAAGCCCCTCACCCAGGCTGGCCAAACCTCCATGGGGTGAGGGTCCCCACTGGGAGGGGGCTTGACCAGCCTGCAAACAGCCATCAGGCCCTCACCCAGGCTGGCCAGGCACCCCAGTGGGGATCCCCACCCTGAAGGGGGTGTGACCAGCTGCAAACAGCCATCAGCCCCTCACCCAGGTTGGCCAGGCACCCCAGTGGGGACCCCCACCCTGAAGGGGGTGTGACCATCTGTAAACACCCATCAGCCCCTCACCCAGGCTGGCCAGGCACCCCAGCGGGACCCCCACCCTGATCCGGGACACCCTTCAGGGCAAACCAGCAGGCCCCACCCATGCACCAGGCCTCTATCCTATATAATAAAAGGGTAATATGCAAACTGACCCTAACAGCAGAACGACTATGAATGACTGGTCACTATGACACACACTGACCACCAGGGGTCAGATGCTCAATGCAGGAGCTGCCCCCTGGTGGTCAGTGCCCTCCCACAGGGGGAGCTCTGCTCAGGCACAAGCCAGGCTGATGGCTGCCAGTATAGCGGTGGTGGTGGGAGCCTCTCCCGCCTCCTCAGCAGCGCTAAGGATGTCCGACTGCAGCTTAGGCCTGCTCCCCGCTGGCAAGTGGACATCCCCTGAGAGCTCCCGGGCTGCCAGAGGGATGTCTGACTGCCAGCTTGGGCCCAATCCCCTGGGGAGCAGGCCTAAGCCAGCAGGTGGACATCCTCCGAGGCGTCCCAGACTGCAAGAGGGCACAGGCCGCCTGAGGGACCCCCCCAAGTGCACAAATTTTTGTGCACCGGGCCTGTAGTCCTATCCAATAAAGAGGGAATATGCTAATTGACCCTCACACCGTTGCAAAGATGGCGGGGCCCACAGCCAATAAGGAGGGAATATGCTAATTGACTAACATGCCCTCAAAGATGGCAGCACCCACAGCCACAAGATGGCAGCACCCAGTCCCCTCAGCCCCCCAGCCGCCCAGGGCTGGCCTGAGGGACAACCAAATGACTGAACAGCAGGCTGTGTGGGGCAACCAGGCCGGCAGGGGTTTAGTGAGGGATGACCAAACGACTGAACAGCAGACTGTGTGGGGCAACCAGGCCGGCATGGGTGTTAGTGAGGGATGACCAAAAGACTGAGCAGCAGGCTGCGTGGGGTGACCAGGCCAGTGAGGGGGCCGTGAGGGATGACCCGGATGGGAGGCGGGGCAGTTGGAGGTGACTAGGCCAGCATAAGGGGTTGGTGGGGGCAACCAGGCTGGCAGGGGGGACAGTTGGGGGTGACCAGGCCGGCAGGGGGCGCAGTTTGTGGTGACCAGGCCAGCAGGGGGTACAGTGAGGGGTGACTAGGCCGGCAGGGGGGGAAGTTGGGAGTGACCAGGTCAGCAGGAGGGGGGCAGTTAGGGGCAACCAGGCCAGCAGGGGGGTCAGTTAGGAGTGACCAGGCCAGCAGGGAGGGGGCAGTTAGGGGCAATCAGGCAGACAGGCAGGTGAGCGATTAGGAGCCAGCGGTCCAGGATTGTGAGAGGGATGTCCCGGATTGGAAAGGGTGTAGGCTGGGCTGAGGGGAACCCCCAAACCCTGCCCCCCCATGCACAAATTTCGTGCCCCCGGCCTCTAGTTGCTAATAATAGTGGAACCCCCCTCCAGATAGACACACACAAAATCAAAAAACAAAACTTAAACAGAGACTTCAGTTTCCAGTCCAGAATGTAAGGCACTTGGAAGTCATCACTCCCACCCACACAACAAGAAAAAAGCTGAACAAACTTAAAATCAGCAGCTCTTCTTAGATTCACCAGAAACCTGAGGTCACAGAACAAACCCACAGATTGGAGAGACAGACTGGCAGACACAGAATCACACTGCACTGGAGCAGAAACTCACAAGCAGAAACCTCTATAGAAATCAGTATTTGGGGAAGAAAACCTACACTGTAATTGAGGAGCTGCTGGAGGCTCGGTGGGAACATGTTTTGAGAATGAAAAATTCCAAGGGGGCCCAGTCTTAGGGGGACCCCATACTTCTGTGAGTTTCACCTCCAGGAGACCTACCAGGTTTTCATAGTGAAGTTCAGAAAAATATCCTCCTGAGCTTCTGGCAGAGGGAAGGGAAAAGTCGGCATTTTGAAATAAGCACAGAGCATTCTGTTCTTCTAATAAGGTCTGCCCTCAGAAGGCAGCATTTCACCAGAAACTAACCACCTGTTGCTAGAAATATAAGCGTTGAAGATACTTCTGGTAGGTCTCAGAGGTCTCAGATGAAAATGAAGAACAAGTTATTGGAAAGTGGAGGAAAAGTGGTTCTTGTTATAAAGTGGCCGAGGACTTGGCTTAACTGTGTTCTGCTGTCTGTGGAAGTGATGAACTTGTAAGTGATGAACTTGATGATTTCTAAACAAAGTATTGAAGGTGAGACCTGGTTTCTCCTTGTGGCTTATAGAAAAAATATAAGAGGAGAGAGATAATTTCAAGGAAGAAGTGTTAAGCAAAAAGAAACCAGAACTTGAAGATGTGAAAAATTCCCAGTCTATTTATATTGCAAAAAAAATGAGAAAGCATGAGTTGGAGAGAACACCAACAGGGTGGCTAGACAACCACTGCTAAGGAGATTAAGTGGGCAACTTGTAGATCCAATTAACTATCTCAGTAGAAATACCACCAGCTGGGACTGAAATGGACAGAGAAGGAATGAATGAAGGAAGACTGCTGGGTTTCTGGGATTCTATAGGCAGGAAGTGGGCAGATAGAGCTATTCAGCTGTAAATATGTGCTATCCTGCAAGAAAAAGGAAGAATGATGCCAAAGGCAGTCCAAGGCTGGCTCCACCTTGATGCCAGAGTGTAGGGACTGCCACCCAAGTGAGCATGGGGGGCGGGGGGTGAGGCTGCTACCCAGTGAACCCAGAACATGAACCAAAGAAGATTATTTTCTAGCCTTAAAATTTAATAGTTAGTGAGGCAAACCCATCCACAGTAGGGATCCTGGAGGTAAAACTCATAAAAGTGTGGGTTCCCCCTAAGACTGGGTCCCCCTGGAGTTTTTATCCTGCTAGGCCTAAGATTTGCTCGGTACATGTGACCCTTTTTTCTTTTTTCTTTTTCCCTTTTTAAAGTGAAATGTCAGTACTATGCCTGTCCCACCACTGTATTTTGGAATAATATAATGTATTATCTGATTTCATATATTCACAGATGTAGGTGAATTTTGCTCCGCCATAAGTCATGCATTGAGTCTCATTCATATCTGATTCAGATGATATTTAAAGGAGAGTTTGGACTTAAAGTTGATGTTGGAATGGGTTAAAACTTTTACGGATTTTGGGGTGGGGTGAATGTATTGTACATGTGAGAAAGACATGAGTTTTGGGGTCAGAAGATGGACTGTTATGAGTTAAATTGTGTTTCCCCAGAATTCATATGTTTGGAGTACCTTTTTTGAATATAGGGTCATTGCAGATATACTTAACTAGAGTAGGGTGGGCCCCTAACCCACTATGACCAGTGTCCTTATAAAAAGGGGAAATTTGGACACAGACATGCACACAGGAAGAATACTGTGTGAAGATAAAGATAGCACTAGAAGCAATGCATCTACAAAACAAAGAACACCACAGATTGTCAGCAAACCACTAGAAGCCAGGGCAAAGGCATGGGAGAGAGTCTCCCTCAGAGCTCTCAGAAGGACCCAGCCTGCCGACTTCCTGGATCTCAAACTTCTGACCTCCAGACCTGTGAACAATAAATTAAAAGCAAGCCTCTCAGCGTGTGGTACTTGACTATGGAAGCCCTAGAAAACTAATATAATGATCAGGAGGGATTTATTCAAGAGACGTGAGGCTGGTCCAACATTAGGGGAAAATCAATCAACATAATTTAGCACATCAAAAGGCTCAAGAAGAAAAATCATATACATATGGGAAAGCATTTGGTAAAATTCAACGATGATTCATGATAAAAAATACACCTCAGAAAACTAAAAATAAAGGGGTTGTCTTCCATAATTTGATAAAGAACATTTACAAAACCTACAGTTAACATCATGCTTCATGGAGAGAAAATGGGTATTTTCCTGCTAAGATCAGGAACATGGTAAGGGTGTCCACTCTCACCACTTCTACTCAGCACTGTACTGGAAGTCCTAGCTAATGCAATAAAACAGGAAAATGAATAAAAGATATACAAATGGGGATAGAATAAGTAAAACTTTTTGTTCACAGATGATAAAGAAAATCTCAAAGAATCAAAAAAAATTTCTGAAAGTAATAAGTGATTATAGCAAAGTTGCAGGATACAATGTTAATATACAAAAGTCAATTGCTTTCAATACTACCAATGAACAATTGGAATTCGAAATTAGAAATACAATACCATTTACATTAGCACATGCATAATGAAACACTTAGGTATAATTTAACAAAATATGTATAAGATCTCTATGAGGAAAACTATAAAACACTGATGAAAAAAATAAAAGATCTTTAAAAAAAGATCTTTCTATAAATAGGAAGACTCAACATTGTCAAAATGTCGGTCCTTCTTAACTTGATTTATAGATTCAATGCAATACTAATCAAAATCCCAGCAAGTAATTTTTTAGATATTGACCAGCTGATTTTAAAGCTTATAAGAAATGGCAAAAGATCTAGAATAGTTCAACACAATATTGAAGAAGAAAAACAGAGGACTGACATGACCCCACTTTAAGACTTACTATAAAGCTATAGTAATCAAGACCATGTGAAAAAGAACAGATAAATAGATCAATGGAATAGAAAAGAGAGCACAGAAATAGACCCATATAAATACAGTCAACTGATCTTTGACAAAAGAGCAAGGACAATTCATCAGAGAAAGGAGAAACTTCTCAGCAGATGGCACTGGAACAACTGGATATCCACAGGGAAAAAAAAAGAATCTAGACACAGACATTTCACAAAAATTAATCCAAAATGAACCATAAAAATAATACAAAGTGCAAAACTATAAGACTCCTAAAAGATAACATAGGATAAAGATAGCATCTCGGTAACCTTGGATTTGGCAATGATATTTTATTTACAACATCAAAATTAAGATATGAGAAAAAATTGTAAGTTTTGGGAGAAAATATTTGAAAACACCTATTTTATAAAGTACTTGTTTCCAAAATATACCAAGAACTCTTAAAATTTAACAGTAGGAGAACAAATGACCCAATTTAAAAATGAGCAGCCCTAGCTGGTTGCTCAGTGGTTACAGCATCGGCCGCTTGATCCCTGGCTCTGGTCAGGGTCAGTGTCAGTGTGGGAGGCAACCAATCAATGTGTCTCTCTCACATTGATGTTTCTCTCTCTCTGCCTCTTCCCCTTCCTTCCACTCTCTCTAAAAACCATGGGGGTGAAATATCCTTTGGTAAGGATTAACAACAACAAAAAAGGGGCAAAAAATATCTGAACAGACACCTCAATAAAGAAGGTCTACAGATGGCAAATAAGCATATGAAAAGTTGTTCACATTGTATGTCATTAGATTTCAAGCCAAATCAACAATGAAACTGCTATACATCTTTTAGAATGGAAAAAATCCAAAACACTGCCACACCAAATGCGGGTAAGGGTGGATCAACAGAAACTCACTCATTGCTGGTGAGAATGCAAATAGTACAGCCACTTTGGTGACAGTTTGGCAGCTTCTTATAAATTAAACATACTCTTACCACAGATCTAGCAATTGTGCTCCTTTGCATTTACCCAAATGAGTTGAAAACATATGTCTACATAAAATCCTCCATAAAATATTTATAGCAGCTTTATTCATAGTTGCCAAACTTGGAAGCAACCAAGATGTCCTTCAATAGGTGAACAGATAAATAAGCTGTGGTACATACTTACAATGGAATATTATTGACAATAAAAATAAATGAGCTATTAAGCCACAAAATACATGGAGGAACCTTAAATGCATTGCTGAGTGAAAAAATCAATCTGGAAAGGCTACACACGGTCTGATTCCAAGTATAGGGAGAACTGAAAAAGGCAAAACTATGGAGACAGTAAAAATTTCAGTGGTTGCCAGCTGTTTGAATGTTGGAGAGATCAAAGTAATGGACAGGTGGGGCACAGGGTTTTTGTGGGTTTTTTTAGGGCGGTGAAACTATTCTGTATGAAACTGTAATGGTGGCTACCTATCATTACATATGTGCCATATCCATAGAACGTTCAACACAAAGAGGGAATCTTGATGTAAATTATTACATTTAGTTACTACTCTGTCAGTATTGGCTCATCAATTGTAACAAAGGTACCATACTAATGCAAGGCGTCTCACCCTATGATTAATAGAGGAAATGAGGGCAAGGGGGAGGGGTACATGGGAACTCTGTACGTTCTGTTCATTTTTCTATGAAGTTCAATCTGTTCAAAACAATAGTCTATTAATTTGTTTTAAAAGAACAAAACAAATTAAGTAAATAAGATAATTAAATAACTCTGGACACAATCTAAACGTTTTTCAGTGAGGGACTGTTTTAGTTAAATAGTGGTGGAATCACACAGCTGTACACTATGTAATCATTAGAGTGATACATGGTTATATTCATCAGTGAAGAATCACCTACTGGATAGATCATATATGGCAGGACTGCTCACATGATATGAGCTGATCTCTTACACAGTCACATCAACCTCTGTTCCCTTATACAGAGCAATGCCTGCCAGGACCTTCAGTGGAATACGCAGCAGTGGTGAGAGAGGGCAAGAACCACGCCTGTCTGCACACCTCTGAGTCCCCAGCACACACTGTACATGGTAGGTATCCAACAGATACTTCCAAAGTGAAAAACTGACGTCAATTCTTTTGTGTGGTTTCCCGTATTGTTTGAAGTAAAAATAAAACACACACACAACATGAAACCATATTATCCTTATAATGGGACGGGGACTAGAAGCTATTTTCACTTTAGAAAAGTCAGCCCATATACTTCAGGGCAAAAATCATGATTGGCTCTTGACAACGTTTGAAATTCACTGAATAACTGCTCAATTCCCCATTTTATCTGATGAATGTGGGCCCAGTTCTACGCGGGTTTTCTTTTGCGCTGCACCTACAAAAATAATTGCCTATTACTTCTCTCCACTATGTGAGGGACAGCAGTGGCAATATTCCATTTCTCTCAAATGTCCTTTTCAGATGAGAATAACTTCTGAAATGGGAACGGCTAATTTTTTTCCTTCCCAGAGCATTCAAAGGAGTTGTTTTCCTTCTTTTCCTGTCACCATCCAGGCCAGATGGTAGATTTATCTCTCCCTTTCTGACTTATGGCGGAAATGTTTCCTTGGAAATAGCAATTTCTTAAACAGAATTAAAAAGCTGAGATTGGATCACCACTAATACAAAGTGTCTATGGGTAAGTGCAAACACAGAGTCCATTTCCCCCAGCGTACTCTGAATTACAGCACCTCGTAGCCTCTCCGGCACAGCGCCCTTAACCATCCGTGATCATAACATTGTTTAGTTTTGTGCTTCAGATAATCAAATTCATATTAAAAATACAAAAGGCATCAAAGCTGACTACAGTTTTACCTGTTCTGGGTGTGGGAAGTTTACATTGGGCGCACTGACGCAGCCCCAAGGAACCGTCAGTGCCATCCCTTGTCTGTCCTTCTCCCAGGTGCCTGGGTCAAGTCCAAATCTCTGCCACCTGCTGTGGGGCCCTGTCTAAGAATACACCGGATGTTCAAGGCAGCTCTAAGCACGGGCCTAATCAGGGTGCTCAAGGCCAAGATACTGTCATGCAGGCCTCACACTGCGCAGATGTGCCCTTCTGTAGCCAAAGTATGATTGACATCACTGTTGGCAACTAGCCTTCTTTACTGGCCAGCTAGTCTGCTAAAGAGAGATTAGACAGAAAGAATGTAGCTCCTATGTGTGCAGTAGAGGCTAGAGAGCTTAGCCAGGGGTGGGCAAACTTTTTGACTCGAGGGCCACAATGGGTTCTTAAACTGGACCGGAGGGGCCGGAACAAAAGCATGGATGGAGTGTTTGTGTGAACTAATATAAATTCAAAGTAAACATCATTACATAAAAGGGTACGGTCTTTTTTTTTTTAGTTTTATTCATTTCAAACGGGCCAGATCCGGCCTGCGGGCCGTAGTTTGCCCACGGCTGCCTTAGACGGAGCTGAGAGCGGGGACTGCTCTGATATAGGGCTAAGAGCTCACAGAGAGCTCGGGTATAGCCACCATGTTAACCAGCCAGTGTGCTGGGCAGGGGAGACAGGAGAAGCTGCCAAGCCAGAGAGGCTGGAGAGGCTATGGAGGCTGAAGCTCTAAGGGAGAGCTCAGGTGCTGTTGCCATGTAAACCTGTATGTCTAGGGGCAGCATGTGGCTGCTCAGATAATAACTGGGTACCGAGACTGCTACTATTGTGTAAGATGTATTTACCAGCTGGTGTATGGCTGCCTATATAGAATTGCTATGAAGGACTGTCTTGTCTGGTGGCCACTGGCTTCTGCAATAAAGACTCATTCTTATATACCCACGCCTTCTCATGGCTTCTCCATCTAAGACCCAGCGTTCAAGATGGTCCAGTCCCAGGCAGAGGGGCTCGGACACAAAAACTGTTACTAGTGAGCAGAGGATAAAGGAGGAACTTGGACCAAGTTCCCAACAGTTAGTACAGTGGGCAGGGTTGGAGAAGGAACCTGCCCTGGCGTAGTCGGGAAGAATTTAGAAGAATACATGGACTCAGAGCAACTCAGAGCAGCAGTGCTGAGCAGTGACCTGCTGGCTTTGACACCTACCCTTCACCATGCCAGGCTCAGGACGCTTCCATATCACCAAAAACACTTTCTAAAACACGCAGACACAAAACGCTCAATATGTTACCGGAAAGGGGGCCTGGCCCTTAGTGGGTTTGTCTAGGGCCCTTGGTAGTGTGTGAGTTCTTGACTCGATGCAGAAAAAATTTCACAACACGAGTCCAGGTGACTTAGAGAGTACATTCATTAAACCTGAGGACAGTGAAACAGGAAGGGCTTCAGATAGAAGAAGCACCAGGAGAGAACTAGGCTGGGCTGCCCTAGCTCACTGGGAAGTCGAAGAAGAGGGGGCCTGGGAGATGGGTTCAGGGTGTTAGCTTGGGCTGAGCTGCTGTTGCCATTGCTCCCCTGGTTGCAAGTCTCGTGGGGACCCTCAGAGTTTAGGAGATGCGTGCCTGAGAGGGAAGAAAGGCATGGGCATGCTTCTGGGGGAGAGAGGGAATGCTGGATCCTTTGTTTTGAGAGGTTTCAAAGGCTGGGAGTTTAGGGACGTGCTTAGGGGAGATCTCAATAGCATATTCGTCAGCTTTTCCAGGTGTGCCCTTTCAGGGTGGTGGTCTCCACTGATAGGTTAGTGCCAGGGTAGGGGACCACTAGTGATTGCAGCTGGTCCTGGTGTCACCCACCTGGCTTTGCTGCTTTTCTGGGCCTGGAGCTAAAATACAGCTTATCTCTAGGGAGGAAAGGTCAAGGGGTCTACGCTGCATGACCAGCGATATGCCAGTGGAGGAAAGGCCACCCTGGAGCGAGGTCCCATGCCATTTTTCCCATCCTTAGCCACCCAGGGCTGTCCGCCCTGGTGACCTTCCTTATCTGGCTGTAAATTGCTCAGCCACTTTGTTCAGCTAGTTGTCTCAGTTTCCCCATTCTACTTGCCAAGGACTTTTCCTAGCTTCTTACTATGCTGCCTCAAATAAATGCCCAGGTTGTAGGCTCAATCCCCAGTAGGGGGCATGCAGGAGGCAACAGATGGATATTTTCTCTTTTTAAAAAAATATATTTTATTGATTTTTTACAGAGAGGAAGGGAGAGGGATAGAGAGTTAGAAACATCGATGAGAGAGAAACATTGATCAGCTGCCTCCTGCACACCTCCTACTGGGGATGTGCCCGCAACCAAGGTACATGCCCTTGACCGGAATCGAACCTGGGACCCTTCAGTCCGAAGGCCGATGCTCTATCCACTGAGCCAAACTGGTTAGGGCTGGATATTTTCTCTTATTAATGTTTCTTTTTTTTAATGTTTTACTCAAATTTTTATTTTTTAAAAATGTATCTTTATTATTGAAAGTACCAGAGCTGGTGCACGAAATTCATGTACGGGGCGGGCGGGAGGGGGGGTGCCTCACCCCGGCCTGCACCCTCTCGCAATCCGGGACCCTTTGGGTGATGTCTGACTGCCAGCTTAGAGGTTAGAAAAAAACCTTGTGAGAGAAAAAAACAAAACAAAAGAGGCCACTCCAGCGTGGGGGGGTTCTGAGGAGCCAGGGTTAACTTTCTTCGTGAGACTTTCTTCGTGAGGATTCGCCAGGCCAGGGAAGAGGGGAGGAAGGAGTGAGTGTGTGTGTGTGTGTGTGTGTGTGTGTGTGTGAGAGAGAGAGAGAGAGAGAGAGAGAGACCCCCAAAGACTCCAGACTCTTTTGTTCTAAAGCACAAAACTTTGCTTTCTCCACGTTTATCACATGTCTAAACACAAACATCGTGTACTGCAAGCAACATGTATCAGGGAAGGAGAATGCAGCCTTAAAGCAACTGGTGGGGGTCTCAGAAGTAACTCCTCTCGTCCCCCAGCTGAAGCTCCTTGGGGGCCTGCCTCTTTGCAAATCCACGTTTATCTCTTGGCTCGTGGGAGGTTAGGGAGCACAGCATTATCCTGGGAGGGAAGGTCACGGGGACCGCACCCATGGTGCTCGCCCCACGTTTCATTTCCTCACCCTCCCAGGTCGCTTTCCACCCCACCACTGATCCAGTTAATAGGGTTGGAGATCTGCAGCTGGACACCTCCAGGCAGAGAGCACTCTGGGAGCTGGGTGGCTACTGCATCCGGGGCTCCTGTGTCCATGCCCCACCCCCACCAGCTTCCCGCCTGCAGACAGTGGCTCAGGGTGTTCCCCTCGCTGCACACCAGACTCAATCCGACTGGGTTCGGGGAAAGATTGGGCGGCTCTGTGTCAGGCGGCTCTGCGGCTAGCACCTTTAAATTGCGCACCCCTGGGGGAAAAGAAAAGCCTCCCCAGAAAGAGGTTTTTCAAAAGCCTCCAGGGACTGGGAGGTTGGCCGGCTGGGGCCTCCCTTCCCCCAGCCGCCAGCAGCCGGCCCCACCCCCCGCCTGCACCCACCTTGGCCTGGCACTGGCCGTGTCTACCACCACCACCCCTGGTTCCCCATTCCCCATCGGGTGATGGAGGTTGGCTGGCAGGCCTCGATGAGGTAATTGGGGTGGTCAGTGTGTCATAGTGACTGGTTGTTCTGGTTGTTTGGTCTCTCCACCATAACGGTCACTTAGGCTTTTATATAACTAGACTAGAGGCCCAGTGGACGAATTTGTGCATCGGTGGGGTCCCTCTGGGTGGCCTGCGGGGATCGGCTGAAACCCACAGTCCAATGCTGCCTGCAGCTCCTACCTGCCACCCCCGCTCATCCTGGCCCCAATGCACCTGCTGTGGGCTCGAACCCAATCAATCCCGATCAGGAGACGCTCGCGCTGCCACAGCAGCACTCACCAGCTGTGAGCCCTAAGTCTGGTGCCCTCCTGAGGGGAGTGGCCTGCGGGATTGGGCTGAAACTGGCTCTCTGACATCACCCGAGGGGTCCCGGATTGCAAGAGGGTGCAGGCCAGGCTGAGGGACCCCACCAGTGCACGATTGGGCTGGGGAGGGACCACGGGAAGGCTCCAGGGCATGTCCAGCCCTGTCTCACCCAGTCCCAATCGGGGCAATTGGGGCTGGTCGGGAGGGGAGGGGTGAGGGAGGTTGGCCAGCTGGGAAGGGACTGCAGGTGGGCTTCAGGGCATGTCCAGACCATCTTGCTCAGTCCCAATTGGCCGGACCTCAGCAGCAAGCTAACCTACCGGTCAGAGCATCTGCCCCCTGGTGGTCAGTGCATGTCATAGCAACTGGTCGACCAGTTAACTGTCTGCCCCCTGGTGGTCAGAGCACATCATAGCAAGCAGTTGAGCGGCCTTAGGTTATCATTAGCATATTACGCTTTGATTGGTTGAACAGTTGACCGGTCATCGGACAACCGGACACTTAGTATATTAGGCTTTTATTATATAGGATTACAGATATCCCCCCCCACACACACACACACTAGTATCTGTGTCCGTGGTCTCATTTAATAGATGTTTCTCTCTCTCCCTCTCCCTTCCTCTCTCTGAAATAAATAAAAACATATTTCTTAAAAAAGAAAGCAATTCTACATTCAAACACTTAAACTCTGTGAGGAATGTTTTTTCCTCACATTTAATATAGACATTTCTCCTGGAATAGTAAATGTCCCATGTTGTTAAAAAAGAATTTTCTACCTACTTGAAATAAAGAAAAAAGCAAACAATAATTGATTCTGAATCACTGGTAATGTGGGGAAACCCAGATAGTACTAACACTCTCTCCCCCGTACTGTCATATCTACTGAGGTAGAAGTGAGAAAAATGTGGATAGAACTGCTCAGTTAATTCAGGTAAAAAGCAAACAACAGACAAACAACAACAAAAAAAAATAGGCCACTGATCCAACCAATCACCATTCCTTGAATTCTTTCTGCTTTGACTATCTGATTATAGCTGGATTTTGCATTAATAGTACAGCTCAAAAACATTTTCTATTAAGCAGATTAGAAACATTTAGAGTCCTGAAATGGGAGTTGGGAATCTGGGTTCTGGTCTGAATTCTCAACAGCTGTTTATCTATATACATAAAAGGCTAAGTGTCCATCCATCCGACCAGTAGCTATGGCGTGCACTGACCACCAAGGGGCAGACATTCAATGCAGGAGCTTCCATGACATGCACTGGCCATTTAAAAATAAATGGCACCATAGACCTGGTGCTGACAAACCAACACTCAGCTTCCCCCAAGGGGGACACAGGCCCCACCGCCACCCTTGAGTCACACCCCACCAAATCACAGCCAACTATGCCAAGACCCCATGGCACAAAATGCAGCTTACAGCCCAGCCCAGCCCGGAAATGGTGGCTGTGGGCACCAGGTAATGACATCATGTAGCAACCCCCTGGCTTCCTCTCCCTAGTCACTGGTGACTACCATCCTTGGGGTTTCTTCAGCCCAGGAACCCGCTTGCTTTGTAGCCAGGTGCAAACATTTTTCAGTTTAACCAAATGTTTGTGAAGTGTTTTCCTATGCCTCATCTCATTTGATCCTCACAGAAGTCCTAGATTAGGTAGATAGGAGACTTGGTGGAATCCTATTTTCTTTTCATTAGCAAGCCATGAATAGCAATATTAAAATATTTCTTCTAATTAATTTCCTTTCAAGGTGCACAAATCCATGCACTAGGACACTAGTTATGATAAGCTTTAAGGTTCCTTCCAGCTCTAACGTTCTTGGAGTCTATCCTATATAATAAAACCCTAATATGCAAATTGACCGAATGGTGGAACAACCAGTCACTATGACATGCACTGACCATCAGGGGGCAGACGCTCAATGCAGGAGCTGCTCCCTGGTGGTCAGTGCATTGGAGCTTTGCTGGAGCTCTGCTCAGCCAAAAGCCGGCTCACAGCTGGAGAGGGCAGCAGTGGTGGCTGGAGCCTCTCCCACCTCCGTAGCAGTGCTAAGGAGGCAGTTAGAAGCGAGGGGTCCCAGATTGCAAGAGGGATGTCTGACTGCTGGTTAAGGCTCGATAGGGCCTAAACTGGCAGTCGAACATCCCCCGAGGGGTCCCAGATTGTGAGAGGGCACAGGCTGGGCTGAGGGACCTCCCCCATCCCTCCTGCAAGAATTTCATGCATTGGGCCTCTAGTGATCATATAAGATTAGGTTCCAAAATTACACCTGCAAGCCAAAACAGTCCAATAGACATGTTCTACTTGGCTCATGCACTGTTTTCAGAAATCATGGAAGCAATTAACAATATTTGAAACTGAGGGACTTCAACAAAAATCAGAATTTCTGGCTTTTATTTCTTTCAAATCAGAAGATCTGGAAATACTAACTCTTCAGTTTGCCACAGTCTCCCCTGTTCTTTAATATCTTTACAACTTTCAGGTCAAATGTCAGTTGCCATCAGTCAACAAGCTGAGTCACTGTTTCTCTTACATTTGATTGAAAAGAAAGTGAAATATTTCATAACAAAAGCCAAAAAATGAAAGGCAGATCCAAGAAGCTAAATGTGCCATAAAAAATGTGAGAAAGTAACATTCTACACTTCCACATGAAAATATGCTAGGTATCTAATATGCAAATGAGCATGTTGTCACTGAAAGCACACAACATAGGACATCATTTTGAAATGAGCCACAATAAAAGTTGGCACAGGAAAGATTTGGGATGAAAACTTAATCAAGCGAGAAAAACTATTTTGTTTCTATTTGAAACTATCAGATTTGTTTCTGAATGTGAAGGAAATAGCTGCTGTAACTGAATAATGACTTAAGTTGTTCAGTACTCACCTCTTATAAATGGTGAGTTTATAAAACTGTTTATTGAATGTAGCTATAATTACGTCTCTTGAACAGACAGAAATAGCCTTGGTAAATATAAGTATAATCTGAAACATGGTTGTTCAGAGTATTGAAGAACTGGTTGAAAATTTACAGGACAAATTACATGAAAAAGATAAATTGTGATATTTTCTATTACAGCCAATGAGAGAATGTAAGCCATAGTCATTGGTGAGGTGAAGAGAACTTTGATGTGATTGAAAAACTGTTGGACATAGTGCTCATTAAGTAGAAAGCAGCAGGAAATTATTCATTTTGGTGGATTGGGAAACATTTTAAGGTATATTTTTTAGAACCTTTAATGCTTTAATGTAGTAAGCATGTCTAAAGGTAGTTCTCCTTGGTGGTAATTTCACACATGTTATAACATATTAATGTTCATGTTATGCTATATAACATTCAATAACATTTATAAGAATAATTTAAGTCAGTTCATTAAATCATTCAAGGAAATCTTTGCGCTAAAAACTTAAAAACAGAACATAATAACATTATGAATTACATACACTCCTATGGCTTAAACTATGCTAATTCAATGCATGGCTGGATGGACTAGATGTACAATATGGTATCCGGCTATACTATATAATGTCAGGTGGTGGTGCTGTAGTATTTTGTTGTGTTAAAAAGAAAAAAAAATTGTTCTCTTCATGTAAGCAAAATGCTGATGCTGAAAAGTGTTTCAGAGATTTGGAATTCTTGGGTGATGCTGCAACCTATCAAATACTTTGAATACTCTTCTGCTTAGATACTTCCAAGTGGTACAGAAATACAGGAACTGGTTGGTCAAGTCATCTGGCATGAATATTTCAGTTCACCTTCCTATACTGAAATCAGTTTTCTGAAATGAAAATGAGAACCTGAACTCTAGTCCCCAAATTGTAAAGTCTTAATTCCTCTAAATTATGAATTCTTAATTCCTCCAAAATGTTATATGATTTCAAAGTTTATGAAAATAAATTATCAATGCCTCATTGAAATTTCTCATTATCATGTGTGTTCAGACTGCTTTTGACTATGTAGGAGTAGCTTGTATCAGACTAACCTTCCCACTGAAAATAGCAACAATGAAACACACACACACACACACACACACACACACACACACACGAAAAATTAGCTGCTTGAAAGAATTGGAGAACAACCTGAGTAGCACCAAGCCAGTATGAAGCAAAAGATATTAGCGAGCCAGACCTTCCCTGCTACCTTCTCCCCTGAGAACCTTGGCTGATTTGCAACACAGGGCACTTGGGCAGCAAGGTAAACTTCCAGAAGTCTCACAAGGGGTTATTATCAGGGTTTCTTTTCCTCTTGGTTTTCAGTTATTTGGTTCTCTCTTCTGGAATGCCTGGTAATTGTCTAAGCAAGGTAATGCTACTTGTTGTGCATGACGTATTTTAAAAGAGCTTAATGATGTTATTTCTATCAAGAAAAACTAATTTCCACCTGGCTGCATTTCATTAATCTCTATGGGCGTTTCATTGGTCAGATTTAAACAAATATCAAAAAAGAAATGTGCACAGATAAAAATGAGTTGGCTCTGGAAATGAGTTTCCTATAGTGACAGGAAAGTGTTTGGCCAAACACTCTGGGGAAGTGTTCAGAAAGGATTATTGTATGTGAAGTTGGTTGGATTAGATGACCGTCAAGATTCCTGTCTAAAACGGATTTTGTGGGTTTATTTCCAAGGCAAAGAAAGTACTCTGCCAACGGGAGACAGAGTCCAAACCAACACATCCAAATCCACCCAATATAGAGTTCAAGTTTCTAAAGGAACATGAAATAGATCACAAATCCTTCTGAATCTCTGTTGTGATCAGTAACATAGAAGTTTCAGAAAGTCCCATGAAAAGTCAATGGGAAAAAGAACTGCATTTACTAGAGTTCATATTAAAAGTATCCTTGATCCTGGTAAAATGAATCATAAGACAGGGTATTCTAAGTAAAGGCAAGAAGAGAATGAAGAAAAAATTGAGGAGTATAGCACCTTACAACAAAAAAGGGTGGTTAGTTGTAGATATTGCATGAAAACTAGAGGATAAGACAAGATTAAAGCCAATTACCACTGGTGGAACCACAGAAAGAACCAGGAAGCTAGAGGTCAAATCAGGGGATGCATTAAAGAGAGCCAGCAGAAATCCAGCTTCAGAATAAACGTACCAAAGTCTAGGGAATTTTAGAAATGACCACAGCCTGCCTCAGTCAAGAAGCCTGTTTGTATCAGGGAAGAACCACAGAACCTCCCAGCACACAGGCGCTCTAGCAGCTGGAGGCAGCGTTGTGGCCTTTACCTCCCTCAGATCTTTGTACTACGGATGTTGCCATGTCCATATTTCTCAGGCCAGTGTACCACTGCTCCCAGGGCTATGCTGGTATAGGACAGAGAGACAGCAAAGCCACTTAGCAAGCCTGTGCACTTTCCAAATTTATAAGAAGGGAGACAATTTGTTTATTTAAAAATTTTATTATATATATCACTACATATCTAATTTCACATGCTTATGGAAATGCAATATCTCTCTCTGTCTCTTGTTCTTTCTCTCATTCTCTCTTTTTTGCTTCCATCATCCTGTATTCTCCCTGTATCCCTTCTCCTGCAGATAAACTGGTGAGCTACTAGTACCTCATATTACTAACATTATTTACAGGATATGTAGATAGACACATATAGGATTACTCTGTCATTGTTTGTCTTGCATTTCCATTCACTCACAGAAGATCCCTCAAGACTGGTGGAGTTCCAACGCATTGTCCTCAATGGCTGCATAATTCCATGACATGCTGGCTCCACAATTTCTAATCTAGTCAACCACTTCTTGTTGAATGCCATTCATTTTATTCCAACTTTTGCCATGACATGTGGTCATAAATATACATATATCTGCAGTTATCTCTATGAGGCAAATTCCCCAGAGTAAGATGGCTGGGTGAAAGGATACATACATTTTTAACAGATATTGACAAATTGCTTTCCAAAAATGCAGTAACAATTCACAAATGTAACACTATAATTCTATTAATATGAAACTGGATTTATTTTGGAATAAAATATAAAATTTGCATGATTATTTGAAAAATATATAAGCCTTCAATGAAACATGAGACTTTCAGCCATCCACATGCTAATATTCTCAAGGGAGTGGCTTTTCTCTTCTCTGTCCAGTTTGAGGAGTCCTAGGTTACATGAAGAAGTACCTAACCTGGAGAAATAGTATGTAACTTCTTTGGTAGAGTGTACAACAGCTAAGCCTAGTCCAGGACAGGAACTTCCTTCCCTGAGGTTGGAGTGCTGTAGCCCTGTCTATGATGTTATCCTGTTGTTCACAGAAGAAAAGAATCCCAGCCTAAGTGACAGGAGAGAGTCCTCAGATTCTCCTCAATATCTCTCAGAAGTGACTGGATGGAATTCTTAGCTCCTCGCTGGCAGGAATAGAAGCCAAAAGGCTCAGGCTCTTACTGCAGCTCCAGAAAGCATGGGCCTCAGGTCACATGCTCTAGGGCTACAGATACATCCGTGTGGCAAGGAGACAATCAATGGACACCCCTTTGCCAGAGGTAGCTCTCTCAGTATTTCATGACATAAGGGGGATTTTTCGGTTTAGATTGGAGCAGCCTCTATGCCCTCCAGCTCAGGGTTCCAGGCACACAGGAGAAAAACCAGACTCAGGAATCCTGTTGTCATTCGAAAAACCTCTAATTGCTCTTCTTGGAAGGATTCTAAGATCAAACATCATCTTCACAGTGGCTCAGCTCTGGCATTGAAGTGATACTTTCAGACACAAAGATTATCTCTTTATTTAAATTACTTTCTTTGGCTATTCAAAGGCTAGAGAAATCCCTTTCCCTCAGCAAAGATTTTACTATTAAAGAAGCTTCAAGTGTAAATAAAAGCAATTCAAGTTTTTAAGAATTATTTCAACCTTCCATAAATTCTGATGATCCCCACTGAAGTCTAGTGTTCAAATCTTTGAGAAGAAAAAAAAATTAATGTTCATCTCATGTTGAAAAATTTAAACATAAAAACAGGAATCTAGGTCTTGTTTTGGGAATTTAAATGGAGTTTTCTTGAAGTATGAAGTTATGGTGACTTCGGACAGTGTGTGTCTAAGTCTCTCAATTCTTCACACAAAAAACTTTGATATTTTAGTATTTAAAATCCAACGCCTTCTTCTTCTTCTCTTGGCAGTATAAATGCAAACTTGAAAAGCCATTTAAATGTTTAGTACTTAAGTTTGGCCATAATGTCAGATATTATTGGGCAGAACCCAAGTACTTTATACCCTTTTCATCTTTGAAATGCATATCTTTTTATTTAAACTAAAAATGAACGTAAATCTATAAGGTCATGAGGAATCTGTAATGTTACTTTAATCTGAGAGAGGCTGTTTCATTAGGATGTTCTAAAATTGGAGAGCATGATGATGATGAGACACGGGCTAATATTACCTCAGTGGCACTGGGCAAAGATAGCCGGCACTATGTCATTTTGGAAGACACAGCCCTAATTCTATAGGACATATCAATTCCAGGTGATTCCATTGCTACACTAGAAGCATGAAGGAATGAACACAGAATTTATTAAAGAGAAGGTGCAATTTCTTACTTACTTAGACTGTTGACAAATTGTTGAAAAATTGCATGGAATATTATATCTCAGATTAATTATTCTTTATTTACTAGTATACCATATTATTATTTTTGTTTCAAAAGGCAAACTAGGTATTTTAGTAACAGAAATTATTCTTTCAGTCAGCACACGAACACGGTGGTAGTTTATAATCAGCAAAGCAGTTAGACTTTCTGTCATCACCTAACCAAAACTAGTAAAAACATTTTGATGCTAATTTGGTAAGACAAGAAAACTAAAGAGAATTCATTTCAGTTATTTAAGTCCTGTCACTGATGTTCATGCCTTATGGCTCAGAAAAACTACTCAGATGTCTCTTTCTAATCATGTTTCCTGAATTAATCTTTTAGCTGGTGGATCATGATGTGATTCACTGAAAGAATATTGCCCTCAATTCTATGATCATAAAGACAGATGGGAGCAGGGGTGGACAGGGCATGTAATTGCACTGTTGTGATAGGAAAATGTTAGGATAATAGCACATAACTCAGAAATTATTATTTTTTAAATCAGGTTTGAGGACTAGTCAAGATGCAAAATATGATCACACTTTAATGTACATCCTCTGCTGCAACATATGCCAATGACAGATTTAAAATAAATATAGAAGTAACCATGGTCACCTTCCAAATGAGGACAGAGTTGGGAGTCAGAACTGGAAGAGAACAGGAAGCCGTGGGATGGAGCCACTTTAAAGAAGGCTCCTATGGAGACAAGGATACACTGCAAGCCACTCCAAGGCAACCATCAGGGAAGGAGCAGCCTTGTCAAGAACACTGGACAAACTCGCTGCTCACTGCAGACCTAGAGACGTTGGAGGAAGCAGACACAGCCTGCTCACCTCTACCTGGCGACTCCCTACAGTAGCATGGTGATTGGATCAGTTAATGTCAGCATGGCACAGAGGCCGTGTGAAGACCTCATTCTAGGTTGGAGGACCCAAAGCTTGACAGACACAACCACTGAACAGGGAGAGTGAACATGGCAGAAAAAATAGAAACAATAGTAACGCCTGTACATAAAAGCTACAAAACATACAATGCTAAGAAAGGCAGACAACAAAATAGATATGAATTTACTGTGAATGAATTCATTTTATGGACTAGTATGACAAAGATTTAAAAATGTGTTTAGGATATTCAGAGAAATAAATGAAAGCATACCCATTAAAAACACACATACAACCCAAGACATTCCAGAATGGAAACAGGCAGAAATGAAACATATGGATACAGAAGAGAACTAACTGGAATAAAAGAAAACTTTGGAAATGAAAATTTGGTCACTTAAATAAAAACAGTCCAGATGGGATTAACTCTAGACTTGACAGTGGAATCGAGATTTAATGAATTGGCAGAATTCTGAGGAATTTACCACAGTGGAACACAGAAAGGCAAAGAGGTACAAAGAACAGTAAGGAACCTGGAAGACAGACGAAGAATAGGAGAAATATTTGAAAAGATAACATCTAGAAAGTTATAAGGTACCCAGGACTAAATCATACAAAGGATGTGAAGGACCTTTTTAAAGTAAATTATGAAATGTTACAGAAAAATATAAAAGAACAGTTGAGTCCATGCAAAGACATAGCATGTTTATGGAAAAGAAAACTTAATATTAGTCCCCCCCAAAAAAAATCATTCTATTAACCCCCAAAATAATTGTAACAAAAGTCTTAAGTTTGATCCTAAAATTCATATGTAAGAAAAAGGTCCAAAAATAGGCATGATGATAATAAAGAAAAAAGAGTAAAATAAATTTCTCTGCCAGATCTCAAAGTTAGTCTAAAGCTATAGTAGTTAAGACAGGACAGATTGGCACAGAGAAAATCAGATGGGGGAAGATGGAGTTCAGAACAACCCTACGCATGCATAGGAAGCAGTGAGGTGGTAGTGAACCTTGGCAGGTACAGACAATTTAATAAATAGTTATGTAAAACAAAAAAAGAAATAAGACCTCTACCTCTTGCTAGACATACAAATCAATTGATAATTTGCAGGAGAAATAAAAACTGTATAAGAAAAGTGAAACTTCAAACCTTATAAAAATATATTAGGGGAAAAACATAGGTCAGGAAGAATTTCTAAAGAAATGCAAAGAGAGCAAGTCATAATGAAAAAGATTAATAAATTTGATTAAAGTTAAATTAAAATGAGAATCCTCTATGCAAAAAAGGCACCATAAGTAAAATACATTTTTTGATATTCATATAGACAACAAAGGATTAGTAACCAGAATATATTTAAAAGCTTAAAATAAATAAAAAACTGAATAAAAAGTGGGAAGTATATACATTGGCAATTTATAGGAGAAATCTTAATCAGAAACAAATTTATATATGCAATAGGTTCTCACACAGACTAATAATCAGGAAAATGAAAATTAAAGCAATAAGATATTTTTCATACCCTTTAGCTGGCAAAAACACAAAAACTGACAATGACAACTGCTGGCAAGGACGGAGATTGAACTGTCTACAGAGCCAGGGAACATGAATTGAAATATCATTTGGCATGGCTTTTGGCCAAATCTGGTTAAAGAAAGAACTAGGCACAAACCTTAGGACCCAGCAATTCTACTCAGAAACTTTCTCAATAAGTGGTTCTCATTGGAGTCATGAAACAGAGAATGATTTGTGGAATTATGTTCTCAACTATCCCAATAATGGTGCATAACCAGCACCATTCCAGATGCACAGGTGAGGAACTAATTCATAGCGGTGACCTGGGGCATCATGGCTTCATTCTCTAGGGGGACCCTGAGTGAAGAAGACTGTGAGGGACGTTCACAGCCCCATTGTTGGAAATAGTGAGATAAACTATGTGTCCATCAACAGGAGAATGGATATACACATTGCAGTATATACCAGAACACTGTACAATGTTATCAGGAAAAAATCCAGCTATACGATATAGGTCGATATAGTTAAATCTAAAAAATAATGGAGAATGAAGAAAGTTGCAGAATATTACATAGTCTGATACCATTGGTGTACCATTGGTGTAAAACCTTAAGATATGTAAAAAATAGTACTATATTTTAAGTGCAGGTACAAATATGTGTAGAAAAATATAAAGCAAATTCAAGGGACAGCTACGCTGCAGATTTATGCTGGGAGAGGAGACTGGGGTTGAGGGGAGGCTCACAGGAAAATTCAACTTAACTATAATGTGTTACCGCCTTATGCAGCAAATTATGGAAAATATTCATATACTAGAGGCCCAGTGCACAAAAATTTGTGCACTCGGGGGTGGGGGTCCCCTCAGCCCGGCCTGTGCCCTCTCGCAGTCTGGGACCCCTCAGGGGATGACCACCTGCTGGCTTAGGCCCCCTCCCTGGGGATTGGGCCTAAGCTGGCAATCAGACATCCCTCTGGTAGCCCGGGAGCCCTTGGGGGATGTCCACTTGCCAGCGGGGAGCAGGCCTAAGCTGCAGTCTGATATCCTTAGTGCTGCTGAGGAGGCGGGAGAGGCTCCCACCACCATCGCTGTACTGGCAGCCATCAGCCTGGCTTGTGGCTGAGCAGAGCTCCCCCTGTGGGAGCGCACTGACCACCAGGGGACAGCTCCTGCATTGAGCGTCTGCCCCCTGGTGGTCAGTGTGTGTCATAGTGACCAGTCATTCCCAGTCGTTCTGCTGTTAGGGTCAGTTTGCATATTACCCTTTTATTATATAGGATAGAGGCCTGGTGCATGGGTGGGGGTTGGCTGGTTTGCCCTGAAGGGTGTCCCGGATAAGGGTGGGGGTCCTGCTTGGGTGCCTGGCCAGCCTGGGTGAGGGGCTGATGGCTATTTGCAGCTGGTCACACCCCCTTCAGGGTGGGGATCCCCACTGGGGTGCCTGGCCAGCCTGGGTGAGGGGCTGATGGCTGTTTGCAGGCTGGTCAAGCGCCCCCCAGTGGGGACCCTCATCCCATGGAGGTTTGGTCAGCCTGGGTGAGGGGCTTATGGCTGTTTTCAGGCTGGCCACACCCCCTTTAGGGTGGGGGTTCTCCACTGGGGTGCCTGGCCAGTCTGGGTGAGGGGCTGAGGGCCGTTTTCAGGCTGGCCAACCCCCCCCCCCCGCCCCCGGCGACAGAAGCTCCCAGCCTCTCCTTTTTTTCTTTTTTCTTTTTCTGGGATTTATTTACCTTCTATAATTGAAACTTTGTTGCCTTCAGTGGAGCTCAGAGCCGGCTGAGGCAGGGGGGAAGCTGGCTTCCTCCATTACTGGAGCAACCAAGCCTCTTGCTCACCCCAGCTCCGTGGCTGCCGGCCGCCATCTTGGTTGGGTTAATTTGCATATAGTCGCTCTGATTGGCTGGTGGGCTTGGCTTAAGGCATAGTGAAGATACGATCAATTTGCATGTTTGTCTTTTATTAGAGTAGATGTTAAACTGTTGTGGCTGGACCATGGATATTGGTATTATTTCCTATACTTTTCTGTGTGTTTATGAAATAGCTCTTACTTTAAAAAGCAGACTAAAGAAATCCATGAGATCTAAGGCTTCAGACTTCTCCAGACCTATAAGATCTGCAGTACTTGTGACTGTGTCATCTCATCTGGATTATTTTGAGAGTTTCTGTGAGTCAGGATTTGTGTCTCTCAAAGTCATCTTCCTTGCTTCCCTGCTGCCAGAGTGATCTCTCTGAAACAGACTCTGACCCCCAGTCACCCTTCAGAGGCCCCACCTTCAGGCTCCACAGCCAGCTCACAGGCCTTCTTTGTTGCAGCCCAGAAACCCATGTCCAGCCTTATCTCCCAGCCCCCCATCATTTTATGCTTCCAAAATGCCAATTTCTTTTTGTTCCTTTTTTTCCCATATTTAGTTAATATATATTTTATATATGTATTTTTGTTGACAGTATTACAGATGTTTCCCATTTTCCCTCTCCCTTCCACACCGCTCCCCCCGCCCCCCAGGTCTTCACCACCCTATTGTCCATGGCCATGGGTTATACATGTAAGTATATACGTTCTTTGGTTTATCACTGTTTTTTGCTTTTGTCCTTTTGCTCAGGTTGTTTCCTTCATGAAACACTGCTCAGCCCTGGCCTCCACCTGGATGACCTCCGTGATTGGCCCAGGTTGGGTTGGGTACCCTCCTCCAGCCTCCACGGGCTTTCGTCTTTCCTGTCCTTTGGATCTTGACACTGAAAAATTGTGATTTATTGACTATTGTAGCTCTTAAGAGTTAATAGAATGCCTGGCGCAGAAATACTTAACCTAATTGAAAGGTGTGCTCTATATTTACTACTATTTCCCCCCTTTCTGGCTCTCCCTAACTGATGCAGTATTTCATTTCACTGTGTAATAAAACAAAAAAAATAAGCTCAGGTCACACACCTATCAGCTCCTGCATTGTTTTGCAACCTTAGAGAGCTGGCTAAGGTATATATTAATAGAATTTCTGCAGTTAGAAGGCTGGAAACAATCCCTCCTCAATTTTCTGCTTCTTGGCCTAAAATATAAAGTTATGCTATTGACTCAGTATCCCCAAAAAGTAAATCCTGGTGAAAATAAAATAAGCATTTTTTTTATTGTATTATCTCTTGCAGTATTTCCTGAGGCACCCTCCTTCCCAGCCCTTCCCTTCATGCCCAGGGCGTCCTCCTGTCATTCTCTTAAATTTTAATTTATCATCTCTGTAATTTATCATACAAGGGAAGTCCCTCACAGCATAAGATGGTCCAGAGGCTATCACACAATTTTACAGGGTCTGCAAAGCAGATTCTCATCCAGTCTGGGCCTAAATTAATAGATTTAAACTGGAGAGTGGTGTTCCTAGATATAGTTTATGCTTCTTGTCTATTACATCAGAGATAATGTACCAGTTTGGGTTTAAAAATAAATGACAACAAACTATAATTACTTAATTTGACTGATTTACTGCTCAGTAAAATTTTTCCAAGTACCATCAATGCTGTAATAAAATATTTCGGCACAAAGCAAATTTTGAGATTTATGACACCCTTGTGGACTTCTATGCTGATACATCTCTTCCCAGATTTATTTAGCCCCTGGGAAATAACTCACAGCATTATCCTCACCACATCACTGACAAGTATTTTTTGCAGATGCCACACGAAGTCCCATTCTACATAGTACTGAAGACTTCGTTATGGCAAAGGGAAAGATATGAAAAAGAGGGTGATTATATACTTTCAGTCATTACCAGCTACCACACAACCACATCTATTAAAAAAGATAGGAAACATACTCTGGACTATTTCTCTTTCTTTCTAGTCTTGGATATGAAGGCTCTGATAAACAGGGAACAGTGGGATAACAATTAGCTCCACCCCCAGGATTTCCCAGGATCATTGATGAAAAGGTTGGAGATTCAGTACTCAGTCCAGCTGTGGTTTCTTGGGCACAGCAGCCCAATCACCCCATTGTCCCAGCCCATCATCTGCACTTTAGGTAGCCCTCCAAACACTGCAAAAGAACTTCCAGAGGTAGAGAGAGCACAGACACATATCCTAGCTGCCAGGATGCCAAAATCTCAGTTATGCCAGTACCCAGGGAGACAAGTTTTAATTACCACCTTTTACCTAACAACAGCTTCTCATCGCTGTTTTCATATCTCTAATTCTGCTTCTAAATCAGATTCCCTGTGAGCCAATTATGTATTGAAGACAAAAACAAAAACAACCCCCCCCAAACATTTGCATATTGGAAATTCTAGCGCCAGCTATGGAATGTTGAAGCCACCGAGAAACTGACATTCTTCTCTACATTTCCCCATCTTCTGCTGCTTATAGTGGTCTAAAGAGACACCCTCAAACTGAAACTGGATTTCTGAACCCCCAGCTACAGCAAGACTAACAATGAACACAACCTGCGTGAGCTGCAGCACCGAGATTCTGGAGGGGCGGGTCTGGAACGCGTGTCTGAGAACGCCTGTGACCGAAACCTCCCAGGCTTCCGCAGCACGCCATGTGGCAGCTGGAAGAGGGTGCTGCCCGCTTCTCTGCACAGGATGCCAAAAGAGCTCTTCTCTAATGAACATGCCTAGATTGGCAAGCTGAGAGTATGGTATGTCCCGTGAATCTGGTTGTTTGGGTTACAAGGGAAAATCACATAGTTACCAAAGTCCACTGTGGTGATGATGTAGGTCACAGTGAATGTCCCCAGACCAACTGGTGGTCAAGGTTCACATCCAGAAATGCCTGGAAAACAGCCCTCTGCTCACAAAGTGCCACCACACTGTCACTCTGATTACCTCCAAAGTGCTGGAATGACAACGAACTAGCTTAAAGGCACAAAATGCTCCAGCTTGAGAATGACAGCAGGGTAGTTAGGAAGAATGCCAAGTGAGTACATCTTCTCCATTCAGCAGCACAGAACTGTGCCCAATCCACGCACCACAGCTAACACAGTGTGGCTGTCTGTGCTCGCCTATGCCTACCACCCACAGGCCCCTCAGCTCCCCTCGGAGTCACTGCCAAAGCCACAGAGAGGCCAGTTTCCCAACCACCGCCACAGCATGGAGCTTGGCAGAGGTGGCAGAGCATGTGGAGCCTGGAATCTGGAGCTAGATGACCTGGGTGTGAGCCCCAGCTCCACAACTTGTTAGTTCATAAATCTGGCCAGCTTACTTTGGCTTTCTTTGCCTCAGTTTTCCCATCTGAATAATGGGGTTAAAATAGTGTTTACCTCATGGGTGGTAGAAGAGTTGGGTTAATATGTGAAAAGCTCTTGGAATTATAAATGCCATGTAAGTGTCAGGCATCAAACACTATGTTGCTTTTGCTATTACTAGAGCACATGAGAGAGAAAAAGGTGCCCCCCCCGCCCCGCAAAGGTTTTCCACTCCATAAGGACAACGGCTTAGGGTCCACTTCAGTTGTGAGATGGAACTTCTCAGCTTAATTTAGTGGACAATCAATTATAGTTCAAGTGAATTAAAATAAAACAACAAAAGGCATGTGGCTGAGCGATATAAAGAGCAAAAGGTTAGTAAAGTAAGTTGGCAAGGTAAATAATTAGAGGCGGAAAACCTCTTCTTCTCCACTGAATTTTCTTTGCAATGGTCCCCGTGGCTGGGCTAGAGAAAATTATTTTCATAGTTTTAATGGCATGACTAAAGTAAGGAGAGCTTTATAGCCTTAATATTGTGAGGATAACATGAAGAATGGTTATGAGAGTTGAACACATGGGAGCATGTCTCTCTGCTGTGAGATAAATATTAACAATTGTAATTGTCTTTTCCTTAGGAGCAAAAAAGATCTCTGCAACAAAACAAATCACTTTTGGTTTTCTATCCTCTGAAGAAATTTCTGAAGTTCTCAATAATGAATCCTAATGTTTGTGAAAGCCCTGAACATTCTTTCCCATCATCCTGTGTATCAGAACCTTCCAGAAATGAGATAAACATGAAATTGACACATGCAGCCTGGCAGCTGAGGCCCCTGGGGTTCCAGAACCTCTGCACTTCCCCAAACCCACAGGGTCCTGAGCTCTGGCCTGTAGGACACAGAGGTGCTTCCCCAGGGTCAGAGCTGACTTGCATCTTATCTGGCCACCGGTGCTTCCCATTCTACTGTTTTCTGAATTCCAGAATCTACATGTTCATTCACCCTATGGTGGCTGTGTAGGGCATTCCAGGAATTTCAGGGCTGAGCAAGGAAAAGCTAGAACCACAAGGTGGCTGTCACACACACAGGTGTCACAAGATGATGCTCTTTGACAGGCTTGCATACAAAGGAAGTCCCTCACAGCATAGGATGGTCCAGAGGCTATCACAAAGTTTTACAGGGTCTGCAAAACAGATTCTAAATGGCTAAGTGTGTTTATTTGGCCTATGTTTAATACAACTGGATGTGTAAACATTTGAATTTGGTGTTCGTGGGCTTTTGAGCTAGTAAGTCTCAATTCTTAGCTCATTAATATAATCTGCCTGTCAGGCCAAATGGAATCTAAGACATATATTTTCCTGACTAGTATTATTTATGCTAAATGGTTAAGTCATTTAACCTAAGAACCTACTGGTAATTTCTGATTCTTTTGCTACTTAATCACTTCGTTTTTCTGAACCTAGTTCCCATGTCTGTAAAGTTGACCACCTCCTCCTCGTGTTTATGGCACTTCTCCTTGATATCTGGCCATTGAACTGAGACCCAGTGAAGAGGCGGGAAGCCCCTGAGATGTTGTATTCCTGGGTGGCAAAAATCAGTAATCAGTAATTTTTCCCAAAGCTCTCCAGGTGATGGGCAACCAGGCTGAGCCAAGATTCTGGAAAATGCAAGATGTGATCTCTGCTCTCAAGAATTTCCTTATTGTTTCATTGAAACAAGACAAACGCACTTTGGGAATAAAAGAGAGAGGTTCAAACAAAAGAAAATTATGAATAAAGCCCGAGGATTTGTCTATGGGGCAATGAGGAAAGTGCCATGAGCTCTATCAAAGATGTGTGTTGAGCAGTAATGAGGAATTCAGGTTGGATGAGTAGGATGGACTGGAGTAAGATGTTATTACAGATACTACATATAAAATATATATTTAAATCTCTCTGAATAAACTATAATATGTAGTCAAGTTAGCAACAAATAAGAAATTTTAGCAGCAAATAAGGGAATAATAATAATATCTTACGTTGGCAGAGTAATCCATTATTTTTTCAATTACATTTAATATTTCATCTTGTAAACCCTGTGAGATCTATAATCTAATTTTATTGATGAAGCAGTCATTGACTTGCTCAAGGAAAGGAAGGAAATGAACACTTGTGGAAACTCTTAATGAGAATATAGATAAAGCACTTTCAGAAAATTATTTTACTTAATCATATCTAATTTCAACAGCTTAGACACAGTTGAAATTGTTAATTTCTAGTTCATGATACAGAGTCTCAGATGGCTAAGTAACTTGTCAGCAGCCACATAATAGTGAGGAAGGAATAAATTACAAATATCAACTCAGTTTTGCTCCATATCTGGTGCTATTTTCACTACGATGAAACTGAGCACATTTAAGAATTGTATTAACTCTTTTAGGTTCAATGACATTACAGAATATGAAAAGGGAAGTAATCAAAACTAGAAGGTAGAAATGAACTAATGTGGAAATGAATCTTTGTATGCATATCAGGGTTTTAAATGCCTTTATTTGAGGGATGACCGTGAGATTATTTACTCTATGATTCATTCAATGGTTACTAAAGGAATGAAATAATAGATAAAAAAAAATACCAGAAGTGGCAGAAAACCATACAAAAGAAAAAAATGCATAATAAAACCAGAGAGGGGGTGTCGATGCATTCAGAGATGGGCCTATAGAAATGGGAAACTTGTCAAATGTTACCTTGGAATGTGGTAGAAGGAGGCAGACATTCTAGTTTCTTCTAATTATTAGTAAGCTTATTATTGAAGACTTTAGGGCAACAGAGTTTAAATATAGATTTTTAACATTTATATAACCAGATCCAGAAACTAAACTAAATGAAATTAATTTTTGTCACAGGGAAAGTACTTTACAATGGAAACTTAGGTATCTTTATGAAACATGTTTCTAAATTTGTGACACGAGGAAGGCTATGAATGAATAAGCCTAAGTATAATAGTGACTAACATTTATTTAGTTATAACTATGGGCCATACCTACAATTATAGCTTTACAAATATCTCACTTAATGCTCAAAGCAGTGTTCTTTAGCCCAGCTGGTATGGCTCAGCGGTTGAGTGTCGACCTATGAAACAGGAGATCACGATTCAATTCCCAGTCAGGGCACACACCCGGGTTATGGGCTTGATGCCTAGTTGGGGGCATGCAGGAGGCAGCCAGTCAATGATTCACTATCATCATTGATGTTTCTATCTCTCTCTCCCTCTCCATTCCTCTCTGAAATCAATAAAAATATATTTTTAAAATAAATTACAAAAATAAAAGAGGAAAGAGTTCAATCATAGAAGAGGTAAGGATTTTTGAGGCAGACTTAAAATCAAGTGGATACAAATACAATTGCTTTTCAATTAGGCTCTAAGTCAGGGGTGGGCAAACTTTTTGACTCGAGGGCCACAATGGGTTCTTAAACTGGACTGGAGGGCCGGAACAAAAGCATGGATGGAGTGTTTGTGTGAACTAATATAAATTCAAAGTAAACATCATTACATAAAAGGGTACGGTCTTTTTTTTTTTTTTTTTTAGTTTTATTCATTTCAAACGGGCCGGATCCGGCCCGCGGGCTGTAGTTTGCCCACTGCTGCTCTAAGTCCTGTTAGGAGAACATGATTTATGGAAAATTATATTTTCATCAGAAGACAGGGGCATGGGTACACTAATGAGGTCAGAAGTCCTACCCTGAGACATCCCCCCTCACATGTGCTGTCCCACTAACTAAGTCTGATATCATATGACCAACCCTCCTCCCTGTTTGTAACAAACTGGACCAGAGGTGGTCAGTGGACTCAAGGCAAGCCTTTGCATAAGCAGGCCAGTGACTTGAGACCTAGGGCACAAATATGAGTGGGATAATTGGAAGCTAAAGAATACAGAAAATAGATGATGAATGCTGTGTCAAATGCTGCAGATTTATCGGAAAATACAGACTCATGTCCATGGATGCCCATAGAAGTCCAGCCTCTCAGGAAGAAGTTTAGGCATGCCCTTTCCCAAGTGAGTGACCTTAACACCTTAAGCCTTGCCAATGTAGGGCTGTAACTGGCTTTGCTTTTAATGAAACACAACTTCTGCCTTTGCCCTATGTCCCATTGTCCTTTCTTTACCTTAGGGATGTTAGTTTCTTTCTAATACTTGTATTTTTCAATTAAAATCAAATTGTGACTATTTTTGTTTTCATGTGACCCACTTATGTGCTTAGAGGTACTGGGGTTACATGATACATCGGTCATGTGCTTCACAGACACACTTCCTCGAGAGTGGAGAGATCAATCAGTCACAGCAAAGTGGTTATGAAAGCCAGCCTTCGAGGAATAACTTCCCTCTCCAATATTAAAGAGGCATAAATTATTCAACCACTTAGAAGAGGGTTTTACAGAGAAGTTTTCAAAGTCATTACAAATCATTTTTCTTTTTTGAAGAGTGACTTACTTTGGAAACCAACCAAAGACAAAGTGTTTATTTGACCAAATTTAGGATCAAAAAAGCTATCTCATCACTTAACACATATTATGTTCTTGGTTTTGGATAAAGTTGTCCACCTCAAACGTCTATCTGGTATTGATGCCTAAAAAGAAAGCAACTATTACTAGTCTTTAAGGAGTTTATTTACAATCCATCCATAAAATTTTTCCTCAGGATAAGAAAAATATTCTTACAGATATTTTAAAATGAAAGGGCCTAACTGTTTTTATATACCAGTGAGATAAATAGAAAATATGGAAACCTAAATGAACTGGTAAAAAATCATGGGTACAATTTTAAGCAACAGCTTACTTATAAGAACCATTGGGAAATCAAATGTATTTTCAATTTTCCAAACAAGGATAAAAAAAATGACCAAATTTTTAAAGTTTGTTTTAAATTGTTTCAGAAAGGTACTTCTTTTTTTTTCTAGAAAATTCCATGGGTTGAGGACACATAGCATTCTTATACAATATTTACTTTGCTGAGAGTAGATATATGATTTTTAAAAGACTTAATTGAAAAACCCTCCTCAGCAAGGCCAGTAGCTCAGTTGGTTGAAGCATCATCTCGTGCAACACTAAGTTGTGGGTTCAATTCCCGATCAGGGCACATACCTAGTTTTCAGGTTCAGGGCACATACAGGAGGCAACAAATCAATGTTTCTCTCTCTCATAAATTTTTCTCTCTCCCATCCTCTCTCTCTAAAATCAATAAACATAATCTCGGGTGAGGATAAAAAACAAGCAAACAAAAACCCTCCCTAGTCATCCATATGGACGCTTCCCTTTCTCTCCTCTAAGGAGGAACCTCTCCATGGTTATCACCTCAGCTACTGCTAAATAGTTCCAGAAGCATTGCCACCAAACATCTTTTGACAAAGTGTAGGCCAGTAATTGACTAAAATCTTAACTCCCTTGACATTTAGGTTTGCTCATTTCTTTCCAGGTCCATACAGTTACTTTGTGTCCTACTACACTAACCCCTCCTAAGCAATCCCTTGCATGTGGTTAATGTGGAGATAATTTGTGGACTGTAGTAAGAGGCATATTCTTTCTTCTCCTTGGGTCTTCTCTTTCCCTTCAGGTGGGGGAACTGACTTGACTGCCTCTTTATGAGTCAGTGATCATTATCCTTCTGTTATTTTGTATTTTGGGCTTTGGTCTACATTATATTAAACTATTGAGCACAAATAAAGTGCACTACCAAAATTTCAGAATGTTTGGATAAAGATTCTCAGTCAACAGCACAGTTTTCTGTAATTAACCAGTGATCTAGGAAGCCCAGGTAGACTAAGAGAGTTCACGTATCTGCTGGAATTATTGCATCTATCTCAGAATCCACTTCTATGGCTGAGACAATTTCTTTAGATTTTAATGCTCTTCTTTAAATTACATAACCTGATTGAATCTTATTCCCGGAGGACCACCGATGCCACACGGTCCTAGGAGGCCACCAGATTTCCCTACATTATCATGTCAAGTGTGATTTGGTCAATTAAACCCTTCAGCCCATGGTGCTTTTCACTCAACAGGGAAGAGATAAGGTATTGGGAGACTTAAAACCTACATGTATAAATAAGAATGTCTTAAATACATCTACTACAGCAGCAATTTTCAACTTTTTTCATCTCATGGCACATAAACTAATTACTAAAATTCTGCAGCACACTAAAATTATATTATACTTTTGCCAATCTGATAAAAAAATAGATATAATTTTTATCCATTCAAATCGATCAGCTATTGTTGTGTTAGCTGTTGTCATTTTTTATTTGACAGTCTAAGGGAAAAGAGGTCAGTGCCCTGACTAAACAGTCAGGTATTGCATGTCTTAAAAATTATTGTGGCACACCTGGTGAAAACTGCTGTCCTATAGCAATACGAAGCCCTTTTATTCCATTAGACCAGTGGTTCTCAACCAGTCTGGAGAAATTTTTCATTGTCACCTCTAAGTTAAGAGAGTACAGGCCAGGCATACTGCTAACCACCCTATAGTGGGACGTAGGACAGGAACAAATGTCAATAGTGCCAAGGTTCAGAAACCTTGCTTTATACCATAATTCCTAATTCCAGTATCTCTAGGGAGTTCAAAAATTTTAAAATTCTTTAAACATTAAATGCAATTTATTTTAATTCTGGAAAAAAATAAGCAATATGATCATTTGTCAGAGAGGTTAACCAAACAAAAGTTGTCAAGGCAATAAAATTTAACAAGTTTGAGTTTCATGGACATTGATATTAATGTTTTAGCCAGTTCAATAATTTAAGATTTTATAGGATTTATGTTGCTCAACATTGAATGTGATTTGACCTGTAAGCCAAATGCCAAATAGTTCATTGTAAGTTCTATAAAGAGAAAACAAACCCACTGGTTGAATGAGCTCATGAAGGACCACAGCCCAGCATCTGGGCTCTCCAGATGAGAATATAGCTCTAGGACTATGACCTTTTATGTGTTGCTAACACACTTGGATCCTGGAAGATTCATTGTCATTATATTAAAGGTTTTGGATCCTTTTATTCCTAGAGGGAAAGGAGAAAAAAGCAGTATATAAGGGATTAAAGAAATTCTGGGCATAAGGGTTGAAGGTTCCCTTGCCTCTAGATTCCTCCATGGAAGAGAGCCTCTCCTGAGAGTGGGTGGGGCCCCTCCATCCTGCTGTAGGCAGTCTGTGACAGCACTTCCACTGGTCCAGTCGGAGCTAACAGGGACCATCCAGCCTGTGTGTCCTGGGTGGGTATTTTAAAGTATTTTAGGACCAGAAATTCCAATTGCTGCTCCTCCCACTCTGAAATCTGTTCCAGTGTTGATAAATAAGTTTCATTATATGTGTCAGTTTCAATCTATTAATAAAGCATTGTATAGAGGATCCGGAGCTCTGTGGGACAGTGTTCTGAGATCAATAAATGAAGGATTGGGATAAGAGTAATGTCTGGTAGATTTCCTACAACTTTCATGAGTAAGAATTTAACATACCACCCAGGCTTAGAGCCTATAATGTTTTTCTTTAAATTATGATTATTATTTACAGTAGTTTCTTTTCCATTTTTTCCTCCTTTAAGTGAAACCATTTTCTCTCTTCACTCTTCTACCTACATTTACTCTCTATATCCAGTCTTATGGCTTTAAGTATGACCTAAAGGTTAATGACTTATCTCAACCCAGAATTCTCCCTAAAACTCTAGACTTTTCTATTCAACTGCTCACTTCACTTATATGTCTCTTAGGCATTCCAAATACAAGATTTTAGAGAGTGAACTTCTGATTTTCCCTTGAACCTATTTCCTGTCCCAACATGATGGCCATAGGACAGTGAGGGTGATGTCCAGGCAAATCATGAGCAGAAATGCCCACTGCTCCCTGCCCTCGAACTTGGGCATGGAAGAGATCTGAGCATCTTCCCACAGTCTCTCTAAGGCAAATAGAAGACAGCTGAGAGGAAAGAGCCACATGCCAGCTGACAGCCATGAGGCTCCTAGAGAAGACAGGATGGTCTCAGGGAAGCAGCAGCGCTGGTGAAAGCCAGGATATGGAGACGTCCAGCCGAGCCCGGGAGCAGGATTCTATACCTCCTGCACCAAGAAAACAGACAAAGGATGCCACATGGGGGCATATGACAATAATGCTGGTGTCAAATGAAGTCTCAGAAGACAGAGGGGCTAGACAAACCAGACACTCTTGCCAGGACACATGCACTCTGTAACCAAAAGCCCAGTGCAGCTGGAGGAAAACATTCGAGTTTTAAACCTTCATTACAATAAAATGGGGGGAAATTTTTGAACTGAGTATTATAAAAAAATATTGTCAACCCTGTAGAAACTGAGCTATCAATTTATGCTTCTTTTCTCCACAGAAATGCTGGCTCATGACTAAACTGAGAAAAATGAAGGGAAACATGTTTCCCTTTATGACGAATTTGAGACTGAAAGATTCAAACCCACCAATTATATAAAGAGAACATATAAGTCCATGTGGCTATTGAGTGAAAAAGCCAACCTAACTCTGTTACAGTTGTACTTCAGTGTTTACCTAAATTATCAATTAAAATGTGTGATATTTAAATAAATGCTCAGCAGCCACAACAGGATGCAAGCAAGTCTCTGATGGAAGTTTCAAGAAAAAAATAAAGCACATTGCTGAGACGGGCATAGCTGATCTCTGTACAGGCAGACAGTGTTTGCTGGCCTCCTGCACATAAAGCCATAGGTCTGTTTCTGTTGGCAACACCCTATTGTCTTGCTCAAAGGTAATCGTTAATAAGTTCAATATATCCCACAATCCAACAAAACACTAGGGACACTGTAGCCCTCTACTGCCACACTGCTTCCCAAAAGTCATGGACACTCTGCACAAGGCAGTAATGAGAGAGATCTACACAGGCTGCTTCCTTTGTTACCATCCCAAAGCAATTATTTTCCAGCACATGTATGAGGTGGGGCTCATACGTTGTCTAATGGCTATTGCAATAAAGCACTGTCAATGTCTCCTCTGCTACCACCTCTGGGGCTATAATTAAAAAGGGGGCAGCAAATCCACCTCCCGAGGGTCAACGGAGTTACAGCCCCTTCCTTTATAGTCATCCGTAAATACTTATGCTTTACTGTCCATTGGTCTTCACATTTCAAAAGTAATACATATATTCCTATAATACATCTTTCATTATTCCAAGAATGAATTTAAATTTTGTGTTTATAATGTACCAATATTAGACACCAGCATTAGTTTTTCTGTTTTACATTGTTTTCAGCTTATAATAAATGACTGTAATTTTTTTGAAAACAGATTAAATAATGATATATTAAGTGCCTCAAAAATAAGATTCTCAGGTCCTGGAGATATATATATATATATATATATATATATATATATATATATATATTATAAATATACCCCTCAGATTCAAACTATCCAATTGATTTATGGACGTGGTATTGGCTGAAAATATAATTGAGGGATAAAGAGGCTGGATGATTGTCAGCAAACGGACTAGTGGGCTGCTTCAATTTAGAGGCTGGAAAGAAGCTGGCCAGCATTTTCCATTGACTCTGCAAATAAACTTTATAAACATGAATATCACAGAACTTAATTTTCATGAAGTACTGACCATAAATAATCACATTTGCCCTTCAGTTTATTCCATCCAAGTTCTGCAATACTGTGAAGAAGGGACCGAGGTCCACATGACCATGGGGGTTAGCAGAAAACTATAATTTGCTGTAAACCCAATTAAACACGAGTCGCTAATCAATGGGGGGCAATATTTTTGTTAGGCAGATTGAGTGTAAGTTTAGAATGGAAAACAGGATGACGTTTGGCTAATATTTTATTCACATATCACTCATTTTTACAGTCCAAATCCAATCCTATTTCCATGGAATAAAATGCTTTCAAATTCCGTAATTCAATATGGACAACCATGGCCAACACTAATGAACAGAGCATGCTAGTGACTGTTCTGGCTTTGCTGGCTTGCTGCTTTTAAAAAAAATTTCAGGCTTAACCAGTGTGAAGGATTTCTCAAGGGCAAAATGGCAAACCACCATGGAACCCTCCTTCTTTTGTTGTCAGGAAATTGGTTTCTTGATTATCTCAGAGGTAAACAGAATACATTAGGAGTGCACCCAAACATGAAATATGTCACATTATGCAAAATAATTGGTGTAGGCATATCACAATGTACCCAGGTAGCATGAAAACATCTGGAATCAATGAAGCACATTTTCTAATAAAGTTTTTTTAAGAAGCTGATTTAAGGAGAAAATGAGAGTGAAACAACAGCTAACTTGTAGGCATGTTGTTTCAAATTAATATAAAATCAAGTGAAATAAGACTGCCTTTGCAAGCACAATGGCATAGTTTGCAGCATGCCTTAGAGGGAAAAGAGCTGTAAACATCTCTATTCCTGAAACAGAACAGGAAAATATCCTCTAAATATTCATATAGGGAGGAGAGATAAAACATCTCAATTAAATTCTGAGTTTAGGTCTAACAGGCTATCATGAAATAACATACAAAAGATATGTTTTTGCAATTTTAATTTCAAGAAATAGACAAATGGGAATTTTTAGAAACATAAGTTTATTTGAGCCACAAAATAAAAGTGAAAAGAGCAATGTAATTTCTTTGAATGTAGTACCAACCCAGTCATAATATTCTCAGAAGCGTTCAAATAATTTATCATCTTGACCTTCTCTGTGAGAGAATCAATATACTGTTTCCATCCTAGTCATTTACTTTATATTTTTTCCTAAGGAAATGGAAGGCGTTTAACACAGTATTAAAGGCCCTGATATCTCTGATTAATTACTAAACCCTTGTACTCACATGTGAAAATTACAGACAGCTGGGCAGGAGACCAAATACATAAATGACAAATACATAAACGAGCTTTATAAACAAATATATAAATGAGAATGTGAGGGTAAAACCAACATTTAAATATTTAGTATCACACAGACTTCTGAATTTTAGTTTATTTCCTTAAACCATTAACATTTAGGCCTAAAGAAAACAAAATAAACCTTTATTTAACATATGCTTAGTAAGTACTGCAGAATTCAAACCAACAGCACTTTTGCCATAGTTACTCCCATATCCTGGGCCTTGAAATGGCCAAGTAACAGCATCCTTCCCCAATTTCTTTTTGCAAACAGACACATCCTTAAGAGTAGAATGGCTGACTCTAAGAAGTAAAGATTGAGGATAGGGATACTGATTTTAATGCATTACACCAATAGCAATAAAGAAAAGAAGAATAAGTTATTACAAATTTTTATAACAAAAAAAAAGTGCAACTATTTTGCAGCCAATACAAACAAATCCCAATTAAGGGTGCCTGGCACATACTAAGTACACATTAGATATATGTTGGATGGAAAATGAATGAAAGAATGAGGATGAAAACCTATAAAAAGTGTGATTCAGTGATTTATATGCTCTTACCCAGGCCTATGACATAATTTGCAGGTCCAGTGCAAAATGAAAATGCAAGATCCCTTGTTTGAAAATTATTAAAAATTTCAAAATGATGACAACAGTACAATAAATCAAGTGTGGGGAGTTCTGAGTGCAGAACTCTGCTAGCTGCACAGGCCGTGTGACCACTAAGCTGGCCTGGCTGGTACCCATGGCTCTCTGAGCTGACTCATGGGGCTCCCTGCTGCTTTCAGAGCACCATGGTGCTCAGTTCACACCCAGCTCTTCCTCTACCTTTCCCTCAGGCTCTAAACACACACAAGGGCTTCATTCCCTAATGTGCTCCTTTCTGATGGGCCCTTAAATCTCTTGCTTTCCCCTCTTGTCCCAGAATAGTGTCAGCATATCTCCACTCCCCACACCCCATTCATTTTTCACATTCTCCAATGTGGTGTCTGTAAACCCAATTAAACACGAGTCCCTAATCAATGGACCTCCACAGCTCCAGTACCCTTCACTTCTTTTTTAAAAAATATATTTTTATTGATTTCAGAGAGTAAGGGAGAGAGAAATATCAATAATGAGAGAGAATTATTATAGGCTGCCTCCTGCATGTCCTTACCAGGAATAGAGCCAGCAACACAGGCATGTGCCCTAACCAGAATTGAACCATGACCTCCTGGTTCATAGGTCAATGTTCAACCAATGAGCCACACTGTCTGGGCAGTACCCCTTCACTTTCTAAATCCAATGGACACTTTCTATTCCTAGCTTATATTTATACACATTCATTTGTTCACCATACATTCATTCCTTTATTTAACATGTGCTTAATAAGGGCTATTATAATCCATATATTATGTTAGACACCGTACAGTGTTTACCGTGGTCAACAATATATCTCACACACACACACACACACACACACATGGCCTGCTTTTCATGGAGCAACTTCACCTTGAGTTCTATGAAGCATGGATCTGAATCTCCTCTTTCCTGTCAGCTCCCAGCTCCTCCCCAACTTTCTCCACTGATTTTTCTCTGCCCTAAATGTTGCTGCTGTCTTGAGTTCTCCAACTAGGCCCGCTTCCTAGGTGGGCTCTGACAGTACTGTGATTCTGACAGCACTTATACAGCGGTGATTTCTAAACCTACATGTTTACCCTGCATATCTACCCACCTGCGGCATATTTTCACTACAAAGGTCCATGGGCCTGTCCCAATCTGAACTCATTACAGTTGACGCTTGAACAATGCTGGGAGGTTAGGGGCTCTGACTTCCCACAAAGACTATAACTTTTGACTCTCTTAAACTTAGCTATAGCTGTCCTTCTGTACCTGTGGGGGATTGTTCTTGAACCCCCTAAATCCCCAAATCCCCAGGTGCTCAAGTCCCCTTTATGAAATGGTAAAGATCAATGCATACAGTTGGCCTCCACATCTGCAGAGTCCCAACAATGAATCAAAAAGATTGCAGGTATTTATTGGAAAAAAATGTGTGTATAAATGGACCTGCGCAATTTAAACCCGTGTTTTTCAAGGGCCAAGTGCATTTTGCTCTCTCCTCCATTTTTCTTCTTGACCTTGTGATTCTATGTACTTGTCTGTGACCCACACTAGCTTGGAAATGTCCCTGATATAGTACCTGCCAGTTAGCAGATACTCAAGTTTTTGTTGAGATAAACAATCCCCTTGCCTGAGGTTCTTCTTGTAATTCTATCTCCTTGAATGACTTCAAGCTTGAGTGTGCAATTGCATCTTATTATAATAAATTATCATGCTAATTTCAGTCAGAGTCAAGAGTGCTAAATTAAAGAACACACTGAACTGGACACTGCCAACATTTAATTCTCCGTGAAATATCAGGTCTGACTAATCTTTTAATTCATTACACCATTTTATTCAGTTTATTAAATGCTTCAATTTGCTGAGTGACTTTTCTTTTCACAGGCCACAAAGCATTCACACAGTAAATCCTTGAGGTATTAAATGATAAATAACTAAAATCATGAATTGCTCTGGTTTTGTTTTGGCCAACCACTTTCAGGATGCTAGAAGGCATAGCATATTTGAGGGGAAGTGATCTTAGAGATGAGCAGGTTCTGCACCTATTCTTTAAAAATGACAGGTGTGAGGCTCAGTGATGTGACCTGCCAATGTCATATACGGCATCAATAGCAAAGCAGTCATGAGATTCCAGGCATGGATTCCTACTAATAGATATTGTTTCCATGACACAACAAGCACCCTTGGCCTCCAAACCTCATGGCAGAGGCTGCTGCTGTTTCTCCATGTGCATTCTCTCCTTCCATCTTAGTACTGTTACCCCCTATTTCAGTGGAGCATGTGGCCACCTGGGAGAAAGAAGACATTTCCCAGCCTCCTTTGCAGCTTGGTAGGACCAAGTGTCTCAGTCCTGATCCCTAAAATGTAAGCAGAACTGCAATGGGCACCTTTTGGAAACTGCTTTGAAAAGAAGGAAACTAGCCCACGTTTGGCGGGTCTTCCTTCCCACTGACTCACATGCTGGCATAGAGCTGGATTTCAAACAGCCATTGAGAGCAGAAGGAAGAAGCTTTGAAGTTCAGTGGCAGAGAAACATAATAGAAGGAGCTTTGTCCCTAACGCCAAGTCACACAGGCCCTCCAGGTTCCTCCAGATTCCTTTCACGTGAGAGAAAAATTAATTCTATCTTGTTTAAGCCATAATTATGTTGGATTTTCTGTGGTGCACAAGCCTAATCCTGATGGATATAACCCATATGCCTTATCTTTTCCTCCATTTGACTACCTTTACTTGTAGATCTTACCTCCACTACCACTAATACTAAGTCTACTATCTTCCTCAGGACTCAGAACAACTCCCTATCTGGCCCATCCCACCCCACAAGTCTTATCACTGCTCACGTAGAAGAGGACGTTCCCATACAGGTCTTCCCCGTGCTTTCCATGTCAACAGTGCACAACATCAAGTTCTCTGATGTTGAGAATGAGCACCCTCAGATCCTGAAAGGTTCTTATTCATCAAACCAGGATTTCATTGTACTTGACATTCTATATTTATAAGGCAAAGGTGTACGAAGAAACATTGGAGAAAGGCTTTTGACTAGAACATGAACAACAACAAAAAAAGATTATTATTAGCTCTACATTAACCAGAAAATTTCATTCACGAGGACTCTCCCTCCCCAGTCACCAAGCCTCTCAGCTAAATAAAGATGCCATGTTTCCAAATTTCCCTGTAAGAATATGCACAGCAATCCAGTTTACAGTTGGAGAAGGAACAGCAGATTTCTAAAACTCAAACCAGCAGCCAGGGAACATCTTACTTCCTGATGCGGAGCCTGGGAAAGAGTAAGCCTTGCTTCCCCACCATTCCAGCCTGGGATGGCAGCCACTGTTTAGAAAGATTTTTAAAAGTCAATGGTCTCTAAATATAGAAAGCTGTTTCAAAGAACTCCATCACAGAACAACAACAACAAGAGGCACACACTTAATAGAGGGAGAACATCCATCACCTTCCTGGGAAGACAAACTGGGGTCTATAGAGTCTGTTCACACTGCGGGTCAGCGCCAACAGGAGTTGTGAGCCTCCCTGGGCACAGCAGGACCTGGGAGCAAACACCCGCCCCAGCTGGGAGACCTCAGGGTGGAGGGGCAGTAAGGAAACCAGATAGGCGGGCTCCCTCAGAAATGGGCTCATTATTACTAACATTTATATTTCATTTTACAACGCATGAGGCATTTTTATATACATTCTGTCATTTGATTTTAAAAATTCAGCCCCAGGATTTCCTTCACTCCACAGGTACATTAGAAGCAGATGCTGATAAAAAATGGCATATTACTAGTTGCTTGCAAAATAAACGCTTTGAGTGTATTGGAGCCTGGGGTTGGTGACTCTAGGGTGGGAACTAAGCTGTACTTCATCGGTGCCCAATTTTGTTTCAGATTGTCAGCAGAGTTAATAGTAACAGTCATAATAGTAATAGGGTAATCAGGCAAGCTTCCTTGCATTGTAGAAGTTCTCATTAAGAAAACTCTTTCTGCACTCATCCTATGTTTTCCTTTTCTCATATTCATGACATTCCTAAAGCAGTTGGTCACCTCACACTTGAGTGTCTCCCTTTTCTAGGGTTATCTGTCCCTGAGTCACAGTTCTCATTTCCACAGGCAACTCCCATGAAGCCTTACTTATTTCTCCATGCTCTTACTAGTCCTGCTGCAGCTCTGCCTTGAACCTTCTCTGATATACCAACGACGTGCTCCTCACAGGAAAGGATCCGGGGGTCTCTCTACAGGGAAACACTCACACTGACAGGACTGCGGGATCTGGCTACAGGTAAGGCACTAACTAGGAAAGGCTCATGGCAAATGGCAATTCTTGGTTCCAAGCCTGTCTGCAACTCTTAGCATCTCCTCCCTCCACTTCCTGAAGATTTGGTGAGACAGTCCTTGTGACGTAAGCCAACCAGAGAGCTGGCTGACCTCACCTGCTTACTCAAATTCAGTAGCACAACAGAAAATTCAGTGTGTATAGAGCAAAGTGGTAGAGAAAATGAGGCTTTCTCAAAATTGAGAATGGAATATGTAACTATTCTTTTTTTTAAAATATATTTTATTGATTTTTTACAGAGAGGAAGGGAGAGAGATAGAGAGTTAGAAACATCGATGAGAGAGAAACATCGATCAGCTGCCTCCTGCACATCTCCCTCTGGGGAACTATTCTTATAGGTATAAAATATACACACATGGAATTATCTACCTCCCTGCCTACTTATCCTTGTCACCCCAGCACAGTTCCAGCACAGTCTCGGGCACACAGCACAGGTACTTGATTGACAAGTGTGCCCTGCACACCTATCAATGAAGAGCCCCTTCTTCCAATAAACGCTGGCTGCTGCAAGTGCCACCTCTTACACTAAAATACGAAAGCATGAATCATACACTCAAAGCGTTTATTTTGCAAGCAACTATTTCCATTTTACTTTTAAACGCTAAGATACTGTGTTACCTAGACATATTCACACTATCCATGTGCTTCACTTTTTTTCTGTAAAAGAGAAGGACATTTCACCACAGGACTTTTAGAGCACCCTGGGCTAACTTCCCCTGACTATCCAATCCCATTTTCATAAACTGCCAAGCATTAGCGCTCATTCGCTTCAATATCTATGCTTCATTATAATTAGCGAGGTCTGATTTGGAGTTCATTTGCTTTTTGGCCCTAACAAGCTGGAGAGCAGAAGACTAAGGCAGAATCCTATTGAAAGCTTTGGCCAGGTCACAAACCTCATTGGCGAGCTCTCTGTTTATCAGCGTCAGCTGCTGGTAGCAGGGCAGAATTAACATGCACGTGACCTAAAAATGATATTGACGACACAACATATTCCTTTCACATGTACACCTGGGTTGATAGAGTGAAGGGAGTCAAATGTGTGTGAGGGTGTCTGCAAAACATAGCATTCTCCCCCTGAGACAAGGCTTCCATTGCAGAATTAGGATTTCCCCCCTTGAATTCTTCCTCTGGCCTTGGACTGTAATATAGTGATCTTGGGATATGGCAAGGAAGATTTAGGGAGGAATAAAGAAGGGGCAATTTGTTCACAAGGCTGCCTTGCAAGAGTGCTAGGAGAGAGAATCCACAGAACACCACTGCTAGACTGTCAGATCCAAAGCTTTTTACAAGAACAGAGCAATCACCTAATTTTATTTCTTGAGGAACAAAAAGAAATGACATTCCTGCGTGCCCACACGTGGAGCTCAGCTGAAATCTGAAACACCATTAACATCCATGATAAGCAGAAGTCATCCTCAAGGGCTACGGTGGGCTGGGAAGTTCCATGTTTAATGGCCTAAAGTCAAGGGAAGTCATGGGTAAAATAAAAAACATTCAGATTATGTTTTCTGGGGTTTCATTAGTTGTTTTGGCTTGTTTAAAGTTTCCTCATTCATTGAAACATTAAATAAATTTGTCATAATAGACACAATGCAGCTGGTATAATTTAAAATGACATTAGCTCAACAAAATTATGGATATCACCATGTCCCTTTTCTACTTTGGTAAAAAGGACACAAAAGCACGGTTTTGCTCCCCTCCTGTCCCTCTGCTCATGTACCTCTGGTATTTCTTTTAGTATTCACAGCATGAGCTTGAGAGAGCAAATATAGTATTACTTGATTAGGTCCTCTATTGTGGTTTATTCCTAAATATATATTCTGATTTTAACTTTTCTGGTTAAATAAGACAACTTTAGAAAACAATTTGTTTCTAATTATCAAATTTAGAATCCATGCAGATGTTCTTAGTTATCAATATTTGGAGAGACTACATTACAATTCAAATTACATAAAGCACTAAGCTAGTTTGATTTATAAAGTAGTTTCTTTTTTTAAAAAAAGTGATTAGGTTATTAGTACTTTATTTTTTTTAAAAGCCTAATAATCAGTTCCAGAGAATACTTGAGAATTAAATCTTAAGAACATAAGAACCATCTATGATACTAAAAGTAAAATATATGGCTTGATAGATGCTCCTGTTCTTCCACAAAGCCACACATATTATATTCTTGGAAAATTGAATTAACTACATAAAACATACTGAAAGATAATTAAAATTCACTTACCTTTTTATCATCAATTGAGCTAGATTATTTTATAGCTAAATTAAGTTTTATGGTCAAACAGTAGGCTAATGATCTGATAAGTATTTAAATGCCAAATCCTCAAATAACTTTTTATAGAAGCTAAAGTCTAAAAATATAATCTATTTGTTGTATAAATCTACATGTAAATACTTATAAAAACCATCACTGCAAACAGCTACAAGTCTGACTTCCTAAATAAAAACCTATCTATTTAGGTATGTTATAAACACAGAAAACACAAATTATATACTTTTAAACCTAGACATTTATTGCTGAGCATTACTAGAGGAATAAGAAAGTTTCAGAAAGGCAGAGGTGATAATGGGCCATGAGCAGACACTCATCAACAGCAAGACTCAAGGGTCATTCCATGTCTAGAACTGCAGGAGCAAGGAAGCCCACATTATATTCAGTAATAAATAACATCTTGGGAAGGCTTGTTGAAGGGTTCATTTGTTGGGAAATTCTTATATGGAATTCTACTACAACATTCTGCTTGTCTTCCATGTCAGCCTATTTTTCCTCTCCAATTCTATGGATCAACAAAATTTTGTTTCAAAGCTCCTATAACCTACATTTCCAATCCAGAAGTATTGATATCTACACTAATAAAAGAGAAAGATGCAAATTAACCATCACTCCACCACTCCTCTACACCCACCAGCCAATCAGGAGTGAGTATGCAAATTAACCCACCTAAGATGGCGGCGGCCACAGAGCTGGAGCGAGCAGGAAGCTTGGGTAGCCCCCAGTGGTGGAGGAAGCCAAGCTTCCCACCTGCCCTGGCCAGCCCTGGGCTTTGCTCAAGGCTACAAAGTTTCAATTATAGAAGATAAATAAGTCCCAGATACCTGCTTCCAGCTGGCCACGGCCTCCACTCGAGGAGGCACTGAAAAAAAAAAAGAAAAAAAAAAGGAGAGGCTGGGAGCTTGGGTCGCTGGGGGGCGTGGCCAGCCTGAAAACAGCCATCAGGCCCTCACTCAGGTTGGCTAGGCACCCCAGTGGGACCCCCCCACCCTGAAGGGACTGTGGATAGCCTGAAAATGGCACTCAGCCCCTTACCCAGGCTGGCCAGGCACCCCAGCGGGACCACTCCCCTACCCTGAAGGGGCTGTGGCCAGCCTGCAAACAGCCCTCAGCCCCTCACCCAGGCTGGCCAGGCACCCCAACAGGACCTCCACCCTGATCCAGGACACCCTTCAGGGCAAACCAGCTGGCCCCCACCCATGCACCAGGCCTCTATCCTATATAATAAAAAAGTAATATGCAAATTGACCCTAACAGCAGAACGACTGGGAATGACTGGTCACTATGACACACACTGACCACCAGGGGGCAGATGCTCAATGCAGTAGCTGCCCCCTGGTGGTCAGTGGGCTTCCCCACAGGGGGAGTTCTGCTCAGCCCACAAGCCAGGCTGGCGGCTGCCAGCACAGCGGTGGGGGGCGGGACGCTCTCCTGCCTCCTCAGCATCACTAAGGATGTCCGACTGCAGCTTAGGCCTGCTCCCCGCTGGCAAGTGGACATCCCCTGAAGGCTCCTGGGCTGCCAGAGGGATGTCTGACTGCCAGTTTAGGCCCAATCCCCTGGGGAGCTCACATCTTTTCCCATTATAAACTTATGAACAGAGAGGCATGGAATAGATCGTCAAACCTTAGAGGGAAGGCAGGGGCTGTTGGGGGTGGGGATAAGAGATCAACCAAAGGACTTGTATGCATGCATATAAGCATAATCAATGGACACAGACACTAGGGGGGTGAAGGCATTGCTGGGGGGTGGGAGTGGCTGTGGAGAGGTAAATGGGGGGGGGGAGGAAACATATGTAATACTTTAAACAATAAAGAATTTTTTTTTTTTAGTTGTACATAAAAAATAAGAAACCTTGAATGTAAAAAAAACCCCACAAAATTAAGTTTATATCATCTGAATTGTTCAATAACAATCATAAACATTCTCCATGGTAACACTCCATAACATTTTACTGCTATGCGGTATGCCATCATACAAGCATTCCACTCGGTTTAACAGACCTCCTGTTATCAGTCATAGGTTGTTTCTAAGTTGCTGCTCTGCCATATTGAGGCCTCAGCTTCTGGGCTCTGCTGATTTCTGCCAAAATGCTCTGGCCTGTGTGCCTTCTCTGGAGGTGGCAGCTTGGAGGACGGGCTGATGTGCTGAAGAATAGACCCTGGTCCCGCCTTTCCTTGTCATATTGCCATCCTTAGAGGGTTCCTGAAACTTTGTGAAATTTAAAGACTTCAAAAATCCTTTTGGTAAAGAGCTAGAGGGAAGAATGAGAAAGATTGGGGGTGTGGAGCTGGTGGCAAATTTGAGAGCCACACACTGGAATGAGCTGTTTTTCTCTCCTTCCATACATCCTCCCTTCTTGAGGGGTGAGCTCAGTGTGTGGACAGAGGTGAGAGAGACAGAAGCATGTGTGCCCCTTATTTCTTTCAGGTGTCCTGAGTAGGACAGAAGCCAGGAGGTATGTTTGTTTCTATGCCTTTCTTGCTTGACAAAGAACAGCTCTCCTGAATTGCTAGACTTTGCTTTCCTAGCCCAGCCCCCTCCATGGCCCTGAAGCTGCCAGGGTCTGGAGAGAGAGCAGTGAGCTCAAGCTTCCCAGACTGACTTGGGCTCAGGGCTGCCTTCCACCTTCGCTCTGGGCCGGAACCACCTGCTGCCCACTCTAGCCAGCTCTGTGGCTGCTGCCCAGAGGCCGCCGGGCTTGTGGGAGGCTTGGCTTCCTTCGTCACTGGGGCAATGAAGCCAAGCATCCCGCCTGAAGGAAGCCAAGTGTCCTGCCTGCTCTGGCTGGCTCCATGACTCCGGCAGGTGCCACCATCTTTGTGGCTATGGGTGCCGCCATCTTTGTCACAGAGTGATGGTTAATTTGCATATTACCCTTTTATTAGTATAAATCTTATAACTAAAAGTTTGTACCTTTTTTCCTCATTTCTATTTTTAATAAAATACTTGAAGCATATAGGAAAATGTACAAATAATACCAAATTTTTCATCAACCCACCACCAAGATTTTCTTTCTTTTTTACTTTTTAAATTTTTAAAATTATTTGTATCCCCATGCCCCTACCCTCTCTCCTTTGACAACCATCATCTTGTTCCCTGTGTGTATGGGTCTGTTTCTATTTTGGTTTGTTAATTCATTTATTTTGTTAGATTCCACATGCAAGTGATATCGTACAGTATCTATCTTATTTCACTTAGCAAATTCCCTTCTAGGTTCATTCAAATTATTTCAAATAGCAAGATTTCATTCTTTATTATTGTTGAATAATATTCCATTGTATATATGTACCACTTCTTCTTTATTCATTCAACTATCAATAGACACAGGTTGTTTCCATATCTTGGCTAATTTACTTATTTTTTAAATTTATTTTTCAATTACTCTTGACATACAATGTTATATTAGTTTCAGGTGTATGACATAGTAATAAGACTTCTATTTTCATTTTGTCTCTTCAACCCCTTTTAACAAACTTTTTGAATTAATATTGATTGACATTATGTCCAACACTAGTCTCTTCTACCTTGAGGAGTCAGGGTTTATCTATGTTAACCTGGAAGTAAAGATTCACCTGGGAGTGTGTCAGAAATGCAGACCCCTTGCCTTAGCTCTGGTGATTCCAACCAGCAGCCACACACAGTATTTCATGTATTCCTCCTGGCTTTGGGCATCAGCCTATGTGGTCATGGCCAAGAGCGGCTGCACTGGGGGCCGGTCAGCCTCAGAACTCAAGGTCATACGTACTTTCTATTTCTTCATGGTAGGTGTTTGGTTTGCTTAGCATAGTTCAATGTCAAAACAAAAATATTATTACCATTTTCTACATCAAATCCAATTCTAATATTTATTTGTGGGCCCATTTTCACTTAAGGGTGTTATTATAATTAAAAAAAATCAAAACACCAAATGCTGTTGATTATGTGGAGACATAAACTGATGGAGGGACTAGTGCAAGTTGTTAGAATTACTCTGAGGGCATTCTTCTGTGTCCAGGAAGGGTGGCGATGTGCAGATGTGGACATGACCCAACAATTCCACTTCCAGACCCAGAGAAATGTTCACAACCATGAACGAGGAGACATGTGCCGGCACGCTCATCACAGCACAGCTTACAATAGCTCCACGCAGGGAACAAACTTCAATGCTACGGGCGGTGGGATGGAATACACATAACAGCATTCAGTGGTAAAAATGAATGACTTAGGGCTGCCATGAACATGAACGAAACCTCACAAACGGTGAACCAGTTACAGAACACAGAGTCTAGTTATATTTCTCTAGTGTTTAAAGACACTTAAAACAGGACTGTATTCCTGGATGTACATTACTTCCATGGTGAGAGGTGGAGAGCGTGCACAGGGAGCCATGCATCAGTGTCGGACCTGAGGGAGCCTCTGGGAGTGGGCAGATACAAAGGGGCTTCCTCTCATCTGTACGGCTTTATTTCAAAAGGACTGAAACAAATTTGGCAAAAACGTACTCATTTTGAGTGCTGATGACATACATTTTTGTTTTGTTATTCTCCCATTTTCTATGTTTAGAATAATTTTTTGCATTATTAAATATCAATACAGATATTTTTTATTAACTAAGTACTAATCCTTCCCATCCCAGAAGTGTTCTGGAGTTGATGAGACTCTCCGAGTGTATCCTTAGGGGAACCCTAAGGCAGTCGTGAGAAAGGTCACCTCCCTTGGAGAAGGGAAGCTCGGAGCGGCTAGTTTTCTCTCCGGGTCACACAGCCAGTAGGGAGTGAAGCCAGACCTCAGACCCAGGCTCCAAGTCTGCCGTTCTTTCTCCCCATCATCCACAAAAATTTAGACATTTTTATTTGTAATTAGCATTTCCGTGCCTTTTATCACATAACTCTGAGAGCCTTTTGTCAATGATGGGTATAAGTTCCATTTGGCAGATAGAAAAACCAGTATAGGTAGCTATTTTATGATTAGTGATATATTTGAATGACACATTTGAGATTGCATAATAAAGCAGCATTGGATCCTATGTGCCAACCAGGAACTCTTAATTCTTCCGTGATTCATTCATTTTTAGCCACTGTCAATCTTCTGATTTTTAGAACTAAAAATAAAGTTTATAAGTGTTTGTCAACCAATTCTTACAAATATGTTAACATAATTTTTTATTGCATGGTAACTTATAACACAAAAAAAGGATCGCACCCTAACCTATTATAATGCCGTGGTTGGCAAACCGCGGCTCGCGAGCCACATACGGCTCTTTGGCCCCTTGAGTGTGGCTCTTCCACAAAATACCACGTGTGGGCACGCACGTACAGTGCGATGGAAACTTTGTGGCCCATGCGCAGAAGTCGGTATTTTGTGGAAGAGCCAGTATTTTGTGGAAGAGCCACAATCAAGGGGCCAAAGAGCCGCATGTGGCTTGCAAGCCGCGGTTTGCCGAGCCACAGTTTGCCGACCACTGCAATAGGGCAAGGGCTCGGTAATGGTGGTTAGTTCAGTAATGAATGTTTTCATCATGAAAACTCTGCAGCCATGGGTAAGAACAGTACTGAGCCAGTGTGGTGCGTCTGGGAGAATGGCTCCTTCTGGCTAGTGTCCATTCTGAATACGTGTCAATATCGGTGTCATACCAGTTGTTGAATGTCTTTAATATCACCCTTCTTAAGATGTAATGTAGAGCAGGAAAAAGTAGAAGTCGCCATGATTAAATCATAGGGATATGTATACAGATAAAAAATATGTACAAACACTCACACACACACAGAGGTGTTAGAATTACTGCTGATTTCCCCTCTATATCACACATTTTCCACAATCTTACACTGATTTTCTAATTTGAGAATGAAGCACTGGGGTCTTTTCTTAGAGAGCATCCGTCCTGAGTCTGCCACTCCAGGATCCTATCCCTCAGCTTCCCTTCATCCTGCTCTTCCCCCAGGGCACAGCTCCCTGGGAGGCAGGGAAGTGTAAGCATTGCTGAAAGGACAGACAATGGCGCCACTTCGTTTTCTGATAAAATCAAAAGCACTTGACATATTTGATGTGCTTCTATTTTGCAAAGGGTACTACAAATTATATAGAGATAGGAAAGATCATATGCTATCAGCTCCTTTCAATGAAATTCTGATCCTCTTAAACCGCCAGTTCACTCAACTCCTATTTTCCCAGTTGGGATGTGACAGAAGCCCACAGACTCTTCCAGGCTGCAAAAGCGTGCTTAGTGCCACCAGACAAAGTACAGTTCCATCAAATATGGGTGAGCCTTCAAATCGCAGAAACCTTTGTGATGTTATCATATTTCACTTTTATCAACCTTTCCAACCATGAGAATTCTTCCTTACAATTCAGAGAATGAAACTGGAACTTTAAACATTGTCCAGGGTTTCCCATTACAGACCCATGAGTGTTCAGGACACTCCTTTGTGGCATTTTATTCCACCAACAGGCGCTGGCATCCGTTAAACTTCACTTCCTTTCCACTGATCCTGCTGAAAGGGCTCTTTTAAATGTGATTTATATCTTCGTACCAGTAGCTACTTTTTCTTCTTCTTTTTAAAAAATGATCAGTTTCTTAAAAAACTACAGACTCAAAATATAAGGAAAAGCAAGGAGGTTATAAAGTAAGAAGCAGAAACACCAAAACAATGGAATAATTCACTACAGGTAGTAGTTAACACACACAATCCAATCCAGCTCAGTCATATCAAATAATTTCAAGTGTGATAAATCTGTCAGACAATTAGAAGATTATTTAAGCAAGAGTTGTAGCATATGGCATAATGACAGGTAATCTGAATTCTTTTCACGCATTGCTTTTCCTGCAGAAGTATCTAGTAACATCCTAACAATTAGCTTTTTATTTGGTATTCTTGTGTTAGCCCCACAGAAACCCCATTTTGCACTACCATTGCAGAAGTATATTATTTATGAAATTGGTTCCTGACACATTGTGTTGTGAGAAGGTTAATTGATTGAGCCAGTGGTGGGATTTATGTTAAAAATGCATGAGATGATGGCCTTTTAATTCATTTATTTCTCAGAAAGACTATAAACTTCTGCAATATTATAGGAAAGATATGTAAAATGATTGTATGGATTAGATCCTGTTCTTTTAAACATTTGAAGAGCATATGCAACCTGAAGAGTAACCAAACAAATGAGTTCAGAAATTAACAATGCTGTAATATTGGAAAGATATATTATTAATTTTCATGATGGAAGGCCAGGGTCTAAACTTGGTTTTCCCAGAGATCTTAAATGTTCTGAGCTAAGAATTTATTTTCTATTGAGTTGGTCTATGAAACAGAACCACTTTTTCCTCTCTAACTTTGGTCGTCAACACCAGTGAGCAATGTGGTCGCAAAGCCAGAGTTGGGACAACACAGGAATAATACACAGTCCTCCCTCATCCACTTGCCACTCTCCACCTCCTTTTGAACAGGTTAAGTTCTCTAAAGTGCCCATGGCTGCTTTTTCTTCCAGCCACCTTGATACCCTTTTGACTCTCAGAACTTCTGGACTGAGCAACAGGGGATACAAGTGGGTATTACAGCTGTGTCCTTCACTTTTCTTTCCCACCAAATAAAACTCAGAGGCTTTAAAGTGGGAAAAGATGCAGAATCACCGGGTCCATTTTCAACCCAAGTGAAACACTGTTAAATAAAGCCAAAGAGGAAGAAGAGGAGGAGGAGAAGCAGGGAGAGAAAGTAAATTATTGTGCACTCGAGGGCGGTTAGTTAAAAATTCTCAGTTAAATTCTATCACGCAAAACTGGAAATGTAGGTTTTTAAACTACTGAGATGTCTTTAGGCTGCTAATAGGTTAATGATAGTGGCAAGGCAATTGTCCGGACCTCTCTAAGCAGACAGCTTGGCTTCAATTTGGACAGCACCTCTGCAGTGCACTGAAGTTAAGAGCTACCAGAGCAGCTGATTTGTCCAAATCACATAACTTACAAAGACTTTGGACTATTTAAGTGGAAGGCATTATGGAGCTCATCGAGTAAAACTCACATTTTGTGCCTGTAACTTGAAATTCAGAGGGTTAGGGGTTCTCTTGAGGTCACACAAATGATCAGCATTTTTAAAGTTCAAGTACTTTCCCTTCTTCATACATTAAGCCTCCCAGATAAGAAAAAAATGAAAGCATCTTGATCACACCTTTAGGAAACTGCTCTCTATCCCAATGCCTCAGGAGATACTTATCATGGTGATTCAGCACTATTCGTAAGGAAAATTCATTGGAAACAATTAATCGGGGCCTAGTTATATTAGCACTGTATGTGCAAAATTCTCCGTCACATACAATATGACCAGGAACACAGGACATGTCTGATTTCAGACTGTGGCTTTGACGTGGCTGCAGAAATCACGCCCAATCAGCCAGCTGGCGGCCTCCCCTGTACCAGCTGTAGAGTCTTCCAAGGAGAGGAGCTGATATGCAAATATTATAAGGTGCCAACCTGAATTATGTCAGAAACTTGTAAGATGAACATTACTTTCTTTTGAACATACTTCATTGGTGGCTTAGAATCAACTGGGTAATAGATTCAGCTTTGACTTCATAACATATAAGCTTCATGTGAATTTCTTCTACATACAATGGGTGTTAGAGCCACCTTGCTAAAGTTAAGAAGAATATTTGTAACCACTGTTCTCACCTGCTAGACCTTGGTTTGATATCAAACCAAATGCCTGATTTCCCCATTTCTAAAGTTCCGCTGTGTCCAGAATATTTGCATCCCGTGTTGTGGCTGCACAAGCAGCCAGGGCAAAGGGGAGGCTCTCAGGAGTTAGGGTGCGCCCTTCGTTACAAAGGGGGTGGTATTCCTTGGGGAGGGTAAAGGTTTATTTGATCCTTTATCATGACATACATTTTTTATTAAACCTTGGTTTGATATCAAACCAAATGCCTGATTTCCCCATTTCTAAAGTTCCTCTGTGTCCAGAATATTTGCATCCCGTGTTGTGGCTGCACAAGCAGCCAGGGCAAAGGGGGAGGCTCTCAGGAGTTAGGGTGCGCCCTTCGTTACAAAGGGGGTGGTATTCCTTGGGGAGGGTAAAGGTTTATTTGATACTTTATCATGAAATACATTTTTTATTAAAAGCTTTATGTAATTAACTGGGAGACATAGAAAACCACCACTACCAACAAAGGTTTACAACAAAACAGAAGCCACATTTCATATGACAGTGGGAGGTAGAGTAGGTCAGGGCATCACCCACTCCCGTCAGGAGGACCAGGTTCCACTTAGGAACATAGCTCCTACCCAGGTGTCTGGACCAGTTGAAGGCATGGTGTTTTGTTTTGTTTTGTTTTGTTTTTGTGTGTGTGTATGTGTGAGTGTGTGTGTGTGTGTGTGTGTGTGTGTGTGCTCCCATGAATTGGTTATTCTTGCTTCTGAAACTATTTATGCTAACCATACTGGCTATTGTAATGATGTAACTTAACTAACATATGCCATAAATTGAAATACAAATGCAGAAAGAGAGATGCTTCTATGAGAAGAGGTTGGAGGCTTTAACAAAAATGATTGTGGAAAGTTGCTTTAAAAAGTTCTGAGAGTCTTAGACATGGTGGCTGGGTGGGGACAGTGGGAGGTGTACTCTGGACTATTCTTCACTTGGTCTACTTCAAGCATGTCTTTAAGAGACTGCTCAGCTGAAAAGATAACTAAACTGGAAATTGTGAATGGTCTTGGTCTTACAAGGTTAACATACTCATATTTTAAAATTTTAGATGAAAATAAAGTAATTTGTTTATTTTTTGTCTGTTTTTTGACCACTAATTATAAAAATATGTAAATTGTGTCCTTTCTTGACCATTTATCAAAATAGTAATTATTCTTATTGCTATTATATGTGAACTTTGCTAAAATAGCATAACAAAGTATAACCTAATGAAGACAGTCCTACCAGGCCCAATAATAAAGCTGCCCATTAACCTAAATGCTCCAAGGATGTAACCAAAAGGATCAAGAGAAGTGGGTGAATAACAAGACTGATAATCCAATTGCCTCACATGTGCTCTTTGCTAGGAAGCCTCTAGCATATTCCTGTGGCAGACAGACCCTAAGGTGTGACCTCACCCCCATCATTTCCACCTCCTGTTTACACCCTGCATAATCCCTTCACTCGGAGTGCAGCTGGGCCTGTGCCTGGCTCATAACCAACAGAATATGGCTACGGTGACGGCATGCCACTTTCAAGATTATGTTATGTCACCTAAGTCTCCACCCTAGACCAGATCAAGAGATTTTCCTTGCTAACTGAAGAAGTGAGGGATCATGTTGAGCAAGCCACATGGCAAGGAACTTCAGGTGACAGCTTGGCACTGCAGGTGACCTCCAGACAACAGCAAGCGCAAAGCTGGGACCCTCATTCATATTGCCACAGGAGGTGAATCCTGCCCACAACCTACGTGAGAGTGGAGATGGGTTCTTCCCAGTTGAGCCTCTGGTGATGATGAAGCCAGCGGACACCTTAATTATAGCTGAGACTCCCAGCAGAGGACCAGTTAAGTTGTGTCTGACTCCTGACCATGGAAACTGAGATATAAAGTATGCTGTAAGCCATTAAGTTAGTGTGATTTGTTACACGGCAATAAAAAAAAACTGATACATTTACTTTTTTGGTGGTTTTGTAGCCACATCTGTTTACCTTTCTACCCCTCCCACTGGACCCTGAGCAAGTTAAAGAGAGGGACAGACTTGACTGACTCTTGTTCCTTACTCCCTCTGGTGTTTAGCAGCCTTGTGTGATGCTCAGGTCAGTCAGCTTACGCTGAATGAATAATCTAGTGAATGAATGAATGGATGGATGACTATGGCACTTTAGCATCCCAGGGTATATATTAACTACTGTGATACATTGCTTTTCACCCTAAGATCTCTTGGTTAATCAACATGCTGAGAAAACTGAAATTATTTCCTTTCTAAGCAAGTCATTTATCTTCGTTAAAATGGAGCTGCTGTCCTATTTTCTGGCCATACTGTTTTGATTAGATCCTTCTGGAATATTATGTAGAATTCTCTGTGGTTCTTACTAGCCTACATAATTTTGTGACATCAGCTACTTCATTGAACCAGTTACTTTTCTCCAACTAATTATTTCAAATGCCAGGCACCAATTCCTGAGGCACCCCATTAATTTCTTTCTATGAAAGGAATTAGCACAAATTTCTTTTCACTGAACCAATTTAAACCCACATGAGCATTTGATTTTTCATTCTGTCATTAGCAATAATAACCATATTCAGACTTTTGGATGATGAAAGTACTTTATACAAACTATTTTGTTTATCCATGCAATACCCAGAGGTAGCCTTGCTATGTAAAATCCCCATTTTTTAGATAAGAAAGTGGTTTTTAGAGTTAACCTGTAAGTTATTTGCTCAGTGGACAATTTATTAAGTACTGAGAATATATGGAACACTGTATTTAGAAAAAATGAAAGGAATGAAGGCAGATGTCTTTCCTGTTTAACTTTTAAATTATGTTCTCTGTAGTTTTATCTGTTGTTTTTCAATTTAATAGTTTTCTACTAATATTTCTACACACAAAAGCTGGGCATAAGCCTTCATCACCTGAAGCCTAGAAAAATACAACAGCTTTTGTTTGTCTTGGTCCAACTCAGATCAGAATGTCTTGCTAAGCTCTATCTTATTTCTCCTGAGGATCCTACAGTGACTTTCTCGTGTCAGTTTTTGAAGATACAAACATTTTGGCTTTGTTAAACACCCTTTAGACACTTCACTCATCCTTCCTTCCCAATCTAATATTTTCTGTTAATGTTTTCATTTTTTAATAACAATAAATTTTCTATACCAGCCAGGATAACTAGCTAGTGCCCCTTTAAGCAAAACCTTTTCTCTACTTGTTTTTTAATCCTCACCTGAGGATATGTTTATTGATTTTTAGAGAAATAAGAAGGGAGAGAGAGAAAGGGAGATGGAGAGGGAAAGGGAGAAGGAGAGAGAGAAACATCGGTACCCACCCCAACCAGAAATGGAACCCATAACCCAGGTATTTGCCCCGACCAGGAATCGAACCAGCACCGTTTTGGTGTATGGGATGATGCTCCAACCAGCTGAAGCACCTGCCCAGAGCTCTACTTGATTTTTAATATACCAGCCCTTCAAGATAACACACCCTCCTGGCTCATTTTTGACAACGCACCTTTTCTCTTCTCCTTTAAAAGCAGGTACAATATTCACCTTCTGATCTACTTTATCCTGCTCTGATTAGGTCTTAATTCTGCCCTTCAAACACCTGGACTTCACTGATTTGCTGGCATTTCTATCGGCATAGATCAGCATCACAGAGGAACTTAATAGAAACACAAATTCTTGGGCTCCGCCTCAAATACAGTAAATCAGAAATGTGAAGGGTGGGTCCCATCAAATTGTTTTAACAAGGCTTTCACGTGATTCTGATGCACTCTAAAGTCTGAGAACCACTGATTTATATGAGTAAATACGTAAGTAAAAACACGTATACACACATGCATACAGTTTCCTAAATGGTATGTCCTTTTGAAAAATTAGTTAAATCTCCATTTGGGTTGTAAGCTGTTGCAGATGGTAGGAGGTGTATGATACAATGTAACTATACTGTTATTATTTTTTAATACCCATAGCACAGCGTTTATATTCACTACTAGTTTGGCTAAATACCACTTGTCTCTTGATACCATCTCGGTTCAATAATGTTTAAGCACCTTTGACCAAAGGGAAGCAAATAAATGAAGCAAATTATTCACATTAAGTATGTGCTTGCAGCTCTGATTAAGGCTGAGACCAAAATTAGTTCTGCACAAAGCTCTGCGCCTCGGTGCTCCCATGGCCTTCTATAGCGAGTCTTCCTCCCAAGTCCCCAGGCACAGGCCGCTCTCTGTCCGTCCCAACAGCATCTCTAGGTGGCAGCTTCTACATGAAATGTCATCCTCTGTTCGTTGCCTGCCTGGATAGCTCCTTCGTGTCCCTCAAGGCCCACCTTCAGGAAGCTGCTCTGGGGACCATTCCATCATAGTGAGACACCCCTCCCTTGTGCTCCCGGGGTTCCCTCTGCTTCCTCCTATCCTGCTCTCCACACTGTCCATGAAAAGCATTTCACCTGTCTGCCCACTACACTACACTGAGCCCCCTGCAGCCGGTTTCTCATAGCTGTGTCCCAGTGCGTGTCATGTAACTGCTGCTCAACATTTGTTGACTGGGAACAAATAATTGGGTACGATTTAACACTATGTGTAATTACATTTTCTATGTTTCTATTTCCTCAACAACCAAATGAGTATATTTTATGCTAACAACAAATGTAGCTCAGAATTAAAATGAAGTTCGTCTCTGCTGGGTCTTGAAGGGTCAGGGGCACCCCAGGCTGGCCGGTTCCCTGCTGATACCTGTGCACACGGCACTGACGTTCCTCAGCAGGTTTCCAGCAACCCAGAAGCACAGTGCCAGGCTGGGGTGAGCAGGAATGCGGACTTCGTGTGTCTCCAAGTGCAGCCTGCAGCTCCCCTGGTGAAGTCTGCACATGGCTGCCTCCAGCGAGGCAGAGGGGAGCGATGGGCCATCGTGCTCAGCAGAGAAAAGGTCATTTTCTAGTGATTGGTGTTGCCAGGTCACCCAACAGGTCACTGGGGCAGGCAGAGGGGAAAATACAAATAAACAGATAACTTTGGGTGGTCATCTTCCAGGCCAGTAAGCCCCAGGACAGAGAAACGTGTGCCAAACAGCACCACGCTCTCGCAACATCGTTTCTTACCAAAGAAAGCCATTCCAAAACTAGCTACAGCCTTCGGCGCGAATTCCCACTCTCCTTCACTGTCTGCGGCGTGCTGTCTGACAGGCCACCATCATGGCAAAGTCATGTGTGCAGGGGCCACGGGCCTGTGAGCAGAGCCAGAGGAGACAGTGGTGCCCAGAAAAGCCCGAGACGCCTCAGGAGCTGCCGTGGCTACGAGAGGATGGCCTTCCACTTGGTGGGACTCAACATCTGAAGACCCAAAATTTAACATCTTCTCTCATTCATTCCTGAGTGAGGATATGCTCCTCTGTTTAGAAACTGCTTATTTTGATGAAATCAGGAAAGATGTTAGGCATGTACCTATAAATAAATTAAGCCTCTCTGTTTTTATGGAGAAAATTAAAGAACTCTTACCATTTGCAACAGCATGGATGGACCTGGAGAGCATTATGCTAAGTGAAATAAGCCAGTCAGAGAAAGATAAATATCACATGATCTCACTCAATTGTGGAGTCTAATGAACAGCATAAACTGATGGGAAAAAAAATAGATCCAGAGACAGAGAAGCATCGAACAGACTGTCAAACTTCAGAGGGAAGTCAGAGTGGGAGGGTAAGAGATCAACCAAAGGACTTGTATGCATGCATATGAGCATAACCAATGGACATAGACAATAGGGGGGTGGGAGCATGTGCTGGGGAGTGGGAGTAGGAGGAGAGAGGTCAATGGGGGGAAAAGGAGACATATGTAAAACTTTCAACAATAAAGAATTTTTTTTAAAAAGGGAGTATTTAAAATGGCATCTGGGCCCTAGCTGGTTTGGCTCAGTAGATAGAGCATTGGCCTAGAGGCTAAAGGGTCCCGGGTTTAATTCTGGTCATGAGCACATGCCCAGGTTGTGGGCTCAATCCCCAGTAGGGGGCGTGCAGGAGGCAGCCAATCAGTGATTCTCTCTCATCATTGATGTTTCTATATCTCTCTCCCTCTCCCTTCCTCTCTGAAATTAATAAAAAATTTTTTTAAAAAATCCTATATAATAAAAGCCTAATATGCTAAGTGTCTGATCATCTGGTCATCCATTCAAACAATCAAAGTGTAATATGCTAATGATATGCTAAGGCCGCTCAACTGTTCTTTATGATGTGCATTGACCAGCAGGGGGCAAACAGTCAACTGGTTGACCAGTTGCTATGATGTGCACTGACTACTAGGGGGCAGATGCTCTGACTGGTAGGTTAGCTTGCTGTTGGGGTCTGGCCGATCGGGACTGAGCAAGAAGGGCCAGACACACCCTGGAACCCTCCCACAGTCTCTCCCCAGCTAGTCAACCTCCTGCGTTCCTCCCCGACTCCAATTGTGCACCAGTGGGGGTCCCTCGGCCTGGCCTGCGCCTTCTCACAATCTGGCTGAGGGACTGCCCCCCCCCCCCCAGGTGCACAAATTTTGTGTACCGGGCCTCTAGAAAATAAAATAAAATAAAATAAAATAAAATAAAATAAAATAGCATCTGGTTAGCAGCTTCAGGGCAGTTTCTCATCCACAAAAACCAGGATGCAGAAAACCCTCTACACCAGCGATTCTCAAGCTGTGGGTCGCAACCCCTTTGGCGGTCAAATGACCCTTTCACAGGGGTCGCCTAAGACCATCCTGCATATCAGACATTTACATTATGATTCATAACAGTAGCAACATTACAGTTATGAAGTAGCAACAAAAATAATTTTATGGTTGGGTCACAACATGAGGAACTGTATTTAAAGGGCCAGAAGGTTGAGAACCACTGCTCTACACTGACAATCTGACTGCAGATAACCTAACATTTCAACCAAATCTTTGGAAAAACAGTTGCTAATTAAAGGGCAGGTGATGCTTGACAGAAAATACTGTCGGTGGAGTGAAGGCCGAGGACGGGAGGGGAGCCTTCCTCAGCCTTCATCACCCACTGTCCCACAGACCCCAGGCCTGCATTAGCCCAAAATTTAAGAGCACAGAATGAGGAAGGCATGGCACAAAGGGACTAGAGATAAGTGTTGAAATCAACAAAAACATATATGAGTCTAAAGAAATATGTTGGACATATTTGCAAAATGGGGTAGTTTCTCCTATATAGTGTAAGAAAATGTAATTAATACCTAAATCTGAAACCACAATGACCAAAAAGTAGAGTAAAAAGAACAAGAAAATAATAGGGTAAAACCTACCCTTGTCTCAAATAGAAATAAATTTTAAAAATAGAGTCAATAAAGATATATGAATTTACATAATAATTTGGTATGGTAGTAAACATCTTAAATCAATAGAGTGGGGAATGGATCATTTTACATGCTGTGTTAGAACCACTAGCCAATCATTTATTATAAATTAGAATTATGGTCTTGTCTAATTGTGTCACCAAATTAATTCCAGATAGCTCAACGATTAAAATATAAAGAATGTGACATGCTAGAAGAAAACAGAAGAGCAGGATACAGAGAAGAGCTTTCTGAACATCACCCAACACAAAATCCAAGGAGGAAAATATATTAATGTGTGGTCATGGGCTGAGTTAAGCTCTTTGTGCGGAGTGTTCTCATCTGTAAGTTGGTGTATAACAAGAGAACCTCTCTCAGGGTAGTGAGTGCTCGCACATATGCAGCCTCCATGAGACAATACATGCAAGGCACCTAGCATAAGATTGGCACGTGGGGGCACTCAAATATCAGCAAAAAAGAGACAGGAAGAAATTAGACATGGCCTAAATACCCACAACTGGAATTTGGCTCTATCCATTTGGCAAAGATTATGCATCTGTAAAAACTGTGTGGGAGATATATATTTATTAACATGGCTAGGTGTCTACTCCTTATCACAGTTTTCCAAAGCAACTGGATGATCCTTTTGTAAAAAAATTCAAATGCCTCTGACACTTATTATAATACCACCTTGATTCTTTTTGTTGTTGTTAATTCTCACCCAAGGATATTTTTCCACTGACTTTTTTTTTCGGGAGAGTAGAAGACAGAGGGAAAGACAAAGGGAAACATTGATGTGAGAGAAACACATCAATTGGTTGCCTCCTGCACGCACCCTGACCAGGGCCCGGGCAGGGGAGGAGCCTGCAACCAAAGTACATGCTCTTGACTGGAATCAAACCCAGGACCCTTTGGGCCACAGGCCGATGCTCTATCCACTGAGCCAAACTGGCTAGGTTATTTATTTAATTATTTAAATAAAATAAAACTACCTTGATTATTTAAAATAAAACTTCATTCTACTTATTCCAAAATATTTTTATATACTTTTGGTTAATTTCTAGCAAAACAGCCTATGCATTTGCATTTTTTAGGGATTTGTGTTGACTTTGGCTGAGTTTTTAAAACAGTTTTATTGTGATATAATTTATATACCAGGAACTTCACCCATTTAAAGAGTGCAATTCAGTGGTTTTTAGTATACTTACAGAGTTGTGCTACCATTACCATAATATAATTTTAGAATATATTCATCATCCCTAAAAGAAACCTCATACTCAGTAGTCACTGCCTGCAATCCTACACCAATTAATTTTGGGTACTGCCCTTCTAGGCTTGTGCTTGAGTTATAAAGTTTATATCTATAGATGTATATTTTAAAACACATACATATAAAGTACATGTTCTGGTGCAACTTTAATATTTGAGTTGAAAACTGGGTGCACTTACTAGTAATGTAATCATGAGAAGTCACTTAACTGCTTTGTGCCTCACTTCCTCATCAGTAGAGTGGAGAAAATGATGCCTCTCTCACAAGCTTGTGGAGAGAACTTTTTAAATGAAAAAATTCACACCAAGTGCTTCGTGCAGCCACTAGAACACAGTCAGCACAAAATAAATATCAGCTAACATAACTTTGTCATGATCAACATCTCAGGGTGTAGAATTATGGATGACTTTTATTTAGTACTAGAGGCCCGGTGCACGGATTTGTACACCAGTGGGGTCCCTTGGCCTGGCCTGCTGGGATCAGTAGACCTCTGCGCTGCCACAGCCCGGCCTTACCTGCCAGCTCACCGGGCTCCAGCCCACTGTCTGCATTGATCCCGCATAGCATGAAGTAATGCATGAAGCAGGAGGTGGCCGGGGAGGAGCCCGAGCCCGGACTGGGCGCTGCGCTGCTCCCACTCATCCTGGCCCCACTGCGCCTGCCACCACCGCTGCTTGGGTGCACAGGGGGAGTGTCCACAGGAGAGGCTCCCACTGCCGCAGCTGCACTTGCCAGCCGTGAGCCCAGAGTCTGGCGCCTGTCAGCTGAGCGGCACACCTGCTATGGGAGCACACTGACCACCAGGGGGCAGCTCCTGCATTGAGTGTCTGTCACCTGGTGGTCAGTGTGCAGCATAGCTATCGGCCAGTTGTCCAGTCGTCAGGTTGTCTGGTCGCTTAGGCTTTTATATATATATAGATAGATTGCATATGCACTGGTATTGTTTTGGTGAGGAGATAATAAATATTGCTTCAAGCCCTCCAGAGGGATGGTCAAGCAAATTGGAAGTGAGCAGGGAGATGCAATCCAGTATCTTGCAGGACCGTTATACCCAGGAGCTTCCAATGAGCTTGGTCCCAGCCCTGATGCTATGCCAAGATGTCCCAAGGTGGTCTGTGTTCCTCTGAAAGAGGAAGATGCCTCCCTGCCCACTGCTGCCAGGGTCATGGAGGCAGTTGGCCCGAACACATCAGGTCAAATTGCCCTGTGCACCTCAGCTGGGAGCCTGCTGATTGAACTTGGCCAGCAGCGCTGCCACTGTCTCAGGTGTGACATCACCCAGTCCCGGTGGCATATGTCACAGTAATCAAACCATGGGCGGAGTCGGTAGGGCTTGGGTTCAAAACCGTGATCTGTTACTTTCCAAACCCTACAGACCTCAGCTTCCCTTAACTGTAAAATAAGGATGACAACAGTTACCTCCACAGCTGTAAAGTGGTTAGCTCATGTCGTAAGAAACCAATATTAACTATTGATGGTGCTGGGTTGGTTACTATTACTTAATCTAGAAAATTAAAACCTTTAGCCTCAAGGACTCTGAAACATTCTCATGCTTTTCTGTTCACACATCCCATGACACACACAAGGAACACCATTTTAGGCGGATGAGATAACTGTTGGACTGAGTCTAGTCAACTCTATTCCACACCTATTTGAGGGCCTACTGCACGCCATGTGCTGTGTCAGGCACTTGAGATACATCAGTGAATAAAAAAGACAAATATTGTTCCCTTCTTGGAACAGAAGGAGATGGAACATCAATGAACACATATGAAAATCAGTAAAGTATATGTATATATTAAGTGCATATAATGGATAGGTGTGCCAGATGAAAATGCTAGAGCTAAACAAGAAATGAGGTCTGGGGGTGCAGGTGGGTTATCATTGATATGGGGTGATGAGCAGGCCTCATTGGGAGGGGAAAGCTGAGCAAAGGCTGAAAGAGGAATTGAAGGTCTCGGGAAGAGCCTGGAAGCTTCCAGCAGGAGCCGGCCTGGTGTGTGGGCGGCATGAACAGCCAGCCCAGCAGGGGCCAGAGCAGAGTGAAAGGGGGAGAGCCAGAGAAGAATGAGGGCAGATAACATGGTGGCCATTTGAAAGGGCTTTGGCTTTACTCAGAATAAAATGAAATCAGGAGATGTTGGAGTGGAGAACTTGATCTGAACTCAATGTGTTAAAGTGGTCACTCTGCCACTAGGTTCCTCCTCCAAGAGCGGGACATCTGCCTCTTTATTGAAAAACAACACTGTGCGTCCTCCCAGCAGTGGTCTGCAGCCTGCCTGCCAGCCACGGCGACTGCATGGAGGCAGGCCCTGGAGGAATTAACTGCATACTCAAAATCTAGCCGTGTGCCTGCCCTTCATAGGGGCCCTAGGGAGTGGCCAAACCTCCTCTCTGCCTGGATCCCTTTTGCCCTCCTCACGATGGGGGCAAGACTCTAACTTGATTTTCTAACAGACAGACAAGCAGAGCTCATGGTAACAGAGTTCCCTGCAGCAGGAAGGGCGAAGGCTCCATGACAGCAACGTTAACCAGCCCGCTGAGAGGCCCAAGCGTATGGAGAGGGTCAGGGCTTCCTCTCAGTGTGAAAACAAAGCCCGCCTTGTTCTTTCCATAATGGACCATGCATGGCTTCCCCTACCCCCGACAACATTTTCTTATTTTTTAATTACACCCACAGAATGTATTTATTTCAAACTGGAAATTTGTACCTTTTGATCACATTCCCTCATTTCCCCCATTCCCCATCCCTGACCTCTGACAACCACCAATATGCTGTTTCTGAGTTCTAATTTTTAGATTCAATATGTAAGTGAGATTATACAGTATTTGCCTTTCTCCGTCTGACTTATTTCATTTAGCACAAGGCTCTCCAGGTTTATCAATGTTGTCACAAATGGCAGGATTTCCTTCTTTTTCATGGTGCATCTATCCTACGTTTTCTTTATCTATTCATCAGTGAATTGGCACTTAGTTTGTTCCATGAAATGAACAGAGAAGTACAGATATCCCTTTGAGGTGGTGATTTCATTTCCTTCGGATATATACCTAAGAGTGGGATTGCCGGGTCATATGGTAGTTCTATTTTTAATTCTTTGAGGAACCTCCATCCTGCTTTCATAGTGGCTGCACTAATTTGCAGTCCCACCAGCTGTACACAGGATTCCATTTTCTCAGCATCCTCACCAATACTTGTTTTCTCTTGTCTTTTTATAGCAGTCATTCTCATAGTTGTGAGGTGATAGCTCATTGTGGTTTTCATTTGCAATTCCCTGATGATTAGTGATGTTGAACACATTTTCATGTATCTGGCCATTTGCATGTCTTCTTTGAAAAATGTCCATTTAGTTAGTTCCTCTGGTCATTTTAAAATCAGATTGTTTATTGTTTTTCTATTGAGTTATATGTTTGGAACTTAACCCCTATCAGACATATGATTTGCAAATATTTTCTCCCATTTCATAAGTTGCTTGTTTATTTTGTTGATGGTTTCCCTTGCTGTGCAAAAGCTTTACAGTTTAATGTAGTTCCACCTGTTTATTTTGCTCTTGTTGCCTTTGCTTTAAGTTTCAAATCCAAAAAATCATTGCCAATACATGTTTTCTTCTAGGAATTTTATGGTTTCAGGTTTTACATTCAAGTCTTTAATCCACTTTGAATTGAATTTTGTGTGTGGCATAAGATAGGGGTCCAGTTCATTCTTCTGCATGTAGCTGTCCAGTTTTCCCAGCACCATTTATTGAAGAGACTGTCCTTTCCTTTTATATTCTTGCCTCCTCTGTTGTAAATTAATTGACTATGATCTTGTTTTTCTGAAGAGAGTATTTTCTGCATCACAAAAGCAGGGCACCACCCCATACAAAGGGAAGGAGCTGCCATAACCAGCATTTAAGCACAGCACCTTCTTCTACCAGCCATGCTCACTTCGTCCTCCTCTCCCTCCCAAGCACATTCCACCAGCTACTGAAAGAACAGTCTTGGCCAGCAGACCAAACCTCCCTGTTGAGGCAATGACAATTTGGGGAAGACCAGGGAAATGTATCAAAACAGAAAGATCGCCTGTAGTCTACTGCATAGTGCACAGAATTGGCCTTCACAAAAGCATGCAACCCACAATAAAAAATTTTCTGCTTTATAATTCCAATTGTGAAAAGAATATTAGAATATTAATCCACAGAATCTGGGCCCTGACCCAATGACAGAAAAACGGGACAGCAGTTCTCCCAAACAATAGAGCAAAATGACAGCCAGTCCTTTCTGAATCTTAATGTCATTCAGGATGAAGAAACAGACAGCCAGGGAAAGCAGGTCCATGGCAATCCCTGGATTTATGAGTGATCACAGTACTAAATGCTTATAAACCAGGGAAAGTGTACGGCGTGTCCATCATTCTATAAAATTGTGCTCAAAGCAACATTTACAATCGTATAAAAATGCTCTACAAGGTCCATGTTACAGGGCAGCGGCTTGAACAACACCTTTGTCTTTTCATTTACAATTTCCTTTAGGACTGAGGTCATCTTTTGATATTGAACATAAAGACATCAAAGATGAAGGCTTTACTTTTTCTTATTTCTCATTTAATCACTGAATACATTTTTATATATGAGTAAAACATCGAGGCATAGAAAGAATCAGAGCTGTAACAGGGTCTTTTTTGATAAACACAGATGAAGGCAGCCTGGCATTCTTTTACCTATGTGCTAACTGCATAGCATTGCATGGCTGTCATCACAATTTTTAAATAACAGTAAGAAGAAGAAAAAAATCTAAAATGGCTTCAAATGCCATCACTCAGAGACAGTCACTTCTGACTTGGGAAACTTTGCTTACCCAGACAGTTCTTTCCCCCCTTTTTATTGAGGCATAACGCACACACCAGAGTCAGTTTAAAAATATCAACAATACTGAGATTTAATTTCCTTGCAAAAAGTTTTGCTTCTTGTTTTTGTTGTTAGTCCTCACATGAGGATATTTTTCCTGTTGATTTTTAGAGAGAGAGTGGAAAGGAGGGAGGGAAGGGGAGAGAGAGAACACTGATGTGAAAGACACACACTGATAAGTTGCCTCCTACACTTGCACCAACCCACACTCCAAGTGGGGCTGGGGATCGAACCTGCAACCCATGACTGGGAATTGAACCCGAGACCCTTCGGTGCATTGGCCAAAACTACAACCACTGAGCAACACCGGCCAGGGTGCAATGATATTTGTTTTTAGCCATATATTTTGTAGTACTCTACAATTTAGGAAGTGAGATCATTCTAAAGACCACATATACCCAGCCCCTCCTCTGCATCCTGCCACTGCCCTACTACAAGCCCCTATCATCTGAGACTATACTGGTCTCCTCCCCTCCCAACCCACTCTCTACACTGCCCTTCATGTGGCCTTCTTTAACTCACAAATCAGTGTCCTTGCTAACCCCTCTTTCATGATCTCCAAAGCATCCAGGCATTACCCCCACGCCCTTTGAATCCAGACTGCTGTCACCCCTGATAACTGCTGTTCCTTCACATTTATATCCTCTTCTCCCACCGCGTTCTCTGATGTCCCAAGAAAACTACACACTTTTCCAATAGGATCCCTTTCTCTGTACACAGGTCCATTATAGAATCTTATAAATGTTTGCTTCAATGTTGATCTCCCCACCAGACTGTAGGTCTTAGAAAGTAGGATGGGGTCTTTCAAGTTGGGATCTATAATCCTTTACAAGGTACATGGCATATAGCAAATAGTCAATAAAGGCATTTGTTAAAAATATTAATCTTTTAAAAATATTGTTATTGATTTCAGAGAGGAAGGGAGAGAGATATAGAAACATCCAATGATGAGAGAGAATCATTGATTGGCTGCCTCCTGCACGCCCCCTACTGGGGACCAAGCCCAAAACCTGCTTGTGCCCTGGCCAGGAATTAAATTGTGATCTCCTAGTTCATAGGTCAATGCTCAACCACTGAGTCACACCAGCCAGGCAAAAACATTAATCTTTCCCCCCAACTTTACTGAGAAATAATTAACAAATATAATTGTATATTTTTAAAGTATGTAACATGATAATGTAATGTATATATAAATTGTGGGATAATTAGTAAGATTAATCTACACTAATAAAAGAGAAACATGGTAATTAGCGTACGACCGCTACCCTTTTCATTGGCTAATCAATGAGTATATGCAAATTAACTGTCAGCCAAGATGGCGGCCGGCAGCCATGCACTGAAGCAAGCAGGGAGGCTCGCTTGCTCCCATGACTGCGGACTCCAATGTTCCCCGCCTGCCGCTGCCTGCCTCTCAGCTGCAACTCTAAGCAACTATGTACTATGTTGCAAATAAGAAGCTAAACAAAACCCCAGAAACCGGCTTTCATTCAGCGGGGATTCATCCAGCCAGACCGCAACATTGTATCGATGTTTTCAGCAGCGACAACGCCTCAGAGCTAAAGCTGGCCCAGAAAAAAAAAAAAAAAAGAAAACAAGGAGTGGTTGGGAGCTTCAGTCACTCGCTTCAGGAAAACAGCCCTCAGCCCCTCACCCAGACTGGCCAGGCACCCCAGTGGGGACCCCCACCCTGATCCAGGACACCCTTCAGGGAAAACCAGCCGCCCCCCCCTCCATGCACCAGGCCTCTATCCTATATAGTAAAAGGGGAATATGCCTCCCGGCACCGGGATCAGCGGAGCAGCTAGGCTCCTGGCACCGGGATCAGCGTGAAAGGGGGCAGTTCCCAAACCTCCCTGATCGCCTT
>NW_005871067.1:58685-66424 GCF_000147115.1 Myotis lucifugus | reverse complement strand
CCTGCTCTGTGAGTGACAGGGGGCAGTGCCCAACCCCCTGATTGGCCCTGCTCTGTGAGTGACAGGGGGCAGAGCCCCACCCCCTGATCGGCCCTGCTCTGTGCATGACAAGGGGTGGGGCCGCAACTTCCCCATCGACCCTGCCTTTGAGTGTGACACGGGGGGGTGCCAACTCCCCAATCGGCCCTGCTCTGAGCCCGACCAGGGCTGCACTTAGGGATTGGGCTTGCCCTCTGCCACCGGGAAGCAGGCCTAAGCAAGCAGGTCGTTAATCTCTTGAGGGGTCCCAGACTGCGAGAGGGCACAGGCAAGGCTGGGGGGATGTAACATGATAATGTAATGTATATATACATTGTGGAATAATTAGTAAGATTAATCCTATATAATAAAAGGCTAATATGCAAATTGACCAAATGGCAGAATGACCAGTCACTATGATGCACACTGACCACCAGAGAGCAGACGCTCAACACAGGAGCTGCGCCCTGGTGGTCAGTGTGCTCCCACAGGGGGAGTGCTGCGGGAGCCTCTCCCGCCTCCACAGCAGCTCTAAGGATGTCTGACTGACAGCTTAGGCCCGCTCCCTGCAGGCCTAAGAGGCTCCTGGGGCTCCCGGACTGCAAGAGGGCGGTGCACCAGGCCTCTAGTATAATTAAAACATCCCTCATCTCACAATTACTCTTTTTGTGTGTGTGTGTGTGCTAACAATGCTTAGAATCCACCAGCAGCTTTCAAGTATATAATACCACATTAATAAATATGGTCATTATACATTAGATCCCTAGAACTTAGCTGTCTTATAACTGAATGTTTGTACCATTTGACCTACATCTCCCCATTTATTTCCCCCCGAGTCCTCAGTAACCACCATTCTTTTTCCTGTTTCTATGAGCTGCTTTTTTTTCTCCAGATTTCACACATAAGTAATGTCACATAGTATTTGTGTCTCTCTGTTTAGCTTATTTCACTTAGCATAATGCCCTCCAGGTTCATCCATATTGTCACGAATGGCAAAATTTCTTTCTTTTTTATGGATGAATAATATTCCATTGTATATATGTACCACATCTTCTTTATTTATTAATATATTGATGAACACTTAGGTTGTTTACATATCTTGGCTATTGTAAATAATGCTGAAAGGAGCAGGGGCATACAGATATCTCTTTCATATCTTGTTTTCATTTTCTTTGCCTATATACCCAGAAATGGAATTCCTGCATCATATGCTAATTCTACTTTTAATTTCTTGAGGAACCTCTATACTGTTTTCCACAGTGGCTTTACCAGTTTACATTCCACTAAGAGTGCATGAGGGTTCCCTTTTCTCCACATCCTTGCCAGCATTTGTTCTTTTTTTTAATAATAGGCATCCTACCAGGTGAGAGGTGATAGCTCATGGTGATTTAGATTTCCATTGCCCTGATGAGAAGTTATGTTAAGCACCTTTTCATGTACCTGTTGGCCATCTGTATATCTTCCTTTAAAAATGTTTATTTAGGTCGTTTACCCATTTTTAAATAAATTGTTTTTGCTGAGTTGTATGAGTTCTTTGTGTATTGTGGATATTAACTCCTTATCAGAGGTATGATTTTCAAATATTTTTTTCCCACTCAGTAAGTTGCCTTTTCATTCTGTTGATGGTTTCTCTTGATTTGAAGAAACTTTTTAATTTGGTATAATCCCACTTGTTTATTTTTGCTTTTGTTGCCTTTGCTTTTGGTTTTCAAATTTAAAAATTAATTGCCAACACTGATGTCAAGGAGTTTACTCCCTAAGTTTTCTTCAAGGAGTTTCTTCTTCAAGTATTTAATCCATTTTGAGTTGGTTTTGTGCATAGTTTAAAATAGGGGTCTAGCTTCAATCTTTTGAATGTGGCTGTACAGTTTTCCCAACACCACCTATTAAAGAGACTATCCTTTCCTCACTGTATAGTCTTGGCTTTTTGCCATAAATTAATTGACCATATATGCATGAGTGCCCATTTCTGTGCTAATACCATGCTGCTTTGATTACCAGAGCTTTGAAATATAGCTTGAAATCAGAAAGCATGATGCCTACAGCTTTGTTCTTTATCAAGATTGTTTTGGCTATTCAAGGTCTTTTGTCATTCCATACAAATTTTATGAAAGGTTCTTCTATTTCTGAGAAAATGTCATTGAATTTTGATAGGGATTGCACTGAATTTGTAGATCACTTTGGGTTTTATGGACATTTTTACAATATTAATTCTCCCAATCCATGAGCATGACATATATTTACATTTATTTTTGTCTTCTTCAATTTCTTTTATCAATGTCCTCTAGTTTTTAGATATTGACTATCATCTCCTTAGTTAATTTATTCCTAAGTATTTTATTGTTCGTGATGGTATTGTAAATAGAACTGATTTCTTAATTTCTTTTTCAGCTAGTTCATTGCTAGTGTACAAAGAAGCAACTAATTTTTGTATGTTGGTTTTGTATCCTGTAACTTAACTGAATTCATTTATTAGGTCTAACAGCTTTTTTGATGGTATCTTTATGGTTTCCTATGTACTGTATAAGATCATATCATCTGAAAACATAGATTATTCTACGTCTTTCTTTCTGGCTTGGATGACTTTTATTTGTTTTGTTGCTGCCTAGTAACTATGGCTAGGACTTCTAGTACTATGTTAAACAGAAATGGCAAGAGTGGGAATCTTGGTCTTGTTCCTGATCTTAAAGAAAAGGCTTTTAAATTTTCACAGTTATGAACCATGCTAACTTGGTGCAAGTCACATATGGTCTTTATCATGTCGAGGTACATTCCTTCTCTATTTAATTCATTGAGAGTTTTAATCAAGAGAGGATGTTGAATTTTGTTAAATGTTTTTTTGCATCTATTATAATGATCAGATAATTTTATCCTTCATTCTGTTAATGTGATGTATCACACTTATTCATTTGCATGTGGTAAATCATCCTTGCATTTCAGAGATGAATCCTACTTGATCATAGTGTCTGATCCTTTCAATTTGCTCTTGAATTCAGTTTGCTGGTATTTTGTTGAGGATTTTGGCATCTATGTTTATTAGGAATATTGGCCTATATTTTCTTTTCTTGTAATTCCCATCTTTAAAACTACACTATGTATCAGGAAAGATGGAATTATTATTATTCCCATTTTATACACAGGTGATTCCACATCTCTTAAGTGACACAGTTGGTATTCACACCCACATTGTCTAGCTCTAAGTCCACATTATTTGTACAAGACCAAAGCCTGCCTAAGCTGCTGCCAGGATGAGGAAACTCAGCTTAATATACTGGCTCTCTTGCAGACTTTGTGTGGCTTTTGAGTAAGTTATTGTACTAACAATTGATAACTAAAAAGACAGAAATCACAATATCAATCAATCCCTTGTCAACTTGCATGGGGTGATTAGTGCACAAAGCTCACATTCTTGTGGGGATAACATTGTTAATGTCCTCTTCAATGAAATACTAGTAAGTTCAAAACCAAGGCCCCATCCCCGTCCTGGGCCTCCCTTTGCTCTTGTCCTCATAGCTACAACCTCACCTCCTGCTCGTTCATTCCTGGAGTGATATCCCTCTAAAGCTCAAATGATCCCCTGCAGTTCATCCGTAAACTCCTTTGGCACTGAGCCCTTCTCAGTTAGGGTCAGGGGGGCACAAAGACTAGACAGGATCCTCAGAGGACACAGGAAACGACCTTCACTGTCTGATGATGCTGCGGCTCCCCTCAGACTAGAAGCAGAGACACTGTTTCCCAAGAATCAGGAGGTAGAATGAATAGAGCTCCTTCCAAAAGGAAAAACGCCCAATACATCTCTCTCCCTGAGAAGCTATTTTTAGTTCCTTCAAGTGTCTTTGAATCCAAACAATTCAAGGAACTGCTCGAGTTCATAGTTTCAACGTGTTCCAACTTTGACAAAATACATTATGTCATGTGGGAAGAGATCCAACCAGTCCTAGCTGCCTGTGCGCCCACAATGCCAGCTCCGAAATAGGATCTTTGTCAGCGCTGGCAGTGTCTAGAGATGATTTGTGAGTACTGGTGGCCCCCTCAGCAGTAAGTATCAGAAAGAAAAGCAGGGCTTAGGTTTGTACTAGAGCAGATCAACCAACTAGGAAAGAATAGAAACAATTACCAGTGCAATGCACTTCCATTCTGAAAAGAAAAATCTCATACAATAATATTAACATGATCTCATTCATATGTGAAACCTAATGAACAAAATCAACTGATGAATAAAATAGATCCAGAGACACAGAAGCGTGGAACAGCATCCACAGACTCTCACAGGGAATGTGGGGGAGGGTGGGTGCGTGGGAAGAGATCAACCAAAGAACTTATATGCATATATGTGTAACCCATGGACACAGACAATAGGGTGGTGAAGGCCTGGGGCAGGGGTGGGCTAGAAGAGGTCATGGTGGGGGGGTGGGGGGGAGTGACATATGTAATACTTTCAACAATAAAGAAAAAAAACCTGTATACCTTCAAGTGCAAATTTTAATAATAAAAAAAGTTTGCAACTTTTTGCTCTTTTTTTTTTAACCCAAACACCCACAGTAAAAATTCCTCCTGAAAAGAGAGAGAGAGAGAAAAATCTAGAGTTTAGAGTAAATACACATTACAAATCTATACCAGCATCTTCGTGAGCATGTCTGGCCTCAGCTTGGGTTTCAAAACAAACATACTACCAGAACTTTCAAAGAATCCTATTATAGAAAGAGAAAAATTCTAACAAAGGATGAAGTAGGGAGAAAAAGCCACCTAGCTCTGAACAGCTGTTTATAAATCATTCTCATGGAAATGATACATGTGTAGGGAAGTTAAAGAGCTAAGGCTCAAATGGGTCATACAGAAGTGAAAAGGATTAACCATGGCCTCAGGTCAATGGCTGATTCTATCTCTGAAGCAGGGGCCGAACTGGAAGATGATGGTAATAGCGGTGACCCTTAGTGGCCGAGCGGGAGGACAGGGGTAAAAGAGTCACCATCTGTGCGGACTCCATTCACAGGGGTGAAGAGGAATTGCCACCAATTAGGGAGCTATTCTTTAGAGAACCATTTTTATTATGCTCAAGGATGTGGGTTATACATTCTGACTGACTTTCTCCAGTGCTCATTCATTTGATATAAATTGAGTTGTAGGACAGGAACATGGAAGGGGTGGCTCACCCCTCGCATAACTGTCAGAACTGAGGAGATTCAGAAAGCAAACAGGGTACAAGGAGAGTCTGCACCAGTCAGGCTTCTCTGGGGAAGCAGAACCAGTAGAATACAGACAAACTTATACCTGTGAGCGTAGTCATATATATGTACACACACACATGCAACCGGTGGGTGGCAAACCCAAACCCACAGGGCAAACCTGCAGGGTGGAGAGTCTCAGGTATGAGCCGATGTTGTCATCCCGGGGCAGGATTTCTTCTCCTCAGGGAAGCCTGGTTTTGCTCTAGGCTTTTGAAATAATTAAATGAGGCCCACATAGAGTGTATGGATAACACTCTTTACTTAAAGTCAGCTGATCACAGACGTCAACCACATCTTCAAAATGCCTCCGCAGCAACACCTGGATTAGTGTCCAAGGGACTACTGGGTGCTACAGCCTAGCCATGTTGACTTATAAAACTGCCCATCACACAGGGGAAGGCTGGCAGCTGAGGGAGGACTGGGGAGACCTAGGGGCATGAGCAGGGTGGGTAGGAAGCAAATGCACACATGAATGGAATCCCAGGTACCCAGGCACAAGGACCCAAGATCAGCATCAGAGAAGTGAAGATGCTGGGGTTACAGCACTGAGCCCTGACCATAGTGGCTACATGCCAGGCATGCCCAAGGTGCTTCACACACCTCCTTCAGCCTCACAATTTCCCTGTGGCACAGGTACCACTAACCACATTTTGCTGATGGGAAGCTGGCACACAGAGAGGCCAAGCAACTTTCTAAGGTCATACAGCTCCTAAGCACACAGGAAAAATCCTAACCCAGCCCTCTAACTACAGAAAGGGTCTGCGGGCTGTGGAAGGGGCTAGAGTCAAGGGAACAGATCGAGAAATTACTTTAGCTTTTGGACAGAAATAGGAAAGAGCTCAAGATGAGTGTAAAGAGAGGAGTGGATAGCAGTTAAACAGGAATTCCAGAGAGCGGTGGGGGTTTCGAGTTGCCCCTGAGGAAAATGGGGTGAGAGAGCAAAGGATGAAAGTATGGCCACAGATTAGTGTAGACAGCAGATTTCAGAGGCTGACCCCTTCCTGGTGCGGCCTCAGATGGGAGCTGTTAGCATGGAATTGAAGAGGCAAGGAAGCAAGAAGACCAGGTACCAGATGGGCCAGCCGGTGGGCTCCCCAGGAAAGGGCAGAGTTAAGGTGAAGAAGTCCAGGTGGCATTTGGCATTTGGAGAAAGTTAATGTCAAAACAATTCACACTCTTAACTCTGTTCCTCATGGGTCTGCCCCCGGCAGAGTCAAATACAGTGAAGGCCGAGATTGGAGTAGAACATGCAGACTTTGCTTTTTACAGTGGTTCTCAACCTGCGGGTCGCGACCCCTTTGGCGGTCGAACAACCCTTTCATAGGGGTCGCCTAAGACCATCCTGCATATCAGATATTTACATTACGATTCATAACAGTAGCAACATTACAGTTATGAAGTAGCAACGAAAATAATTTTATGGTTGGGTCACAACATGAGGAACTGTATTTAAAGGGCCAGAAGGTTGAGAACCACTGTTTTAGAAAGAAAAGAATCCCCTTTCTTCTGTGGGGATTCTTCAATTTTGCATATGTCCTACTGGCTCCATTTCTGTGGGTGACAGACATTTATTAGTGAGGGAATTTTCCCAATCTCTCTCCCCTTTGAGTCTGTTCTATTGCCCTGTGTGGAAGTGCAATAAGTAATCTTTGTTTTTCCTAAAATGAACCAAAAAGAAGTCTTGTGGATTAAAAAAAAAAAAAAACTTCATTAAAGAAAAAAGTTTGCCAGACTAAGATACTGACCCTATCAACAAGGGAGAGCAACTACTTGTTCTTCTGCAGGATGCTAGAGTCACCTCTGTGTGGTGAGGGGTGGTGACCGGAGTCAGTTTCCTGGCTATGCAGACACACCCGTCTGGGTGAGGATGGCAGCCTAGGGAATGAAGCAGGGACCAGGGGAGGACTATGGTCGTGCTCCGACAACACTATGGTTTTATTTTCTAGGGAAACTCCCAGCTTAACACAAGAGGGTTTCAATTGATGGTTCAGGAAATTGTACTTTTTAAATTTTTATGTTCTGAATATTAAGAGCAAATATATCAATGTGTTAACAAATGATTTTACTCCAAGTGAGAAGAAAAATGAATATGAAAATAGAAATTAAGGATACAATGTATCTCAGAATAGTTAAACTACCCATGAAAAGTGAAACTATGAAGTTAGTAAATGATATAAATAAGAAATAATAATTGTTAAGTATAAGTACAGTGAAAGGAACCTAAAGAGATGCTTATTAAAGAGACAAATCCATGAATACTAATTGTAAACCTGAATAAAATATTTCAAGTATTGATAAGAGAATATTAATACAAACCAAACCATATAATGATTAAGAATAAAGAAAAGGAAGTTATTAATGCTTGCATACTCTTGTGATTTGTATTATGCTTCCACTCTATGGTTCTCTTTTCTTAAACAAAGAGTATCCTTAAGCTCTCAGTATTCTTGGTACAAAAGGAAGGAAGGAAGGAAGGAAGGAAGGAAGGAAGGA
>NW_005871067.1:46489-58585 GCF_000147115.1 Myotis lucifugus | reverse complement strand
TAGATTCTATCCATTTGAGTTTCCTAAACAGGAGACAAAAATTAGGAGCACACACATATTATAGCAAAATTCTTAGCCAGATATCTAATGAACTGACAGAGTTGTTTAAAAATACCTGACACCTGGCTAAATTCAACCATTCACTGCCCCTATGACTAGGTTGTGTGTGGAGAACTATCTGTGAACTTCTACACAAAGGAATCTTTTCCTCCTCATGCTACTATTAGGAAGAGTGAAAGAATTGGAAAGAGGGGACATAAGAGACCTAAAGTCTCCTTTGTCATAATGGAAAAGAATAACATCTAAAATCAACAAGAGGAAGAAGCGTACTTACATCACTGAGAAAGTAAAAGAACTGGAGGTGGTTTCCTTTGGGGTGGGGAATGCACTGGTAATTTTTGTAAAAGATTTTTGGACTTTATCATTTTTTTATGTATTATAAGCATCCTATATAATAAAAGGCTAATATGCAAATAGACCGAATGGCAGAACAACCGAACAACCGGTCGCTATAATGTGCGCTGACCACCAGGGGAAGCGTGCAGAACATGGTAGGCCATCAGCAGCAGGCGGGAGAGCATGGAACATGGTAGGCATCGGCCTTGGCAGCAGGATGATGGAGCAGGTGAGCGGGGGCACCAGACCAAGGAGGGGCGCCAGTCCCTGTCATCGGGGCGAGCCTCTGGTGGTTACTGAAAATTCTTTGCTCCCATCCAGCACTTGCACCTGCTGCTGGTGCCAGCCCCACTCGCACCCACTGCCAGCACCGGGGCTGCCGCTTGCACCCGCTACTGGTGTTGGTCTCGATTGCTCAGCGCCATCAGTGGATGCAAGCAGTGGCTGCCAGCTCCGATTGCCCCTGAGGGCTTCACCACCTGCCCCTGCTCCTAAGGGGTGATTGTGGCAGCAGCCATTGCTTGCATCTGCTACTGGCGCCAGCCCCAATAGTTCTGCGCCATCAGTGGGTGCAACTGGGGCCGGCGCCACCAGCGCATGGGAGCGGTGGCAGCAGGAGTGGGGCTGCTGGCAGACAAGACAGGGAGCCACAGCAGGAGGGGAGAGGCGGGGGCGCGGAGGATGGGCCAAGACCCACCCCTGTGCCCACTGTAACCTCATGACCCACAGTTCCTTTCAAGGTGAACGAATTCGTGCACTGGGCCCCTAGTGTATACTATAATAAAAGCTAAATTTAAAAATTAAAAATAAGAAAAAATATTTTAGAAATTATAATAATTTTTATCTTCTGTTTTATTTTATTATTGCTAATCCTCACCTGAGGATATTTTTCCATTGATTTTTTTAGAGAGAGAGAAGGGAATAAGAGAGAGAAACCTCAAAATGAGAGAGACACATCTGTTGGTTGCCTCCTGCATGCACCTTGGCCAGAGCTGGGGATCGAGCCTATAACTGAGTCATGTGCCCTTGACCAGAATTGAACCCAGGACCCTTCAGTCTGCAGGCCGATGCTCTATCCACTGAGCCAACTGGCCAGGGCAATTTTTATCTTTGTCATAATTTTTAAATTACTTCCAACTTTTGAGCATTTCCTTAGCACCTGGAACAGAACAGGCACAGAACTAGGCAGTGGGGTCACAGCAGAGCCGGCGGCTGAGGAGCTGACCCTGAAACCGAGGACAGTCAGGTGTGTCCTCCAGTGCATTTCTACCCCCCTCCATCTGATGCAGCCCTTCGGCAGAGTTGAAGGGGCTGAAGGCAAGTCACAGTGATATGTGTTGGGATGTGAATTTGTTTAGAGAAACACATCATTCAGTTTTCTTCTCTCTGATGGTTAGGCTGATGGAAATGTTAAGTTCTGCAAAGTAAATCAAAACAGGTCTCTTTTTTGGCCAATTGTTTACTAACCTGCCCACCTCCCTTCCTTAGTTAGATTTAACAGGAGTGAAAATACATCAAGTTGGTTGTAGACAACACTGCAAAAACATGTTGTCTCTATTAATAGATGCCACTGAGGAAGGAAATAAAGGCAACCTACATCTCCCCAATGTAGCTGTGAATATGGCTGGGCAAAGAGTGTCTTGCATTAAATGGTAGGAAACATATTCTCCATTTACTCATCAGTAGAAAGTCAGTGTGGCTGGTGAGAAGGAAACGCAGCCGTAGCCAGTGACAGATCTCACAGGGTGAGGACTGATCTGGACAGTGTTCCTCATTACCTAGGCATTCCTAGTGGCAATGCCCTGCCATCGCTTCCATCAGCCAAAGCTCCTGGTCCTTGAAGACCTAGTGCAGCTCCACCCCTTCTTCTCCCTCCAAGAAGCCTCAACGGCTAACCTGGATGACTGCCCTGCACTCAGGGCTGAGGGGCTCAATGCAGGGGCTGTTTTTAGCATCAACTTTCTGCTCAGGATTTAGTTACATAATAAGTCTCCCCATTTACACTGCATTTTATATCCTTTAGCCTGCAGGGAGCCTCAGTTACATGCTCTCATTCTCACAGTACCATGGAGAATGAGGTTTGGAGACGTGAAACGGTGAGTGAGAAAGTTGCAGAGTGGGGACTTGAACTGCATACAGCCTTCCCAGGGGAAGTCCTGTGCTCTTCCATGACCCCACATTGGCCTCAAATATACCTTGGATGGAACTTAACTTTATTACTATAGTTCTTTATAACATTCCCCAAATTTATCTGCATGGCATTGCCTGTAAAAAATTAATACGTATAACTCCTTGTATAAAATTAATTTATATAAAGTCTTCTTTAATAAATATAAGCTCTTTAATGCCCAGACCCTCATCACCCACATATAGCTCTGCCTTGATACTCAAGCACCCAGAACAGGAAGATATCAATGGGCTCTTGTCGATGTTCCTGAAGTGTTATTTTAATATGGGAGCAATCAAAGGCATTTTCAGGGATCCACACCTGATAACATCTGTCAGACTTGTACTGAGACAGCCTTCTCAGCCTTCTTAAGGATAAGAGATAGTTACTTCATATAGATTTATCATAAAACTTCTAGTGTTACTAGGAATGATGGGGAATTTTATGTTCACTGAAATAACACTCCCTTGAGAATCAGAGAGAGATGGAAAATTTTCAAATGCTCTCACACTTTGTTAGAAGATTGATCTGTGTTTTTTCCCCCGAGCACTGTCTATTCCATAACATGACACCACTTATAACAGAGGCTTTTTTCTTATTAATCCTCACCTGAGGATATTTTCCCATTGACTTTCAGAGAGAATGGAAGACATGGGGAGAGACAGAGAGAGAGAGAGAAACATTGATGTGAGAGAGACACACTGAGTGGTTGCCTTCTGCATGTGCTCCAACCAAAGCTGGGGATCCAGCCCGCAAACTAGGTACGTGCCCTTGACCAGAATCAAACCTGGGATCCTCCAGTCCGAGGGCCGATACTCTATCCACTGAGCCAAACTGGCCAGGGCTCAAAGTCTGTTTGGAACACAAATGGAATCTGTTCTTTCTTGCTATCCTGGTTATTTTATATAGCCTCTTTCATCTTCTGATTTTGTCAGAATGTTGTAGAGATTATTTCTGCCCCACGTTGGTCTCGCTGCCAGGAGTAACTGAACTCAGCAGCACAGGGAACTGTAAGCACCCAGGACCGAGGCATCCCTCGGTGGCAGCTCCCCTCACTTCTCGCTGAAGCTTCACCTCCTTCTTCGGTCCCTGGGGACACTGGGTCAATGAACCATTATTTCCCCTTCTATTCTTCTCTACCTTTAAAGGTGTGATATTTCCATCTTATTTTTTTCTCTTGTTTTTTTTTTTCCTTCTCTTTTTTTTTCTTCTCATTTCGCCCTCCATGTTTAGAAAATATAAGTGAACAAATGTTTTTAAAATTTTTCAATAATTAAAGTAGAAAGAAACTAGGCATTTATCTTTTTTAAAATTGAGATATAATTGACATATAACATTGTATTAGTTTTAGGTGTACAGCATAAATGTTAGCTAAATTACATATTACAAAATGATTACCACAGTAAGTCTATGTATTGCCATTCTTTTCCATTTTTGTCAGTCTAAAACAAGGGAAAATAATATTGTATTTAATTCATTTTATTCTATCAACAGTGAAGCAAAAAAATTACCATAAGCTTGTTGGATAGTGGCTACTTTTCTTATGAATGTCCATTCATGTCCTATGCCCATAGTTGCCGTTGAGAACTTTCATTTTTTACTGATTTATAAGAGTTCTTTACCAATGAGGGATAATAATCACCATTCATAATGGTTGCAAGTTGTCCACTTTATTGTTTGTCTTATAATTCTTATTACCTATAGAAGTTTTAAATTGTATTTCAACTGAAAATTTGAAACAAACTATCCACCTTTTTATACAGATTGCAGTGATCAAAATGCCTTTTACTATTTTCCTTTACAGCTTCTGCTTGTGGTGATATGACTAGAAAGACCTTTCTCCATCTTGAGATGACATAAACATTTGCCTGTATTTTCTTCCAGTGTTTACAGCTTTATTTTTGTTTTTATTTACACTTGTAATTCATTCATCTTGAAGTTATGTTTATATGATGGATATAGAGGTGTAACTTCTTTCCCCCCAATTCTTCTTATTTTAAAATCTGCCTTTCCATACTGAATATGTGCATTATACATGTTGTATAACATATTTGTCTATAAGATATAGTATATATTTATACAGTAAATGCTTTATACATAAAGAGATTTACCAGCTGATTGATTGACTTGGGTTTATTTCTGGATCTTCCATTCTAATGACATGACTGTTTATATTTTAATAATTTCCAATCTTTCAAAACTTTTTAAACAGGAAGGGCAAGTGCCTTCTTATGACTTTTCATCTTCAAGTACGTTCTGGTACACTTATTCCTACAGGGGAATATTAGCACGCTTTGTCCAGTCCCCCGGGGTTCTGCCTGGCACTTCAGTAGATACATGCTTGCTGGGGGAGGGGGTCCCACAACACCTGCACGGCACTGAATCTTCCCATCGGGATCAGGGCGGAATCTGCATTCGTTCAGATTGTCTTTTCTCTCCCTTGGCAAAGTTCTGCAGTTTCCTCACATACCCTCACCTTGCTTCATTTAATGTTTGGGTTTCTGTCTTCTTGTTGCTGTAATCTGTGGCTCTTTATCCCGCCTTCCCCTTTGGCAGTTAGAGAGGGACACTGCTGGTTTTTATCCTGCATATTGCACTGGCCTCCTTACTAATGTGCTCTGAAAGTTTGCAGTCTTTGATTTTCAATGAACAGCATCTTATCATCAAAATGACTAATTTGTCTCCTCCTTTGCAATGATTGTACCACATATCTTTTCCTTGAAGAAATGCCTTTGGCCAGCATTTTAAAAACAATAGAAACTACCACTGGTAACAGTGGATGTTCTTCCTCTCCCCTGGCCTTCATAGCAATGATCTCCTGACATTTGCTAATTGCGTGTTTTTATAAATGTTTTTCATATCCTGGGCTGTAACTATTTTTTGGATAAAATTTTACACACCATATGCTTAAAAACTAGACAAGACACCACCGTGGAGGGCTCTTGTCTATCGCCAGTCCAAGTGAGGATCTGAGGGACAGACGCTTTTCTATTTTTGACTTTCCTACAGCTTTCAATTAACTTTTTACTTTAATAATATCATCATATAATCTGTACACATCAAATTTTTAAGTTATAAACCTTAATAACATTTTAAATATCATAAAAAGAGGGTTTTTTCCCAAAATACCATGTAAAAAGAATGCTTTTGTCACACATCCTTCCTAAATTCAAAATTTATAATATCAGATTTGTAATTAGGCCATTCATCACTTGTTTTTCTTTCAACACTTTTATTATTTTATTTTCTTTATTGATTAAGGTATTACACATGTGTCATCCCCCTATTACCCCCCCACACCCCCACTCATGCCCTCACCCCCTGTTGTCTATGTCCATTGTTTAGGCTTATATGCATGCATACAAGTCCTTTGGTTCATCTCTCCCCCTGACCCCCATCCTCCCCTACCTTCCCTCTGAGGTTTGATGGTCTGATCCATGCTTCTCTATCTCTGGATCTGTTTTTGTTCATTTGTTTATGCTGTTCATCACTTTTTAAAAATGAAGTTCATATGAGATAGAGCACCAACGAAAACTGCATGGGATCAATGTAACCTTACTATTATTTAGATTTTTAAAAATTAGTTTTTGAGCAAGTTTTTCCTCAATTAAATATGGCTTGATGTATATTCATGTACTGAGACTCAGGGTTCTATCCTCTTAGCAATATTACCAAAAGAGCTTAGATTTTCTTCAATGGGCAAATGCAACATTGTATTTAATAATACAAATAAATAATTATATTTTTAGTTAATAATTACAGGTATATCACTGTAATTATTAATTTTTATTGACAAGCATAACTTGAATGCCCTCCAATTGTGATAAAAGAAAAATACATAGGAAATAAAATGGGTCTTTCCTTACAGTTTCTGAATGAAAATGTGAAAAGGAACAAACTTGTGTTTTAGGGCCCAGGAGCCTCTTGAGAAGCTTCTGTTCTGGAGTCTTGGGACCAAGGACACAAGATCCATGGAAAGCCCTTCAGAAACCACAGGGCCACCCTCACCGGGCAGAGAGCCCACAGGGGTTCTATGATTAGGTCTGTGTTCTCCTAGACTCCTAGGCCCCCTTCATTCCACCTCACTGCTTCTCTTGGAGTCTTTGAGGAGCGCAGGGTCCTGCCAATTTCTGTGCTCAGCACACAACACGCACACCCCCACCCTCACTGCCTCGGAGGAACCGCAGGCGGTATCCACACACTGCTAACGGGCTCCCGTGTATGTGAGGCCGCTGAACTGAGCTTCCCATAGGTATTCAGCAAGAGGGACATCTCAGGAAACGGTTAGATTCTAGGAGCTGCCAGTGTATGTTGTAGGACCTTGACAATGAGACCTCTTTGTCCTAAGACTCAAGCTACACGTGAACAGTATACCTTTCTCCCATGAACCCCAGCGCGACCTTTAGTGTCTTTAACCCTGGTGTGTGTCACAGGATGAGGACACAGACCTTTGCTCCAGCCCAACTCATCACTAACTCACCCTGGGATGGTGATAAAAGTCATCTCCCCCTTCTGGCATCCGTCTCGCCCTCTGGGGATGATCGGGGCCACCCGGAGGGTATCTCAGCGTGGACAGTCCCGGCTTCTGAGGTGGTGAGCACCGCGGGAACAGACCGCTAAGCCTGTGAAGGAAGATGGTGCGGTGCATGGAGGGGCCCGAGGAACATGAGGGACGGTCCAAAGGGAACATATTCCTGGACAAGCGATCAGTCTCTAGCCAGCGAGCACACCTTTCCTCGGCTGTAACAAAAACTAGGACACGGACTGTTTCTTCTGTACTCTCAGAGCCCCTGTTGGACACAAACTAATGGCACCTGCTTGAAACAACACCTGCTCCTTGGCTTGCAGCTTCATTCGCACGTCTATTCAGTGAAACCATTCTGACAGGTCTGTCCAGGCTCATTTGCCTTGATTAACAAGCCTGACGGTGGCAACAGAAGTCCCCTCTGTCAGCACCGACTTCCGAGGCCCTGGGTGACAGTGCCCGAGATGCGCTGGCATTTCTCATTTTCTAACCTAAGGGTCAGAGTAAATGGGCGTTGACAGCTGACAGCTGAGGCTGCCTGTTGAGTCCACAGCACTTCTAATAAAGGGCGCAAGGAAACGACTCAAGCCTCCGATTTCTGCCACCGTGGCCTTGGTGGGACGCTCAGGTGGCTGTTATTCTGTCGCACTCTTTTGTGGCAGGGACCAGAGGTGGGGTGGGAGACTTCAGGGTGGCTTTTGGCAAACCTGTGGTAAAGGTTATACCACACACCTATGTCTACATATAAACACACACGCCCACTCACTCACGTACAGCAATGTTCGGAGGATCCCTGCATACCTGCTGTCACATTTTTGGTAGCCGATCCTAAAACCGAGGAGAATGAGTGGGGGAGGGCCACCAGCGACCCTGTCTCCTCTCCTCCCCAGGGCAGTTACAATGTGGAGGACGGCAGGGCAACCCTCACCCGCGGCCGGCCTTGGGAGCAGCTGTCTCCTTCCATGCCACACCCTGGTGCTAGGAGTGGCACAGCCCTGTGCCAGCTCAGGCCAGGACAGAGCCTACTTAACCCAAGTCCCCCGGAGTGGCAGCAGGCAGGGAGATAAAAATGCTGTGGCCAAGCATCTCCATGCCTGCCAGAGAAATCCATCCGTGTTTACCTCCAACCCTTATCATGAACTTACAGGCCTGGCTGGTGTGCTCAGTGGGTTGGAGCATCATCCTGTGCACCAAGAGGTTGTGAGTTCAATTTCCGGTTGGGCACATATCCAGGTTGGGTTGTGGGTTCGATCCCTGGTTGGGTGGGGTGAGTACAGGAGGCAACAGATCCAAGTTTCTCTTTCTCTCTCCCCTCCTCTCCCTCTCAAATCAATAAAAACATGTCTTTTAGTGAGGTTTTTTTAAAAAGTTACATAAGAAAGATTATAAAATGTGTTATTCTTTGCTCCCAGAAATCCCAGCATACAGAAAGAGAACAAAGCACTAAATTAGAGAAAATACCATGGACAGTAAAGAACGCTCTTGTGTAGAGAGAAAAAAAGGAAGTGAGGAAAATTTTCAGAATTTATTGGAAGAAGTAACCAACCTTAGCAACAGCACTGTGACAACATGCTTTACATACAGTCCACTTTGAATTGACATAAACGGAGCCATAGATTAAGGGCCCTGATATAAGAAATTAAAATCGCAATGTCATAGCTGTACCAGCAGAAAGTTCTCACCAGTTCCTTAGAGAGGAAGAACTAGGCATTTACAGCAAAACCTATCACATATAATATAAATTACTGTATTTATTTAGAGTGAAAATAATGCATAGATACATAGTAAATGTATCTACTTCTATGTGTGGGTTTAATTATCCTCAGGTTTCCCTACTGTTTTCACAAGTTCTGAATTGCTTGGCAAGTAGCTATCTGAACTGAGCCCCACAAGGCCCTAACTCAGCAGGTGCTGGCTGGGTGAGCCATCAGGTGTGAAGGCTGACTTATGGTTTTATTTACGTCTGGGTGTGCTCCAAGTTAAAATAGAACATTTTTCACAGATATCTACGCATTGGCAGTAAAGAGTAACAACCCTATAATTCCTGGTTGGTGCAGTTGATATTAAACTTTGCTATGGCCCCACAACCATTAAATAGAGTAAACCCACACCTTCTATCATTCAGCTTGAAATTATGAGACTTTTTTTACAGAACCGTTTGGAGGCAGTGTGGAATATCACCAAATCTGAATGCCTCATTTCTTCCATGAAGAACCTGAGGCCCAAACAAGTGAAGCAGAAACTGCCTAAGGCCGTGCAGCTAGTTAGTAAGAGAGCTGAGGTTAGGGGCCTACCAGTCCCTCTTTCCTTACATTTCACCTGCTCATTTAAAGGCAGCCAGTAAAATGAATTCTTATATGTTATTATGAAAGATACATTCGATAAAAAGATGCATTATCTTTGCTATATACAAACAACTATTCCAACATGTAAATTTATAATTTTTGACAAGACTAAGTAAATTGAAAAGAAAACAAACACCACCTAGTTTTTAGTGACTCTGGTATTCGTTACCCTGAAGTATGTGGCTGAGGGACATGTAGCCTGGCCAAAATCACCCTTAATAACAACATAGCCACAAAGGGACTTCCAGATGCCAGTCCCAAGTTCACACATGCACACACCGCTGCTCAAATTCAAACCCCGGGAGGGTGAATCTATTTTACTGAAATCACCAAAGCCTCCCAAACTGTCTCATACGCAACCTGCACGCATTCAACTGTGTGGGAACGTTCAATGCAATGTTAATTTAGCATCCAAAGTTACCATGCTCACCAGAAAAAAAAATGTATGTCTACTGGTTGAATAGACCCATATTACTAGCAGTTATAGCATTAATGCAATCTAGACATACTTTATCACAGTCTGTAATATTTTATTTTGGCTGGTGTACTCACTAGTAGATAAAAATCTACATTTCACTTCACTGATACTGTGTGTTTCTCTCCCTTCTTGTCTTGTTTTTAATCCAGGCTGTGCTTGTTCGGGAATGTACGATACAAAGTGCCTAAAGTTATTTAATAGCTGTATTGTTTACATAGCAAATTCACAGGGTAAGATTCACATATCACAGAAATGAAATTTTCTTTTTACCTATAAGAACCCATTTGAAAATTTTATCTGGCTAGCTGAATAATATGTCATCAATAGTCTGGCATCTCCCTTACTTGAAAATACAAATATCTGCATCTCAAAATATCCTAAGGATGACCTTGACTTTGACCTTGACCTTAGGCTTTCGCTTTCACTTTCACTATGCCCCTACCTGGGTGGGGTGGGGATGTTGTTCAGGGTAGGAGAGCGGCTGAACCAGAAGAAATTCCATGGAGCTCTGATGGCTCCCTGTCTCCTTCTGCATCATTTCCACAACAGACAGGTTAGCATCTGCAGCTCGCTCCCCTCGCTGCCCTTCTTTACCTTCATCTTTCCTTGGACTTCATATATTTCTCTCCTCCCCACCTTTTCCCTTCTATTTTCGATATTGTCCAACTTTGTCTAGATAGTTGAAGATATCTTACTCCATGAAGATGTCTTAAACAAAATGCTAAAGGACATGTGCTCTGCTGTTCTTGTACATGAGGTAATGCTCTCTGTGCAGGATTTACTCCATCTCCCATGACCCAGGCACAGGTACGAACCTCCTAAACAACCAGTCAGGGTCAGAGGCAGCATCTATGGTTTTAGCAAGTCTCCCCAGCCCTAACCCCTATACAAGACTTTAAAGGGATCAAATATGAGATATTCATTCGTCCTGTTTATCTAGCCCAGGAGCCCAAAGCTCCTGTCGTCAGGGATTCATGTGTGATGCCTCCCGTGAATGAAGAAATAAATGCCTGCCGCATAAATCTTAAAGATGTTATGATTAGAAGTATTATTATATCCTTTAGAAACTCTAAACTGATAACACAATCTAGAATTTTGTTGTCTAATGGGGTAGCCACTAGCTATTGTGGCTACTATAGCCATTTAAATGTAAAGTCATTAAAATTAACCAAAGTTACCACACTTAAATGGTGAGATGGCCCCAATGGCTATGGTACCAAGGGCACCGATTGGTGCACTTCATCTTTGTAGAAAGTTCTATTGGACAGAGATGCTTACAGACACACAGGGACCTCACCAACAAGTAAGAAAATGCCTTTTTTTTTTTGGCAATGACCATTAAGAATTTAACTTTTAGAATAGAATTTTCCTCTTTTGACCACAGTAGTAAATTCTGTATACAATTCTTGAGCCAACTAGACAAACTTGCTATAAAACCAGTGATTTCCAATTGTGCTCCATGGAATTCCACAGGGACTGGCACAGCCGGGCAGGGCAGGGGAGGGGAAAGGCAGCGAGGGCTTGGATCCCTACATCCCTCATCAGCCAGCAACTCTGCTTGTATGGAGCTGTTTGTAAATGTCCACTGACTCAGAGTTCCTGAGAAACATTACATATTCACTCTGGAATTTGAATTGCTCTAATTCACAGTACAATAGGGATTATAAGTGAAAGAAGGTGATCTACCACAATCACTAGAAACAGTCCTGAAATCTGGTAGATTGTGTCCAATATGAAATCATTCTCTGCAGCCTTCAGTTGTATGTATGCAACTCTCCAATTCTCCCTTCACCTCCCATTGACTCATATTCTATCACTCCAGGTAAGCATTAAATGCCTTTTACTTTACAAAATCCCAACACCATTATATTGGCACTGCCAAAACCCTACGTTTTAATTAGCTGGGACAAATGAAGTTAACTAATGTGATCTCCTTGGAGCTCTTTACCTTTTGTTCAACATTTCTCTATACTTATCCTTTCTCATGTTCTTTCTGTCTTTATTACAGGCCCATAGCATGAAATTCCTACACGGGGGTTGGGGGGTTCCCCTCAGCCCAGCCTGTACCCTCTCCAATCTGGGACCCCTCGGGGAATGTCTGACTGCCAGTTTAGGCCCAATCTTGGGGATAGGCCTAAATCAGCAGTTGGACATCCCTCTCACAATCTGGGACCACTGGCTCCTA
>NW_005871067.1:38316-44859 GCF_000147115.1 Myotis lucifugus | reverse complement strand
GAGTATTTAGGTAAACAGGTCTTGCAAGACCAGATAATTAAGGAAGGGGAAGTGACTATACTATAGGCTAATAGGAATGTGCATTAGGGATACTAATTAGGTACAGAGTTAGGCTGCTGGTCTCCCCCCTCAAAAAAAGTCTTATTTTCCTCATCACTTTCATCTCCTCTTCAATCTCTTTTACCACTTACCCTCCTCCTCTACTGAGCTAATGTCCTCCTCCAAAGTTCTGGACATTCATCGATATACTCCACTCTCACCTTTGTTACTCCCTTGTAACGTGATTTCTGCCTTCAGACATTTTGTTCAAGCTAACTTGAAAGCTCCCAGTGACCTCCTAATCACTATGTCTGCAGACCCATTTTTCTTAATATTGAACCCTCTTAGCCTCTGCAGCACAGAGAGCATGGACTGACCATCTCTTTCCAGCAATCTCTCCCCTCTCCAGGCTTTCTTGATGCTCCTCCCTCCTCACTGATCACACCTTCCCTGGCTGTGTGGTCCCCACTCCCAACCAAGATAGACATGCCCTGCAGAATCTGTGAACACCCCTCTGCCAATCTTATCCTATTTGTACTTCCCTGGTTTTCAGTCATGGCCCCAAACATCACTTATCCTCTGTGACTGCTCTCCATCATTTCAGTCCAGCATTTCTTAAAGCTGCTAGATACATTTCTATGAATGCTTTCTGCAAACAGCATGACCGTTCAAACTCACTCCTTCTCCTGAACCCACATTTTGTGAGTGACATTCTTATCCTTTTAGTCACCCTCCCCCGTCAGGTGCTCTTGACCTGTCAGTTCTGGCTCGATCACATTTGGCCCTTTCTTTCCATCCCACTGCCACCCCTGTTTCAGACTCCCACTAACCCTCTCTTCCCAACTGCTGCTGTTATGGGAGCCAAAGGAACCTTTGATATCACCATAAAATATATTCTCTTTCTCACTGAAAGCAAAAAGAATTGTCAGCATGTGACTCCTATCTTCCACCTTAAGGAAGACACTGCGAGGATCTTTATGAACCTTCCCATAAGGCAGTTTGTACATGTCACAGACACAAGAAAGCATGTCCTATTGTCTAAGTTCCTGTAAGAAGTCAACATGCATCTGAAAGTTATTGCTGCTTGCTTTTTAGCTTTTTTCTCTGTTTTCCCCCATGGCGTTAGAGTTGTGACAGGATGTCACCTCTGACCTATCATTTCTGCTAAGCCAAAAGTAATAAAAGCTATGAAGACAATCCCCCTCCTCCCAGCTCTGCTCTGGTCCTGGACCAATAAGCCAAGGTGCCCAGCATTAGGCAGGTGCCGGGGCAAAACGATGACTTCTAAGAATCTCCTAGCTCTGCATTTTATGGGGAAAAGCAGGGCAAGAAAACCTTTAAGCTGCTCTCTGTCTGTTAATATCCTGAAATCCCCATCTCCTATGACAGGGAAAGAATAACAGAAGTAAGGTTTGGCCAGAAGGGAAACGTTCCTAAATTTGGCAGAACTAGGATCTCTCGCCTTCAATCTCTCTTCTCCAAATGGCTTTGTTCACCATTACCATGTTAATTTTTCTCAAACACACTTGTAATTATTCACTTAAGAACCATAAGTGGCTCCAAACATTTTCTAGAATAAAGTTACAGGATCCCAGCTCTTGAGAGCCCAAGGTGGTCATTTGGTTCAATCCCTCTCAACTTTATAATGAAGTTCTGAATCCAGTGAGGTTAACTGACTTTCCCTCAAATTATTCTTATCATGAATCCTGATTTTGATGCATATTATACATGCAAATATAGCATATTTCTTATCTTAACCACTTTCCCATAGTTCAAAGTATCCTTCCTCCATTAAATATCTTAAGTGAGCTAGAACATGCTAGAATCTGGCACTTATAAAACTTTTGAGTAACAGTGCAATTGTTAACAGTTCTGCCCACATATTTGAGTCTAGGTGGATAAACTAGGTGCTACTTAAGCAATAAAGACAATATTTTCACTTACAAGCAATGAGTAGCACTCAGAAGGGCCATGTTCTCCTTTGTAAACATGTGTGAAGGAAGCAAAGAGGGAGGAAAACAAGAATTGAATGTGTGGAAATAATTGGGAAAATTCACAGCATGATTCAGTGAAAATGATCCTATTTTTTCCTTATAAAGAATGATTTAAATTACATAATTATGGATTCCAGGTAAATAAATATTTAAATTCATCGGTGACATGTGTTTGACTTCCTTATTTCCAGAGAGAATCAGGCTTATTTTGGTTTTTGTTCTCTTTCTTTTCTTTCTCCCACCCACCAAATAAGATTGAGATACTTGACAAAGTAAAACCCTGGTGCAATGGAATTAGACTCTAACAAAATAAGAAGCTGTGTGAAGCCTTTTATACACCACAGAGTCAAATGTTCCCATTGTTCCCTCAGACATTAGAAAGGCACAGAAATAAAATCAGATCCAACTCTCAGCTTCTATTTTGAGCAGAGGTTTGAAATGCCATCAGCGTAGATTAATGTGGTATGCATTAGTCACCTTGCATAAATATCTTTCATTTAAAGGGAACCCAACTGAATGTATTATCTTAAATAATAGCATGCTAAGGACATGGCAGAGCCCTTTTAGATAAAGAAATCAAAGCACGACTTTCCTTGCCTATATTTTAGAAATACCCAAACAATCACAAGCTTATAGCTCAAAAGTAAGAAACTCCTATGCAAATCAACTGATCAACTTCCAGAATTACCTGCCTTAAGGTTTCATAAATGACATATGTTTTCATTTAATGCTCAGAAAGGTATTTACCATACAGGAGAGGTGATTATAAAAATTTAGAAATGGAATGGCTGCCATCTCCCTGACTTAGAGGTGTGTTATCACTACCACTTTTCTTACCCCATGCCAGACACTGGTAATCCCTCACAGCCATTTTTCCAACCGAGCTTTTAAATCCTTTTCAACATAGAGTGTCATGCACATGGCCAAAGTATGGAAATAGCCGTAACAACATTACTATTGTTATTATGCAAGGCCTTGTTGTAATCACTTTGTATTTCTTAATTCCACTTAATGTTCCCATCAATCCTGTGGTATTTTTTGGGTCCCTTGGCCTGGCCTGTGGGGATCTAGCCGAAACCAGCTCTCTGACATCCCCTGAGGGGTCCTGGATTGCGAGAGGGCACAGGCCAGGCTGAGGGACCCCACCAGTGCACAATCAGGGCAGGGGAGGGACCGCAGGAGGGCTTCAGGGCGTGTCCAGTCCGTCTTGCCCAGTCCTGATCAGCCAGACCTCAGGAGCAAGCTAACCTACCGGTGGGAGCATCTGCCCCCTGGTGGTCAGTGCATGTCATAGCAACTGGTTGAACAGTTGAACAGTTGAACACTTAGCATATTGGGCTTTTATTATATAGGACTAGAGGTCCGGTGCACGAAATTCGTGCATGGGAGGAGGTTTCCCTAAGCCTGGCCTGCACTCTCTCGCAATCCAGGACCGCTGGCTCCTAACTGCTCGCCTGCCTGCCTGCCTGATGCCCCTAACTGCTTGCCTGCCTGCCTGCCTGATGCCCCTAACTTCTCGCCTGCCTGCCTGATCATCCCTAAACTGCCTCTGCCTGCCTGCCTGATTGCCCCTAACAGTCTCTGCCTGCCTGCCTGATTGCCCCTAACTGCTTGCCTGCCTGCCTGGTCACCCCTAACCACTCTGCCTGCCTGCCTGATCACCCCTAACCACTCGCCTGCCTGCCTTATCACTTCTAACTGCCTCTGCCTCGGCCCCCGCCGCCACAGCTTCATCTGGAAGGACATCCAGAAAGATGTCCGGAAGGTTGTTCGGCTGTCCGGTCTAATTAGCATATTACACTTTTATTATTATAGATTATTTTACAATGAGAAAGCATAGGTACAAAGAGATTCATTAGTACTGTATGTAATTGCCCAGAGTCACAGAGCTAGTAAATCGCAGAGGCAGGATGCAAACCCAGTCAGTCTATCACCAGAGACCACTTCCTTCATCACTACACTATGTCGCCTCTTAAAAAATGAAAGCCAATACAGAGAGAAGATGAAATTTTAATCTTCTTTTTTAGAAATTTTCAAACATGCAAAAGAGTGAAGTAAATAGCATAATGAACTCTCATAATTCCATCATCCACCTTCAAGGATTATCCAAAAGTTACCCATATCTTTTACATGTTTTTTTTCATTGTTGTTTTTCTTATTAGTTTTTGTTTTGTTTTGTTTCTTGGCTGTATTATTTTATCCAAACACTCTCATTACCTAAAACCAGTGGAGAACAATTAGTAGGACTGAGACAGCCAGGAGAGGACCTGAGGGTCATGCGGTCTTTCCTCACCCCCTCTCAGGAAGATTAGATGCTTCCTTCTTCATGGACCTCCTTCCCCACCTGCCCACCCAATGCTGTGCAGTCTTCAGCCACAGTCACACTTACAGCTCCCTGCATACTTGCATACTCCCAGCTCCTCACTGGATTCTAAGTTCACAAGGGCGAGGATCACAGTGTCCTGGTCACACCAGCTGCCAGCACTGAGTTCTGTTCTTACCCAATAACAGATACTGATGTATGCATGACAGGAGAAAGCAAAATGGGCAATCTGCTCTTCATAAAACAAGACAGCGAAGAAAAATGAGGCAGTTCAATGATGCATTATTTTTTAACTATAAATAAAAATATCCCAAAATTACAGTTGATCTTACTTACAACAATAAATGGTCAACTTACTAACAAACAAAACAAAACACATTTATATTCTAATCTCACCTCTGGATCATTGTCTGAGTGTTTTGAAAGAGAATATACAAAGATGCCAATAAGGCTTTATCTCAAACTAGAGGCCTGGTGCATGAAATTTGTGCACTGGGGGGTGGGGGGTGGGGTGAAGGGGTCCCTCAGCCCAGCCTGCACCCTCTCACAGTCCAGGAGCCCTCAGGGGATGTCTAACTGATGGCTTATGCCTACTCACCCGGGGAAGCGGGCCTAACCTGGCAGTCAAACAACCTTAGTGCTGCTGTGGAGGCAGGAGAGGCTCCCACCACCGCCGCTGCGCTCGCCAGCTGTGAGGCCGGCTTGTGGCTGAGCAGTGCTCCCTCTGTGGGAGCACACTGACCACCAGGGGGCAGCTCCTGCGTTGAGCATCTGCCCCCTGGTGGTCAGTGTGTGTCATAGCGACTGGTTGTCCTGCCGTTCGGTCGATTTCCATATTAGCCTTTTATTATATAGGACTAGAGGCCCAGTGCACAAAAATTTGTGCACTTGGGGGGCATCCCTCAGCCCAGTCTGCCCCCTCTAACAGTCTGGGAGCCCTCACAGGATGTCCTACTGATATCCTGTGAGGAGCGGGCCTAAGCCACAGTCTGGCCTCCCTCTGTGGAAGGCAACTGGCCGATCAGGTATATAGATACTTTCTGAAGGCAGCACAGACTCCTTCCTTATTTCTTTCCTCTGTGGTTGGAGAATAGGGGTCTAAAAGGTGGAGACAGAACTGTGGCCGGGCCTGGGGCTCTTGTAGGCAGCAGAAAGAAGGAGAGGGCTGGGGAAAGTCTAGACATGGTTTTCTTCAATTGTCCTCCCTTCCTCCAGGCCCCTTGCTCTGTTCTTTCCTTGTCGTGGTGGACGCTTGGGCCTCGGACTGACAGGAGCCCAGCGACAGTGGAGTTCAGCCCCCTCACTTCTCAGCTGAACATACAACCGCCTCACATTCCAAGTGGAGCTGTTTTCAAGTGGCTAAAGTGCTGGCAATTCATGCCTCCCGGCCTTTTCCCTCTCGGGTTTCGTCCTTGGATCAGTTGCAAACTTCACTGAGACACCGAAGCAACTCTGCCCTGGTAGTTCTACACCGGCCCCTGCCCGGGCCGGGCCAGGCACTCTTCCTTGAGGTCTCTGGGTCCACAGTCTGAGCTCAGGGAGGTCACCCAGAGCCCGTTCCCCCGGACAGGTGGGGCAGGGGGGCTAGCTTAAAGAGCTGGAGGAAGATGGCAGAGTAAGAGTTGGTATGAACCAGCGCCTGCTTAGCCAGACTTCCTAAGCTCCCCACGGGCCCAGGCTGGGCCCCTTCCCCACACCAGGAGGTTCCAGCTGAGGTCCCTTCCCTGCACCCAGCACTCTCCTCCCTGTTCTACCACTGGGGGAAGGGAGCAGCTCACCTGCTCTGGGACCCTGCCAACCTGGCAGGGCTGAGGCACAGGTGGTGCAGCCTAGGGGTGCTGGTGGCTGCAAGCCAATCTCCCCCTCCCTGAAGCGTGGGGTGGGGTTGTAGCAGCTCACAGCTGCCCCTGGGCACCATGCATGGAGACACCGCTCTCCACTGAGCCACTGTCCGCCCAGGACCTGTGGGGGTTTGGGGTGGCCTCGGGCTCCCACTGGCCCCACTGTAGCCAGACTCAGCTTGGCCGGACACCCCCACCACCAGAGGCTGTGCATGCCCCATGGCCCTCATCGCCCCTCATGAATTGCCATGGTCTGGGCCATCCCATCCCAGGAAGTGGCCATCCTGATCGGCCATGGCTCACTCCCCGGTGCAGTGGGCCTGCCCAGCAAGCATGTAGGCAGGAC
>NW_005871067.1:3462-37671 GCF_000147115.1 Myotis lucifugus | reverse complement strand
TCCCCTCTGCCACCAGCCCTGCCTGGAGCACCCTTGACACAAAGTTCCCAGCTCCCGTCGCTGGCTGCCAGAGACGTCTTAGGTGCCTCCTCCTCAGCCATACTTTTTCAGCTCCTTTCTTGGGGCTGCTGGGCTAGGGTGGGTGGTGGCGCGGCAGGCGGCAGCTCCCCCTGCCACCGGGGAGATCTCCTCCGTGCCGGTGCCCTCCGTGGAGCCTGAGCCATGCTCGGCCCACTCCCCCCATCTCCCGCTCTGCGTCCTGCAGCAGCCGCCTCCGTGGAAACTTGCGATTCATGAAGCACGGGTGGCGGGGAGAGCCCGGGTGGCTCCAGCGCTCCAGGATCTCGTCCCGCCTTCCTGGCCCTCGGCTGGCTGGCTCCCGGCTGGTGGGTGGGGCTCAGGTGAAGGCAAGTGATGCTGATCGCCTCGCCTGAGCCCCCGCCTGCCCCTGGGTCCCCTGCAGAAGGGCCAGATGGAGGCCGGGCAGGTGGCGGATCACCGTGGTCCCACCCGCCAGCCCCGGGTCCCCCGTGGGTGGGCTGGATGGAGGCCGGTGGGTGGCGGATCGCCTCGGTCCCGCCTGGTCGCCCTGGGTCGGGTCGCGCACAGGACGCCCGCCGCCCCAGGTTGCAGATAGCAGGCCTGGATGGCAGTGGGGCAGGTGGGATGGCGCTGTCCCACCCTGCTTGCAGTATGCAAATTAGCCACCATCTTTGTTGGCGGTTAATTTGCATATCATGCTGATTAGCCAATGGGAGGTGTAGCGAAGGTACGGTCAATTACCATGTTTGTCTATAATTAGATAGGATAGTATAGCACCTCTGAAATCTGACCTCACAGGTCTGTTCTAGCTCCTTTTTCCATGAATAAAAAATGACCCCCTCTTGCCCTAACAGGTTTGGCTCAGTGGATAGAGCGTCGGCCTGCGGACTGAAGGGTCCCAGGTTCAATTCTGGTCAAGGGCATTCTGGTTGCAGGCTATCCCCAGTAGGGGGTGTGCAGGAGGCAGCTGATCGATGTTTCTCTCTCATCGATATTTCTAACTCTCTATCCCTTACCCTTCCTCTCTGTAAAAAAACAATAAAATATATTTTTTTAAAAATGACCCCCTCTTTGCCAATGGAACATGAGATATTAATGGCTGTTTCAGTAGGAGTTTTGAATAATACTTCTTGTCAACTCTGATCTTATTTAGAATGCATGTCCAATATAGAAACTAAACTGTTATTTATGAAAATGTATTTTATAATACTCACTAGAGGCCCGGTGCACAAAATTCGTGCACAGGTAGGGTCCCTAGGCCTGGCCAGCAATCAGGGCCAATCTGTGGGGTGATCTGGGGGCCCTCACTGGTACATGCCTTGGCTGGCCTGGCACCACCCACTCACCGGCCCTGCTCCCCACCACCACCACTGCTGGTCACCTCCCTCTGCAGGGCAACTAGCATGGCAATTGGGGTGGGCCCCTGCTGGCACCAGCCTTGGCTGGTCTGGGGCCTGCAGGCTGGGAACAGCTCCTACGTTGAGTGTCTGCCCCCTGGTGGTCAGTGCGCATCATAGCAACCGGTTGTTCCACTGGTCATTCCACTGTTCATTCGATTTGCATATTAGGCTTTTATTATATAGGACTTGTGGCTTGGTGCACGAATTCATGCCCATTGAAAGTGAATTAATTAGAAGAAATATTTTCATATTGCTATTTGCCCCATTCCCTGATCGCTGTCCCCTTCCTCTGCCTGCTGGCAGCTGCCTTGGCTGGCCTGGCACCGCCCCCCATTCGCCATCCCCTCCCTCTGCGTGGTGGCACCTGCCTTGTCTGGTCTGGCGCTGCCCACTCACTGGCTCCACTGCCCCCTATTGCTGTTCTCTCCCTCCTTCCTTGATCGCTGTCCCCTCCCTCTGCCTGCTGTCACCTGCTTTGGCTGGCCTGGCGATGCCCGCTTGCTAGCACTACCCCCTGATCGCTGTCCCCTCCCTCTGCCTGCTGGCACCTGCCTTGGCTGGCCTGGCACCTCCTGCTCGCTACCCTGCCCCCCATCAACTGGTCATTCTGCCGTTCTGTCAATTTGCATGTTACCCTTTTATTATATAGGATGAGCAAAAATGCTGAAGTTAGTATTGCAAAATGCTTTCATATTAACCCTAATTTTCATTGATTAACCTTCCAAAAAGGCTCGTGACTTTCCAGTTCAGATTATATCCCCAGAACCTAAATCCTGTTCAATAATTTAGAAAATATTTACTTATTTATTTTAAGTACTAAACCAAGAAATAAAAACTCTAGAATTTAATGAGAATATCTAATTTCTCCAAATTGAAATATCTAATTTTGGAAACTTTGAAATACTCTCATGAAAAGTCTCAACAGTAAGGTTTTAGCCCAATTCTTTTAAAATGGCTAATTATATGCAAGGATATATACAAGTTATTAGGCATTTGTGAAACTATGAGGTCAGTCTACATGATAAATTATCTCTGAATATAATTACACTTTGAATGACCTATTATCTTTTCTACTCTTTGAGTTGTATAAATTATCTATAGGTACACCACAGTCAATGGAAGCAATATTTTAGAGATTCTAGAAAAGTGTGAAAACCACAAAGATAAACTATCAAAACCTGTGAAAGTCTTGATAAAGTGAAAATGATTCCAAGTCCAAAATACTTCCAAAAGCTGCCTAAGTTATTCTCAAGGGTCTCTCTTGTTCCATACTCACCTAAGAGAAAATGTTTCTATTAGGGAAAAATGTTTCTTGAAATTTTACTGTAAAGGCCATGCGAAGTAGAATGAGAGACACTAAAATTGAGACATAACCCCTATCCTCAAGAGCTTACAATCCATAGGGGAGACCAGACATAGGGACAAATAATTACAATGAGATAGTATGTGCGAATTCACAAAAGTGCTAAAAGCAAGTGCTTTGTAGAAGTTCCCAGGAGAAAAGATAATTTGGGGTTCACAGAAAAAGGAAGGCTTTTTGGAGGAAGTGGTATTTGAATTACACTTGAAAATGACAATCTATAGAGAGATTTTGAGGGAGGGAGAGCATTGCAGAGATGAATGGTTCACAACAAGACCCAAAGGCAGGTAAACATAAATCTCTCAGAGAAAAATGTAAATAATTCTGGTTGGCTAGTTGAGGATATATGTGAGGGGATGGTGTGTAGGTAGGGAAGGTGAGAAGAGGGCTGGACAGGTAATGGAGGACCTGCAACACCCAGCAAGGAGTAGAAGTAATGACAGGGACACTATGGAACAATCAAACAGGGTCTAAGGGAAAATTATTTAGGATCAAGTGCCTTATGGATTAGAAAGTGAAAATGTTCAGGGAATAGTTTAGGTGAGAGGTACAGAGATGATGAGAGGACTAGGGTGAAGGTGAGAGAGAAAGAACAGATCAGATTTGATCACCGAATATAAAAGCAAACAAAGGAAGATAACAGAAAATGCTGATTCTGAGATGTTCAGCCTCAGCAGCCAAGAGATCATAGATACCATTAAAGATAGAGTAACTTGGAGAGTAGGCATTGGTTTGTAAAAGATAATAAAATACTCCCTAAGGGGAAATATTCAGTGTGAGGTAACTTGAGTCACCCAGTTGAAGATATTTGGAAGGTCATTTAAAAGGTAGGTGAGTAGTTCTAGAGAGAGGTGGGGGCAGCAAATATGAATTCAACATCATATCCAAAGTTCTAATTGCTAAAGTTATAAATTAGATGACTTAAGGGAAAACCAAAAAACTGAAATAGATGCATTCTAAGAACAAAACTTGGGAAGCTCAAACACATGGCTCTCAGTAGTCAGCAGACAGACGTTTTGATGAACTGGCAGCTGCACCAGTGAGGCTGGCCCTTGGATTCAGGTGGTTTTCTGGATGCACCCCTCCCCCAAAGATCTCCTAGAGCCCACATCCACTTCCTAAAATATTGCCCAGCTATAAGCGCTCTGAGAAACTCCCTGATCACCCCAATCAGAAACCAGCCCTCCACCCAACTTTGTGTCATTTCTAAGGCTGTGGCACATGCATCCTGTATCATAGTTTATTTATACAAATGTCAGCATCCCTGTCCAACTCCTCAGCTATAGCCCTACTTTCCCAAACATCCTACTACTTCCTGCACCAAAAAAAAAAAAAAAGAAATAAACAAACAAGAGGGGGAAAAAACCTTTTTTTGGTGTATGGGGGTGTGAATTTATCTTTTCAAATTCTTTATCTTGTGATTTCTGGTCTTAGCTCATCCCATAGAGAAAACATGATGGTATAAAAAGAGAGGAAGCTAAGGAGAAACTGGAAAGGGCAGCTGCAAATGTCCCCTTCATCATATTCTTTTCTGATATTTTCTGTTTCCGTGCACCCTGCAGGTTAGATGCTATTCAGAATACACAATATATGATCCTCTACATCAGTGTTTCTCAACCTTGGCTGCACATTAGAATCACCTGGGAATCTTTTTAAAATCCCGATTTCTGGGCCTCATCCTCTGGAAATTCTATTTCTTTGTTATGGGGTGGGGCCACAACATTAGTAACAAAGAAACAGAATTTCTAGGGGATGAGGCCCAGAAATCAGGATTTTAAAAAGATTCCCAGGTGATTCTAATGTGCAGCCAAGGTTGAGAACCACTGCTCTACATGAAGTATTCTATCCTTAGGTGATATGACCTATTTCCATTAATGATTAATTCATGAAACCCTAAGTCTTCCTCTTCCCCCCACCCACATGCACACCCTCAGGGCTTTAACTTTAAATTACACCTACTTACCCACTGGGAAAATCAAGTCTACACCGAACTGCTGATTAATTTGACAGGCAGGTATACTGTAGTCTATAGCATGTTACCAACACTAAATTCTACAGTAATTGTTTTTCTCTAAGTTTCTATTGCCTAAGGCATATCTTGGAGATTTATTTTTTTCCTTCTCTGAAAGCTATAAAAAAATTATGAGCTACATCCTGGGCCAAGCATGTTCAATACTATGATTTTAAATTTAAGTTTCAAGTTAAAGAATTACTTTCTTTCCTGTTCAATTTCAATCTTAAAAAAGCTGCGGGTCACTAGCTCGTGTCATTTAAAGTTTTATTTGAGGTTTTCAATGGGCCTATCTCATAACCTTCAGGAGGCAAACACACGTGCCGAGGGCTGTCTCCTGAGCACAATGAAAATACGGTCTGAATTCATCCAGAGGAACCAGGCTTCTAGTTGGGAATTAGAGAGGCAGCCTGAACCCACACAGTGAGCAGCTCAGCCTCAGAGCCAGCCTCTTCACAGGTGGACTGCTCCCCACCACTTACAGAGCCCACACACTTAGGGGTCTCTGGCTGAAGACACTGGGCGGGGTAGGTAAGGCGGGGTTGGCCTGAGGGGCCCCTCAAGGCAACTCCAACTCTAAGAGTTGCTTCAGTAATAGAAAGAAAGGGTTTTAAATTCTGGGTGTGTCTCCACCCTGTACGGCAGCTTTAAGAACTAAATAGAGAAAGAACATCCTGATTTCAGTTTGCTCAGCTATAAAGTGGATGCTAAGATACCCTTGGGTTCCCAGGACCTACAGATGTAGTCCACCTCCCTGTGTCTGCTCCATTTGTCCAAACCTTGTGGAAAAGGCAAAAGAGATGGAAGGGCACTTGACATAGGAAGCCCCTGCCCAGTGGGGCTGCGGTGATGGCACGGAGCCTGAGTTAGGTGGAGGGTTCCACACAGACCTGCCGCACAGGGGGTTCACGGGCCTCCGCTTTCCACACTCATCATCACCTGCCCCTCAGAACCCAGGAACATGCACAGAAGAGTTGCAGCAAAGCCAAGGTAGCCCAGGAAACACTGAGGATTCACAATGAATCACTTATGTCATTCCACAGTCACTATGGACATTGTTTCGACATTATAGCACATGAGTATCTAAAAACAGGAGTTATACATTTAAAAATAGTTCCTTTTTATAGTCTTGTTTCAGATTTTGAGAGATCTATTGTGCCACGACATAATCTCTAATCATAGTGGTACTCCTAAAATGAATGCGATGGGAAAGTAGTGCCTGAAGAAAGAACAGCATTCCAAGAAGAAAGACGGAACCAACTCTGATACCATGTTAGCTGCTTCTATGAGCTAAACCAACAAAGGATGTGATGGTAGGACTTTCAGTCTTTCAAGAGCTTCTTTCATATTTTACTTAATCATTGTCATCAAAGCATCACCTCCCCACTAAGGAACAAACACACGATTTCCCTTGATATTAAATCTAAGAACAACTATAAGAATAATGGTTAATGGCACTAAGATATCTATTAAAATACATGTGAAGTTTTCCTGTGATTCACTGGTGAAGTACAAATCTATAGTTCAGTGACAAATAAAAGTAAACTCTAAGATACTATTTTTTTTAAATAGAAAATTCTGAATAGAAATATTAAACATGCTTTAATATGAAGCCTCTAAGCTAGGAGTTATTTTCTCTGGCACAGAACCCCAGGGTGTTCAGGGGGTGCCTATCCAGTATCCTTTGAAGCAGAGGTGATTAGAAATGCCCAAAGCACACCTGGAATTATTCTGTCCACATCTGTCAGCTCTCCTTTAGCAAAAGCTGACGCCACGGGGAAATGGTTCAATTCACCTTGAGGTTAATTTTTTTAAGGAATCAAAATCTCCCCTTTTTCCTTAGAAATATATATACTGCATGAGATGTTTTTCCTTCAGGCTCCCTCTAAAAGAGAAATATGTCACTGGAAGTTTTACTACTAAAAATGATGACAAAGAGTTGCTTCTATATTTTAAAATCTTCAGATTGTTATGCACATACATATCTAAAAACATGAGTTATACATTTGCAAATAGTTCCTTAATATATTCCCGTTTCAGATTCTGAGACATCAGCTGTGCCATGATGTAATCCCCAATTACAACGGTGTTCTTAAAATGAATCTGATGGGAAAGTAGGTCTGGGCCACAGCAACTTCAGGAAACCAAGTGAGCAAAAAGCCTCTTAGAAACTGCTTACAAACATATCAAGATAAAGGAAAATGTATGCATTACTTCTAGGAATAACTAAGTAGACCAAAATTTAGAACTGTAAGTGTACAAATGTTCCACAGATCACCTCTGTAAACACAAGACAAAGAAAGAACAAGCTTGGAGGAAGGAAATTATATATATATATATATATATATATATATCAATCTCATTCTCAATCACTCTTTCTCAGCTCGATCTCCCAATCTCTCTTTTCCTCACTCCATGTCCCTGTCCCTCTCCCTGTCCCTCTCCCTCCTCCAATTTGATCCAACTACTAGAATCCCTTCAAAATAGCTCCCCACATAAAAACCTCTAAAACTTCCCTAGCCCTCCGCAGATTCTTGCTAACCAACATCTAAGATGTCATGGCTTCAGATCCAATAACAATAACTTTGAAGTTGATGAGGCTGAGGTGGGATTTGGTCACCAAAGGCTTAGCCAAATGGGCAGCCTCTGGATCTTCTTTAGGGACACGGCTGTTGAGACTTGCTTTGAGACTGTTAGAATCATATCAGCTAATGGGGACCATCCTGGTCACAGACTTGAAAAAGCTCAGCTGTGCTTTCCAATTTTAACAGCTTGGAATTAACCTCTGGATATCCAGTCAAGTGCTCCATCAATATGAAGGCATTACAGGTAATCACAGCTGGTTTTTCCATTAATATTTAATATATATTTCATGACAGCACAAAGTGGTAACACCTTTTATGGATCTTGGACTTCTTACTTAGAAACCACAAAGCAAAGGGTTCCTGGAATCAGTCCCTGAACAATTCATTTTCTAGATTTAAGGGTAATTTAAAAGTCTTTCCTTCCAGCCCGTCAATTCCCCATAACTGAGAAAACAGTACTGTGAAACGGGCTACTTTTCTTCAGTTGATTATTTTTTTTTTAATCCCAATGATGGTATATTAAGCTAGTCAACCCAAATGTTCAGCTTATTACATAAAGAAAACGAAACACTGTTACACGCATATGCCCATTCGCCTGCTCCTATCTGGAGCGAGAGGTGTGTTTGTGCAGGAGAACCATGCAAGCCGCCTGCCCAGCCGCCCCACTTACAGTTAGCCAGCCGGTTCTGCTCGGGCTGCGCGCTGTCCAGGGACTGGGTGCTGGAGACCGAGGTCACGCTGGAGCTACGCACGAAGCCCAGCGCCGCCAGCTTGGCTGCGGGCAGGCGCGAGTATCCGGGAGGACGAAGTCCAGACTTCGGAAGACAGGATTTGGCAGCACTCGAACTGGAGGCTTTCTTTAAATCTCCTAAATTAACAAAACAAACAAACAAAAAAAATATTCCTCAGTTGAAAGCAAGATAAACAATATACAGAGTGTGAATATTAATCCAGTTCTAGCATAAACAGGCCATGAGTAACCTTAGGGTCCAATCAGCACATTCACAAACACACCTTCCTGGGAAAGCCCTCACTGTGGGCCAGGAGCTTCAAAGACCTCAAAGAGAAGGAGAGGCAGAAGGTGGATGGGACCGGAACAGACACTACCAGGGGTGGGCAAACTTTTTGACTCAAGGGCCACAATGGGTTCTTAAACTGGACCAGGGGGCCAGAACAAAAGCATGGATGGAGTGTTTGTGTGAACTAATATAAATTCAAAGTAAACATCATTACATAAAAGGGTACGGTCTTTTTTTTTTTTTTTTTAGTTTTATTCATTTCAAACGGCCGGATCCGGCCCGCCGGCGGTAGTTTGCCCACGGCTGCACTAACCCTATTGTAGGGTCATAAAGAAAGATGCAAAGTGCTTAGAAGGCTGAAGGGAATGAGAATGCTTACTGTCGCAAGTTGCCCTAGAACTAACTGTGCAACTGAGATGCACCTTAAAATCTGGCATACAATGGGCAAAGGACCCTTGTGGCCACTATTCATTAGTAATTATAACCGGTATGTGTAAGTCATGGAAACAGGTAAAAAGAGTCATTGTATGAACCTTTTGTTGGTTGTAGGAGTGAGGTGGAAAGGGCCCAAACGGTGGTGCTGGCCAGGTTGGAATCTAGGCTGTACCAGTTACTAGTGGTGTAACTTTAGACCCGTTACCTAACACTAAGAACCACAGCTTCCTTCCCCGAAGGAACTGAGGATCGCAAAACTGGCCTTGCAGGTTTAATATAAGTACCCCTGCCTATCATATCAAACTTGAATTAATGTTAGGTTTCTCTTCTCCTTTTCTATTACTTGCTTTTGTGTTAGTACAAACTTCAAAATTAGTTCCCAGACATATGCAAATCTAGCTATTAAAATAATAAAACATCATGCTATAAATCCATCATCTCAGTACCACTACATCTGAGCAGTATTCTTATGATCATCACGACACTAAAAGAAGCCTCTCAGTACCAGATAGAAACAGAATGCTGTCAAGATACAAATACTCCATGATACAAAATTTAAAAAGAAAAAGGGCCGAGTTACTTAGTATTCTGTATCATCGTCCTAGCCAAGCCATTTAACAACTTCCCCTGCAACCATATTTACTGTCAGCGCTTATATTCATATCCCTCAGCAATGTAGTAAGTCATTATACAGTGAAAGATTAATCCGAATGCAAACTAAACATAATTTTTAAATGACCCATTTGTAAAAAAAAACCCCGATGTTTAAAAATTAACAGAGTCTACATATTAGAAAGTTTCTATGGGTGGATATATAGAAAGAACTAATAGATGCCACATTGGGTTTATGGTGCCTCCTCCTTGACCAGCAGTTCCCCGTAAGACAGCGGTTCTCAACCTGTGGGTCGCGACCCCTTGGGCGGTCGAACGACCCTTTCACAGGGACCATCCTGCATATCAGATATTTACATTACGATTCATAACAATTCATAACAGTAGCAACGTTACAGTTATGAAGTAGCAACGAAAATAACTTTATGGTTGGGTCACAACATGAGGAACTGTATTTAAAGGGCCAGAAGGTTGAGAACCACTGCTCTGTACAATGGTCTCTCCTACCAGATAAATCTTACAAACAGTATATACCTTCAAGGTTTAGAGGAGCAAGTCTTATTTCTTTTACACTATCAGTACTTAGCCCTAGTAGTATAGGTAAAACCTGTACCATTTGGTTTTAACAAATTATTATTCAATAAAGTTTACAAGATGCCAATTGATCCTGTGAAATGGTCACATTCAGATTTTCTAACTAAATATGCCTCAATTTAATGTTAGTTTCTTATAAAAATGGACTTAATTATAAAAAATATACAGTCCTTACCCTTTTTTCAAACCAGTCCAGCATGTCAGGGGAACATATTTTTTCAAGTGTTTTGTATCCTTGGACTATTCATGAATATAGACTTTGACAGAAACAATATATCAACATATATAGTAAGCCCTCAATAAACTAATGATAGTGGTTAATATTATAATAAAACTGAGGAGCATGTAAAGGACACTACTACCACAATGGTAGCATGAGAAGCTCCATGGATACTTTTTTCCAGTGAAATAAACAAAATTTGTGAAAATGCTTTGGTTTTTGTTTTGTTTTGTTTTTAATATATTTTATTGATTTTTTACAGAGAGGAAGGGAGAGGGATAGAGAGTTAGAAACATCGATGGGAGAGAAACATCGATCAGCTGCCTCTTGCACACCCCCTACTGGGGATGTGCCTACAACCAAGGTACATGCCCTTGGCCGCAATCGAACCTGGGATCTTTCAGTCCGCAGGCTGACGCTCTATCCACTGAGGCAAACCGGTTAGGGCGTGAAAATGGTTTTTTAAAAAACAACAGCCCTGGCCGGTTTGGCTCGGTGGATAGAGCGTTGGCCTGTGGACTGAGGGGTCCCAGGTTCGATTCCGGTCAAGGGCACGTGCCTAGGTTGCGGGCTTGATCCCCAGTGGGGGGTGTGCAGGAGGCAGCCAGTCGATGATTCTCTCTCATCATTGATGTTTCTATCTCTCTCTCCCTCTTAATTCCTCTCTGAAATCAATAAAAATATATTTAAAAAAACAACAACAAAAATTTAAAGTCTCTGGAAATTGTTCTAAGGGCATACAGCAAATAAAAAAACACTTATGTAAGAAAATCTATTAAATCTCAGTAAGAACAGTGATAGTGGATGATACCTTAGCCATGACCTACTCCCTGCCTCTCCTATACCCCATTCATATCAGCATGATGAAAAGTCTACTCTGGGTGGGAATGGCTAAGATGACAGGTTCCTCTTCCTGCTGGAGTATGGCATGCTAGTGAGAGATGCAGGCTACCACCATTTCCCATCCACATCCAAGAGAAACACATCACTATTTCCACTCCTTATAGCACAATCATGACTAAGAGATTTTGCCCAAGAGTACAGACAGGTCATAAGAACAAAAATGGCTGAAGCACTGTGCAAAGAAACTGACTTTATTTGGAACAGAGTATGGGAGAAGTTCAAACTTAAGTGCATTCTTGAAAATAAAGCAGATTCTTATGGTAAGCAATGAGGAAGAGGCTAGTACAGGGTTGGGCAAACTTTTTGACTCGAGGGCCACAATGGGTTCTTAAACTGGACCGGAGGGCCGGAACAAAAGCATGGATGGAGTGTTTGTGTGAACTAATATAAATTCTAAGTAAACATCATTACATAAAAGGGTACGGTCTTTATTTTTTTTTTAGTTTTATTCATTTCAAACGGGCCGGATCCAGCCCTCGGGCCGTAGTTTGCCCACGACTGGTAGTAGCTCTATGATAGCAAGAAGATAAACTATAGATAAGACAGTTTACCAAAGAGAAGCAGGAAAAGAACTAAGAAAGAGCTTCTCAGACTCAGGGTTGAGGTTTCAAAGAGTGACTTCAAAAACTAACCCTGAAAAGGGGCCTGAATTTAGTTGGATCAGACTGTGCAGTAATTTATGCCTCAGGGCACTATAGAAAATAGTAAAGCAATCAGCCAGTAATTAGTGGAGTCTGTTACCTGGGTGTGTTATCAAATGGAGGAAGATAGCTTAATAGAGAAATCAGCGGGGAGAGACAAAGAAAGCTCTGCTAAAGTACTGTTGGAGTGAGTATGCGCATTCCCACAGTTGTGCCATCTATGAAATGACATCAGTGGTTTCATACTGCAGGGGAAATAGGTTTCACTAAAATAGACCAGCCATGTCATCAAACAAATAAATAAGCAAACAACAACAATCCCCAGACAGGAAATTAGGTAACTAGTACACACAGATGTGACAATATATTATTGAAATGTCCAGTGTACAACAAAAATTTTTGAGACGTGCCAAAACACAGAAAACTATGACTCATACATAGGGGGAAATAAGCAGGCAACAGAAACTGCCTGTGAGCAAGCTCAAATGTATGTCTTAGCAAACAAAGACTTCAAAATAGCTGTTATAAATATATTCAAAGAATTAAAGGAAACCACGGTTAAAGAAGTAAGGGAGATATTATGACAATGTCCCAGTTAATCTCTCTCCCCTCACCTCCCACCCCCACCAGAGCTGCTCCTGTAGCTGCTTCCGCCCTCCACCCTCCCCCTCATAGCTTGATTGCTGCTTCGCCTGCAGACCTCCATTAAATATAAAATAACAATAAAGCGATTAAAATTATTTTATAAAAAAATAATAACCCAATAGAAATTGTGGTGCTGAAAAATAAAATAGCTAAAATGAAATTAACTGGAGGAGTTCTAAAACAGATTTAAAGTGGTGGAAGAAAGATTCCATGAACTTACAGATAGATCAATAAATATGTAATTCATGGAACAAAAGAATAAAGAAAAATTAACAAAGCCTCAGAAAAATGTGAGATGCCATTAAATACAACGACATACAAATAATAAATGCACCAGATTAAGAAAAGTGAAAGGAGCAGAAAATATATTTGAATAAATAATAACTGACATTTTGTAAAATTTATGAAAAACATTAATCTTCACATCCAAGATGCTCAACAAAACCCAAATAAAATACATGCAAATAGCTCTACACCCACACATGTTATGGCAAAAATCTTGATAGCCAAAAAAAGAGAAAATTGTGAAAGCAGGAAGAGAAAAATGACTATATATGAGCAAACACCAATACATTAACAGTTGACTCCATATCAGAAACAATGGAAGCCAAAGGAAAATGGGATAACATATTCCAAGTGCTAAAGGAATAAAACTGTCAACTCATGACTTTATATCCAGCAAAACTATGTTTTAAAAATCTTGCCAAAATAAAGACATTCCAAAATTAACAAAAAGTGAGAGATTTATTGCTCACATACTGAATTTATGAAAAGTATTAAAGAAAGTCCTTCAGACTAAAAGCATGGGATCACAGATGATAATTCAAATACATAGACACACACAACAAAGAACACTGGTAAAGGTCATTATGTAATTATAAAAGATAATATAAATACATATAGGGTATCCCCCAAAATGTATATATACTATAACAGCTGACAGCTGTTGCATTTTTCAAAGAAATGTATTTTTTAAAATTTATCTTTATTGTTGAAAGTATTACAGATGTCCCCCCTTTTTTTGTTGTTGTTGTGGTTTTTTTTCCCCCATTGACCCCCTCATCCCCTTGCAAGCCTTCACCACACTATTGTCTGTGTCCATGGGCCATGCATATGAATTCCCCAGTTAATCTCTCTCCCCTCACCTCCCACCCCCACCTTCCCTCTGAAATCCATCAGTCTGTTCATGGTTCTATGTCTCTGTATCTATTTTTTTCATTCGTTTATTTTGTTCATTAGATTCCACATATGAGTGAGATTTTATGATATTTATCTTTCTCCAACTGGCTTATTTTTCTTACCATAATACTCTCCAGGTCCATCCATGCTATTGCAAATGGTAAGAGTTACTTCTTTTTTACCACTGCATAGTATTCCATTGTATAAATGTACTACAGCTTTTTTATTCACTCATCTGCTGATGGGCACTTGGCTACTTCCAAATGTTAGCTATTGTAAATTGTGCTGCTATGAGCAGATATTCTTTCTGATTGGAGTTTCAGGTTTCTTATAATATACCAGAGGCCCGTTGCACGAAGATTTGTGCAATAGGCCTTTTTTCCCCTGGCTGCCAGCACCAGTTTTCCTCTGGCACCAGACCTTCACTCTGGCCACCACCTTCCATCTTTGCTCTGGACACAGTCTTCGCTGTGGCTAGAGCCTTCAGTTTTTGCTCCTCGCTCTGGTGGGAGTCTTCAGTCTCCGGCCAGAGCTGCTCCTGTAGCTGCTTCCGCCCTCCACCCTCCCCCTCATAGCTTGATTGCTGCTTCGCCTGCAGACCTCACTGACAGGCTGCTGGGTTTCAGGGGGCTGCCTTGCCTGCGGCCCGGTTTTCCGATTATGATCACAATCACGGGCCGCAGGCAAGGCGGCTCCTGGGTCCCAGGGTGTCACCTTGCATGCGGCCCAGCTTTCCGATCATGATCACAGGCCGCAGGCAAGGTGGCTCCTGGGTCCCGGGGGTCGCCTTGCCTGCGGCCTGGCTTTTCGGTGGCTCCTGGGGTCACACACGGGGGCCTGGATGGCAGCTCCTGGTGTCCCACCCTGCCTGCAGTATGCAAATTAGCCACCATCTTTGTTGGCAACTAATTTGCATATTGTGCTGATTAGCTAATGGGAGGCGTAGTGAAGGTACAGTCAATTACCATGTTTGTCTATTATTAGATAGGATTCCTAGAAGTGGGGTCACTGTGAGTTCCATTTTTAATTTCCTGAGGAAATTCCATACTGTTTTCCACAGTGGCTGCACCAGTCTGCATTCCCACACAATGCCAGATATCAAGTTATACTACAAAGCCACTGTACTCAAAAAAGCCTGGTACTGTCACAAGAACAGTATGGATCAATGGAACAGAACAGAGAACCCAGAAATTAACCCAAGTCACTATGCTCAATTAATATTTGGCAAAGGAGGCAAGAACATACAATGGAGTCAAGACATTCTCTTCAATAAATGGCATTGGGAAAACTGGACAGGTACATGCAAAAAAAAAAAAAGAAACTAGACTACCAACTTATAACATACACAAGAATAAACTCAAAATGGATAAAAGACCTAAATGTAAGTTGTGAAATCATAAAAATCTTAGAAGAAACCATAGGCAGCAAAATCTCAGGTCTCTCATAGCAATATGTTTATGGATACATTTCCAAAGGGAACTAAGGAGAAAATAAACAAATAGGACTACATCAAAATAAAAAGCTTCTGCACACACACACACACACACACACACACAAATGAATTGGTAAATAAAAATAAAAATCAACAAAGTGAAAAGAGAGCCCACTGCATGGGAGAAGATATTTGCCAATGATATATCCAATAAAGGGTTAATTTCCAAAGTAAATAAGGAACTCATACAACTTAACAAAAGGAAGAGAAACAATCCAAATTGAAAAATGGACAAAGGACCTCAATAGACACTTCTCCAAAGTGGACATACAGATGGCCAAGATACATATGAAAAAATGCTCAAAGTCACCAATCATCCAAGAAATACAAATTAAAATGACAATGAGATATCACCTCACACTTGTCAGAATGGCTATCATCAACAAATCAACAAACGACAAGTGTTGGCAAGGATGTGAAGAAAATGAAATGTATTTTAATAAACACTGCCTTTATAATTATTCAAAGTGTGTATACATTTTGGGGGAACACTCTGTATTTCTTCTCTTCTCATAACTTAAATTGCAATTGTACAAAACAATAGGCATGTAACTATTATTGGGCCTATAACATAGAAATGTAATATATTTAAGAATTATAGTACAAAAGATGTAGATGGAAGCAAAGCTATACAGGGAGTAAGGAAATGACACCATATGTTAACTTCATTACATAGGAAAAAATGAAGATAGTAAATAAGGTTAATATAACAAACTGTAAAAATATATACTTGTTCTCCTTTATTCATTCTTGGCTTCTTTAAAAGACATACAATTTTATGAAGTAACTAGAAGCCCGGTGCACAGATCCGTGCATGGGGGGGAGGGTCCCTCAGCCTCGCCTGCGCCCTCTCACAATCAGGAACCCCTTGGGAGATGCCCGACTGCCAGTTTAGAGCCCAATCCCCTGGCCTGCGGGGATTGAGCCCTAAACCAGCAGTCGGACATCCCCTGAGGAATGTAGCAGTGCGCCAAGTGGCAGGCAGCCAGGGAGGAGCCGGCACCGCACTGCTTGCACTCATCCTGGCCCACTGCGCCTGCCACGGCCACTTGGTAGCACTGCCGCAGAGTCAGAAGGCTTCTGGCTGAGTGGCACTCCCTCTGTGGGAGTGAACTGACTACCAGGGGGCAGCTCCTATGTTGAGCGTCTGCCCCTGGTGGTCAGTGCGCATCATAGCAACTCATCGACCGGTCATTTTGGCCGTTCTGGTTATTTGGTTGTAATGGTTGCTTAGGCTTTTATATATACAGATAACTAAAAATATGTATTGCATATTGTAACAGACATAGATGTAATATATAAAAACAATAGCACAAAAGAAAGAATGAGTAAATAGAGCTAAAAGGAGTAACATTTCTATAGCTCACTGAAAGTAGTATAAATGTTAAATAGATTCTGACAAGTTACGATGTATCTGGTAAGCCCTAGAGCAATAAAAATATAGCTAAAAATTACTAAAGGAATTAAAATGCTACACTAGAAAATATAACTCCTCATTACTACTTTCTTTTACACTTGGTGCAAAAGAAAGTAGTAATGAGGAATAGAGAAACAGAAAAGAAATGAGCAGACAAAACAAAAAGTAAAATGGCACATGTAAATCTGACTTCTAGCTCTATCAATAATAACATTAAATGTGAATGTATAAAATGCTCCACTCATCAGGCAGAGATTGTTAGACTAGGTGAAAAACAAGATAAAAATATAATTCAAATAATTCAAATTTGCAATTAGTTTAAAAGTGAAAGGATGGGAAAAGACATATTGTGGAAAGAAAAACCATCAGACAGCTGGAGTGGCTATACTCACAGCAGACAAAATACATTTTAGAACAAGAAAGAAATAAGAGAGATATTTTTATCATGGTAAACAAACTATAGTAATTATAAATTATATACTCCTAACAACAGAGCCCCAATATACACAAAGCAAAAACTTCCAGAATTGCCAGGAGAAATAAACAATTCAAAATAACAGTTGGAGACTTCAATACTCCACTTTCAATAATGGAATGACTAGCCAGAAAATCAGCAAGAATTTAGAAGACTTCAATACTATAAACCAACTTGACTTAACAAATATTAATAAAACACTTTGTCCAATAGCTGCAAAAAATACAGGGTAAAGCAAAAGTAGGTTCATATATTAATAATACAATAATTAATAAAAATAATACAAAAATAAACTGTTTCACATACAACTGTAAAGGTCCTTTTGTCCCACCCTATACATGCTCTTCAAGTGCATATAAAATATTCTCCAGGATAAACTACATATTAAGCTATAAAACAAGCATCAATAAATTTAAAAGGATTGAAATGATATAAGTACATTCTGTGATCATAATGGAATGAAATTAAAAATAAAAATCAGGAGGAAATTTGTCAAGCTCATAAATATGTATAAATTAAGAAACACACTACTAAATAATCAATGGGTAATAGAAGAAATCACAGGGAAATTAGAAAATACTTTTAACATGAATGAAAATGAATACATGCCTGAGCAATAAGGCAAGAAAATAACATAAAAGACATGCATATTGCAATCAAAAGCAAAACTTTATTTGTTAATGACATTGTTTGTATAAGCAAAATCATATAAAATCTAAAAGCTATCTATATACATAAAAACCTAAGTGACCAAACGACCAGTCAACTGGTCACTATGATGCATACTGACCACCAGGGGGCAGATGCTTAACGCAGGAGCTGCCTCCTGGTGGTCAGTGCGCTCCCACAGCAGGAGCACTGCTCAGCTGGCCGACCCATCCCAGCGGCCCACCAGCCTGGCAACAGCCACTCACTCCCTCAGTAGTCCTGCAGGTCCAATCTCCAGAGAATGGGCCAGACACCGACCAACTGGCGTCGCTGGTATGATCCCAACAGCGCTGCCAGCCTCCTGGAAGTTGATTCGGGCACCATGGCCACTTCCCCTCCCTAGACGCTCCACAAGGAAGAAACGATATAAAAGCAGCCGCCATGTGGCTCCTGACAACCGGTGCAAACATCAGCGGAATGGATCTGGATCCTGGGCCGGCAAGGGTGTCCCATCACCTGCTTAGAGGGCCAATCGCATCCCAGCCCCACCCCACTCCCCTTGGGTGGGCACCAGACACAGGGCTCATGGCTGGCAAGCACTGCTGTGGTGGCGCAAGCCTCTCCTGATCTAGACTGACTGGGCACTAGCCTGCGGCAAGCACAGGGGGGCCAGGATGAGTGGGAGTGGCAGGCAGGAGCAGCAGGTGGCGTTGGACTGCGGGTTCAGCCCGATCCCTACAGGCCACCCTGAGGGACCCCACTTATGCATGAATTCGTGCACTGGGCCTCTCTCTACTTAGAAATAATAATGAGTTTAGCAAGGTTACTGATAAAAGTTCAACATACAAAAGTCAGTTGTATTTGGACCCACTTGCAATGGATAGTCTAAGGACTAGACACAATAGCTTAAAAAAATAATTAGGAACTATAGTCAAGGGTCACACTCCATTTTTTTAAATGTTTGACTACTAACAGCTATCAAGTCTCAAACTCCCTTCTATACTCCCCACCCCCTTTCTGCCATATCTGGGAAAGTTGATGAGAAAGCCCAGTGCTCCTTTCTTTGACACCTGCAGGAGATGCAAACTACATAAGCCACTGCCCACTTCCATGGGAGCCCTACCCCAGCCCCACCTCCTAACAAAAACAACAAAAAGCTGAGCCAGTGTCCTTCCTTGCTCTCTCTGGCAATTTCAGACATGCCAGAGAGACCTCAATCCTATATAATAAAAGGTTAATATGCAAATAGACCGAACAGCAGAATGACTGGTCAGTATGACACCCACTGACCACCAGGGGGCAGACGCTCAATGCAGGAGCTGCTCCCTGGTGGTCAGTGTGCTCCCACAGGGGGAGCACCACTCAGCCAGAAGCCCTGAGCCAGGCTCATGGCTGTCGAGCACAGTGACAGTGGCGGGGGCCTCTCCTGCCTCTGCAGCAGTCAGACATCCCCCAAGGTCTCCCAGACTGCGAGAGGGCACAGGCCGGGCTGAGGGACGCCCCCCTGAGGGCACAAATTTCATGCACTGGGCCTCTAGTTATGTAATAAAAGTCCTCTTGCTTTGTGCATGGTTTAATCGGTCTTTACAAACTGAATTTTGGGTGGGTCCACCCTACTTCTTCAGGGTGACTACAACAATAGGTGCTGTGATCAGGATATTGAGACAGTGACCACCCATGGGGGAGTCCTTGTTCTTGCTTTGCTTGTTGACTGGCAAGCTGCCCTCTGAGCTTCTGCTTGCTGGCGAGCTCCTGCTCTGACCTGCGCTGCTCGTGCTGTGTTAGTGAGCCCTCCAAAGCCTTTGTAATGGATTTCCCTGACCTAAGTTGGAAGTTTCAATAGTTAATTGGATTTTAAGAACAGGAATATGGGATTCAGGTGGGGCTATTTCAGAGTGGCCTTGAGTCATGTACTTTATAGGTTGGACCTATCTGTGCATCTTAGAATGAAGTTGAGACTAATGCTGAGCTCAGGGGAAAGAGTACCGGTGTTATACACAGGCTCACTGTGTGGTCACTCATGTAAAAGCAGTCACTAGGGGGAAAAAGAGAATAAAAAAGGAGCCATGTGAAGTGCTGAGGCCTGCACTAAAGAGCAGATGGCTCAGCAGTCCCCTTACATTCCTGTTGCTGCTGCTGTCTACATCTCTGTCGTAACAAAAATGCTGATCCACAGAGTTATAGAGAAAACTCCATGGCATCTCTGTGGCACTGCGAAGGGGTTAATTCAAACACTACTTAAGCCCAGGGTCCTTAAATCCTATAAAGCAACCACTGCCATGGGGCAGCCTCCAACCCTGGTGGATACTGATATGCAGCTCTCTGTAAAATTTTATAAATACTAAAAGACCTGGAGCAAGGATTCATGCACTGGTGGGGTCCCACAGCCTGGCCTGCACCCTCTCGAAATCAGGTTTTGGCCTGATCCCCGCAGGCCTGGCCCGAGGGATGTAGTACTGCATGAAGCTGCAGGCGGCCAGGGAGGAGCCCGAGCCCTGGCCAGGCGCTGTGCCACTCCCACTCATCCTGGCCCACTGTGCCTGCCGCCACTGCCACCGCTCGCTCGGTAGCACTGCCACGGAGGCGGGAGAGGCTTGCGCCGCCACAGCTGTGCTCGCCAGCCATGAGCCCAGCGTCTGGCGCCTGTTGGTCAGCTGAGCAGTGCTCCCACTGTGGGAGCGCACTGACCGCCAGGGGCAACTCCTGCGTTGAGCGTGTGCCCCCTGGTGATCAGTGCATGTCATAGCAACCAGTCAAACAGTCGACCGGTCGACCGGTTGACCAGTCATTTAGGGATATATATATATATTACAGAGAACCCCCAGTAAATACAACAAAAGCTTAAAAAGAAAGAGGAGATAGGAAGGAGTGGGGAATAGAGAGAGAGGAAAAAAAACAACCAAAAACCTGGGTATAGCAGAGTAAACCACAAACTAAAACAGATGTCCACAGTTGGACTAATTTTGGAACTGGAAATCCAAAATTTACTAAAAGAATTTATACAACAAAAGAAAAAGGGGCACTGACTGACTGTTGTACCTCTACAACACAGCTTCCGAATTAACGCTAACATCTGCTTAAAGGCACCAATTAGCAAACGTTCATGGCCTTAATCAATACTGAGGTTCAAATTAAGTTATTCCCGGAGATCTCATTAAATTTAAACAATGTATCCCCTATAATATTCTATAATCTTAGGAAAATTACTGAACAAAATAGAAGATACAAATATGCTTCACTTCAACCACAAGAATTGTCATCTTGCCTAAATTTCCCAGTTATAGCACATAGCACCCATGGCCCTAAAATATCCCACAGTGAACATGAACACTCAATTATGAATAAATTTAATTAAAATAAAATTTGTAACACATACAAATTGGCTTGACAAAATGGAACCCCAGGGACCATACCTCCAATTAAAGTAGTTATTATGGCCCATTATAAATTAAAGCAAAGCCTGAAAAGATTGAAACTCGTTATACAAGCCCACTGCTTCTCCATTTAACAATCTATTTGACCTGTTTTTAAACCTGAAATAAATGACACTTCATAGTGGATTATGCAACCTTAAGGCTATGGTGCTACTCATTAAGGCCTCCGATACAGTATTATTGAAATTACTGACTCCATTAAATCAAAAACTGGAAAATAGTTTTGCTGTTGTAGATCTGGATAACATGTTCTGTTCAGTTGCTATTTCAACAGCCTCTCAGCCACAGTTTTCTTTTACTTCCAAAGGGACACAATACACCTTTACATGGTGGCTACCCATGGGGTTCCTCACAGCCTTGCCATCACACACAGTCTTTCCAGGCTAGATCTTACCTGTATCCAACTTTATCCAGGAGCTCAGATCTACCATGACATTGATGGCGTCCTCCTCTGGGAACATTCATTTGACACACTCACTCAGGAAATACAAAAACGTAGTGCTAGGCTCTGCCATCTTAAATTCCTAAAAATGATTTGGTAAACTGTGGGGTACTCCACCCCTGACACTGTCAAGAAATAGCTAATCATACTATCAGCGCCCATGATATTAAAAGAAGCCCAAGATCTTTGGGTCTCTTTTGGGTTCAGGAGGCCAAATATTCTTCATTTGAAAATGTAACTTAAGTTCATTTATGCTGTTACTTACAACTCAGTCCTCCTTCATTGGTGTCCCCTCCAACAAAAGGCTCTAGAATCTGTCCAAATTACAAACAAGTACTTCCATTAGAGCCCTCAGAGACGCCCTCACTGAGCAACTTCCTATTGTGCCTCCTGGAGTTTCTAGACCACTCACAATGGCTATAAGTTGCTCATGGGTTTTAATGCAAGAACTGCCCTCCTTGGCCTGCACACTACAGTATTAGAGTGGCAACTTCTGGGCACATGCTGGTCTCTCCTGAAAAGAGAAGCTCTCATTAGCCCTGACCCTTTGACCCCCAGCGCAGCTAGCGAGGTTTTCTTGCTACAGGATGGAGCCAAACTAGGGCCCTCTGGCATATCCCACCTACAAGAGTGGGTGGCCTCCCTGTCCTCAGTCCATTACCTGATGCCATAGTGCTGAAGATCACTCCGCTCCCAGACCCCTTTGCTCCCTAGGAAGTCCCTTGGGTCAACTGATGAACAGTAATGGGAGTTTTACAGATGGAAGCATGACCATCACATGTGACAGAGCTTGTTGGAGAGCTGCTGCTCTTCATCCTTTAACCAAAATGCCCCTGACAAAAGATGGGACCCAAGGCTCAGAACAATTAGACAAACTTCAGACAGTCATCTGACACCGGAAGCTCTGGTCAAAAGTTAGTCCCATTTGTACACTTTCACTCTCTGAGCCATTGCCTGACGGTCTGGTCCCTGCTCAATGTTGCCTCCTTTGAGGTAAAAAACAAACAAACTACCAAAAATTCTGGCTCTTTTGTGTCAGTCACCCAGACTATAAATCAAACTCACACATGTTTCCACACCTCCTGTAGCCACAATACGTGACCTCATCAAAGACAGTCCCTGTCCACTTTTGGAGTTTCAACCATTTCTGAGAGTGAAAAGGCAAGCATTTAGCTTCTCAGAACACACAAGGCTCTTGAACAAGGTGTTTGATGGAACTTTCACCTTCCTTTTACTGGCCTCAGGCTGCAGGCCTCATAGAGCACCAGCCTGGCTTACTAAACAAGTTCAAATTCAATTAAAAGATATAGAGCACATTTTAGTCATTAGTCAAATATCAGGGCTCTCCCTCTTCCCAGATGTAAGAAAGCTCACAAGAAAGCCCAGCGCTCCCTCCTTTGGAGCCCATGGGAAAGTCCAAACACACAAACACCTACCTGAGTCTGAAACACGCACGCTGCCCACACCCTGATCACAATAACTCCAGGTGAATCTCCTTTCCCTGCTCTCTCCAGGCCACTAAGCTCAACTGTGTAAGCAATAATTTTCATACTCTCTGGAGGTGTGTATGGCATCACCAACCTCCAGTAGGAAGGTGAGGCACTTGAGATTTTCCATTCTGTCATTGAAGTAACTATGCAGTCACCTCATTCGTGAAGTTCCAACAACGTGAAAACCAAAGTAGAGGGTTTTTAAACAATTTTATTAATCTTATGCAAAAGTGTCTGGAAGTGTGAACTGCCTTGCTTCTAGACCACAAAGCTACTTCATAAAAACACTGCTCTATAATATTTCACTTTACTTTACTATTAATCAAATTACCTCAGTATTTTCCTAATACTAAATGGACATTCAAACAATTTTGGTATGGGTTCGTCCATATCTCCAAGGTGGTTCCATCAGGGATAGTTTAACACAAGCAGTATAATACTCGTTCTCTAAAACTACAAAACATTACTGATAAAAATCAGAATACACAAGTGTCCATGGATTAGAATACTGATATTGATAAGATGACAATACTTCCCAAATTGATGGACAGACGCAACGCAATCCTTATCAAAATCCTAGCTGGCTTCTTTGCAGAAACTGACAAGCTGATATTAATTTCATAGCACACAGAATAGCCAAAATAATCTTGAAAAACAAGAACAAAGTTAGAAGGCTCACATGTTCCAATTTCAAAACTTAGTTTAAAGCTACAGTAATCAAGTCAATGTAGCACTAATACAAAGATAGACATATAGCTAAATATAACAGAATTGAGATTCCAGAAATAAACCCAACATTTTACAGTCAATTAAATTTCAACAAGGCTGCCAAGACCATCCAATGGGGGAAAACCAGTCTTTTCCAGAAATGGTGCAGGGACAACTGGATACACATATGCATAAGAAGGGTGTTAGAGTACTATCTCATATCATGTTAAAAACAACTCAGTGGATTAAAGACCTCAGTGTAGGTGCTAAAACGATAAAACCCCTAGAAGAAATCAAAGGTATAAATATTCACGGCTTCAGATTAGGCAATGATTTCTTATATGTGACACAAAAAGCATAAGCAACAAAAGAAAAAATAATTGAACTTCATAAAAAGTAAAAGCCTGTATGCTTCAAAGGATGCTAACAAGAATTTTGGGGGGAAACAACAACATAAAAATGGGATAAAATATTTTCAAATTATATATCTGATAACTTTTAGTATAAAATGTATAAATAACTGCGTAACTCAGTAATGGAGAGAAAATAACCAAATTTTTAAATGGGCAAAGGATTTCAATAGACATTTCTCCAAAGAAAATATACAGATAACTACTAAGCATATGACAGGATGCATAACATCTTTAGCCATCAGAAATGTAAATCAAAATCACAATGCTATACACTTCACACTCACTAGAGTAGCTATGATAAAAAAGACAGACATTAACAAGAGTGGATGAGGGTGTGGAGAGAGCAGAACCTTATACACTGCTAGTGGGGATGTAAAATGGCGCAGCCCCTTTGGAAAACAGTCTAGTAGTTCCTCCGAAGGTTAAACAGAGCGGTGCTATATGACAGAACAATTTTACTTCTACATGTGAAATGAAAGAATTTCTCTACTTGTAGTGGTATTATTCATAATAAAAGGTGGAAACAGTGACACACGAACTCTTGAATGGATAAGCAAAATGTGGAATGCCAATTCACTGGAATATTTTTCAGCCACAACAAGGAAAGAAGTACGGACACATGCTACCATATGGATGAACCCTGAAACATTAAGCATGTGAAAGAGGACAGACACAAAAGGTCACATATTCTATGACTCCATTATATGAAATGCCCCGAATAGGCAAATCTACAGAGACAGAAAGCAGATTAGTGGTTGCCAGGGGCTGGGATTTGAGTGCCTGAAAATGGGCACAGGGTTTCTTTCTTCATGGAGTCATGAAAATGTTCTAAAATGTTGCCTCCTTTGATTGTAATGTTGTTTGCAAATTCTGTGAATATACTAAAACCATTGAACTATGTCCTCCAAAAGGGTGATTGTATGTAATATATGAATTATATCTCAATAAAGCTATTATATTAAAACAAAAGCTTAAGAGCATAAACAATTCTTGCCTTTAGTTCAGTAACAGGCTTACATTACCTGTAGCAATGGCTGTTTTCCCAACTCTGTCTCAGAACCTTTGCTTTCAAAAGTCCTCTGTCAGACACAGCAGGTCTGTCACTGTGAGCCTCCACCGAACCCCTCAAACAGGCAGGTGGAAGAAATGCTTATGCAGCACATCAAAGGCATTTCCAAACACATATAACCATAGTGGAAAAAGTAATTAAAATAACTTCAACAATTAATAAACATTTAAAAAACCCTCTAAAATAAAATATTAAAATCCTACACAAAGAAGCTCTCTCTTATTTTTATCCAACAATATTTTACAAAAAAAAGATAAAAGAGATTTTGCTGCTATTGAATGCTTTAAAAATGTGTTGCTCTTTCGAAGTAATACTCTTTTTCTTTTGAAAGGTAAGTCCTTTGAAGATTGAAGATCTTCACATTTCAAACCTGAAGAATTTTATTTGTTCTTGTTTTCTTTTGTTATTGACTGTCATTTACGTATAATTCTATAAAGCTGGAAACCTCTCAGTCAACTAGAATTAGATTATAGTGCTTCTCAGGTTAAATATTATATTGATAAAAGATCCATCCATCATTATCCAACATTACTGACGTCCCAAGCAGTAAAATAAAGACTTTAAGAAAATAAGTGCATATTATTCCAATTCAACATTGACAAGGCCCTTCTCAATTTGCTGTGGGAAATTCAGAATCAAGGATGGAGTGGTCCCCACCTGGGGCTCACAACCTGCTAGTGGGGAGGCACCAGCCAAACAGAAAGGGGAGAGTGGGGCCGAGTATCACCTTACTACTTAAAGGGTTAAAGAGAATAAAACGGGGTAGAGAAAACATTGTGCTTAGCAGATATCTTGCAGAGAGCTTGCAGCCTTGAGCTCGGCATAGCTTAGATAACCACTGGACATCTGGCACTGGGAGGAACCAAGGACAGGACCTGCCAGTCAAGCTCTGTGCGTCAACAGAAACTGCTTGCAGCCAGCAGAAGCTAATAAAAACCTGCCTCTCCCTTTAGTCGCTGATGAATCCTTTTTCAGACTCAGCCCGTCTGCACCCAGACACCTGAAATAAAATTTCTTTTGATGCATTATGGCCTCATGTCATTGGTGCGTGACACCAGCCCACTCCAAACCTTTCACTACTATGGGAAGAAAATAATTAAATAAACACAAAATCATCAAGTAGACCAATTCAGAGTTTTTATTCAAGGCCTATTTTTCATAACAATTTTATTTTTTTCTGGTGTATTCACATGTACAGGGCAATACATTATTTGAACCAAGTTATTTTTTTAATATATTTTATTGAAAGAGAGAGGGATAGAGAGTTAGAAACATCAATGAGAGAGAAACATCGATCAGCTGCCGCTGCACACCTCCTACTGGGGATGTGCCCACAACCAAGGTACATGCCCTTGACTGTAATCGAACCTGGGACCTTTCAGTCTGCAGGCCAACGCTCTATCCACTGAGCCAAACTGGTTAGGTCTGAACCAAGTTATTTTTTAATGTTTCTATAGTTCTTCCTAGTTGCTTTTAAACAATTTCTTCTTTCACAGATATTTTGTTGAGAGGTGGTGTGCTTTGTTCAAATGACTGAGAAACTATTCCTTTCTTGCTTTGCTCAGGAATATGAATAAACATCAGCTTTCCTTCATACTGGGGAAAGTGACCAAAATTCTTTAATAAACTACAATGCTCCCACAGAAGAAATAAGGACACAATTAAACAAAGCAAGGAAAGTGGCATCTTTCAGAATGTACTAAAGATCTGGGTTTGATATGATTACCACCAAGTGTGTAATCTCAGGCCAGACTCAAACTCTCTGAGCCTCAGTTTTCTCACCTGAAAAATTAGGATAAAACCATCTATCCATTTTAATCCATTTTAGTGACAGAAGAGAAATTGCATCTAAAGTGCATATAACATTGCCCAGCATGTAGTAAACAGCCAGTAAATTATAGGCATTGCTATTATTGCTATCATTAATGCCGCTGTTGTTACAATTGCAAAAAGAATATGGGTCAAAGTACATGCTAACTAACTCCCAGGATGGCTCTCCAGTGATTCTCACCTGTGAATCAGGCATGTGACATAAAATACTGGGTAAGTGATAGACTGTTAGACTGTGACTTCTAAGTCTAGGTCAAAAAAGATATATTGCAGAGTCCTCTTTGGACTCCTGGATTGCTCTCTCGGGAAGCCAGCTATGCCATCAGGATGTTTAAGCAGCCTGGTGAGAAACTGGGGACTCATGCCAACAGCAGCACCAACTCACCACCCATGTGAGGAATGACTTCATCTTGGAAGTGAGTCCTCCATCCTTAGTCAAGCCTTCAGATGACATAAACTTAACCAAATATGACTGCAAGCTCACAAGAGGCTCCAAGCTCAGAGCATCCAGCCAAGCTGTTCCCAAATTCTTGACCTACAGAAACCATTAGATTATAGATGATTATTGTATTTTAAGCCACTATGCTCTGGGGTGACTTGTTATTCAGGAACTATAACTGATACAGTATTGGTACCTGGAAGAGGGGTGCTACCATAACAAGAATGTAATGATGGAGGAGTAGCTTTGGAACCAGGCAGTGTAGCAGCTGTAAGGAACTTGAAGGGAGCATTTGTGAAAGCCTAAAAAGTTTCAAAGGAACGTTTAGCATAAGCCTATGGCCTTGGAAAAGCTGGCAGTGAGGGCTTAAAGAAAAGTGAGAAAACTGATGGGAAGTGAATCCTTGTTATTCAGTTGCAGAAAGTTTAGCAACTAACATACTGATTATGAAATGTAGAAATCATATCTTACTAAGTAGCTAATTGAGTAACTTGGCTACTGAGATTTTGAGATAGAGTGCTGAAAGCGCTACCCAGCTTCTTACTCTTGTGATAAAAGGGAAGAATATGAGGATACACTAAATACGTTAAAATAAAGGAGCTGTTAAACATAAAGGAGCGAGGCCCAGCCAGCATGACTCAGCGGTTGAGTGTCAACCCATGAACCAGGAGGTCATGGTTCGATTCCTGGTCAAAGTATATGCCGGGGGTTGTGGGTTTGATCCCCAGAGGGGGGCGTGCAGGAGGCAGCCGATCAATGATTCTCTCTCATCATTGATGTTCCTCTCTCTCTCTCTCTCTCTCTCTCTCTCTCTCTCTCTCTCTCCCATCCTCTCTGAAATCAATAAAAATATTTGGGAAAGAAAACCTAAAGGAATTAGGACTTGTTGAAAATTCCCAGATCATATCTCTGCTGCTATTGGCAAACATGGTCTAGTGATGAAGCCAAAGATATAACTGTAAAATACTTTGATAAGACTTCAGAAAGATCTAAGGCAGTGCCCTAAATAATTGTTAATTCATAAGGCCTCAAGGAAGTTTAAGGTTACTGTCCCTCAGTAGCCTAAGAAAAAGCCCAAGGCAGAGAAAGGTTTATTTTCAAGTGAATTTTGGGTATGGCTGTTGTCAAATGAAGTTAACCCAACAATATTCATAAAAGACATAAAAAATTTTAGAGAATTATATTAAGAGAAATACTTCCAGCTTACACTGAAATAGTGAAGAGACAATACTAAATGAAAGGAGGTCTTTAGACATTCAAACTTCCACATGCAGGAAGCAGGCTGAGAAAACCCCTAAAATGCAAACCTTTCATTGAAGAGGAAGGCAAAGAGAGAACCAAGAGCCAGAGGACAAGGCCAATAGCCTTAAAAAATCATTATCAGACAGCGGTGCAACTTGGCCCTAATCAAGGTACTACCAACATGTACCTGCTACATTTTAGAATTGCTAAGGACCAGTGACTCCTCTCACTGTGTGCCTCACATTATGCTCCCTTGTTTCTAATTGGGAGAGTCTATTGAAGTTATCCTATGCTTGTTACACCACTGCCTATTGGGTGGCTGGAGGGGAAATTCATTTTTTTAGATAAAAGATTTTTTGTTCAAGAGGAACTGCATTCAAGGAGCTATACTCAACTATATTTAAGTGTTTCCATTCATTCCTGGACCTGATTCAGATGATGACATTCTGGATGTTGAGCTGATGTAAAGGATGAGACTTGGGGGGCCATCGATGGGGTGAGTGTTTTTTGCATGTGGGAGGGACATAAATCACCGGAAGCCAGTGGTAATCAGCCTCCAATATGCTCTCTGCTGCAATGATCATCATCTAGTATCCACACCCTGTGCCATTCCCTCCCACAGTGAGGCAGGGCAGACTTTTGTGACTAGTAGAATACGGAGGGTATGAAACTTCTTAGGTTATATTGTAAAATACATTGCAGCTTCTTCTTGGGTCTCTTGGACTGCTCTCATTTGAGGAAGCCAACCACCATGTTATAACATCTTTGTGTAAAGAGACCCACGTGGAGGGAACCGAGGCTTCCTGCAATAGCTAGTACCAACTTGTTAGCTACGTGAGTGAGCCACTTTGGGAACGGGTCCTCTGGCCACCAGCCTTCAGATGACAGATGCTCAGCTGACATGTGACTCTCAGGATTTAAGGACAGGCTTGATGCAATGGGCTTTCTCTCCATCAGGACAGTGATGTCTCAGCTTTACACACTTAGCTTTAAACATCCCACATTTGGGAAACCCCTCAGCACCCAATATGGCTCACCAAAATGGCTGACCACCAACACTTATAACTCCCAGGCTTAACTAGCAACTTCAACAATACATAATAGAATTGCTGTAAATCTGGATAGAGGTGGAAAAGTCCCTCAGCGTGAGGAGTGATGAAAATGACAGGCATGCCTAGAGTAATGATATGGAATAAACTGCCAACCAGAGAGTAGGGTAAATTCTCTAATAACTGGTGGTGATTTCAACATCTAGGCAAAACCAATCACTAACATTTAAAAGAGAAGCTCCAGTTCTGGGATAACAGAATAGCCACATACAAAGCAATGTGGTTGGACCCCTACCTCACTTCATATGTGACACTTAACTCAAAATGGATGACAGTTTTAAATTTAAGAGATAAAATTATAGCTGAAACCGGTTTGGCTCAGTGGATAGAGCGTCGGCCTGCGAACTGAAAGGTCCCAGGTTTGATTCTGGTCAAGGGCATGTACCTTGGTTGCGGGCACATCCCCAGTAGGAGATGTGCAGGAGGCAGCTGATCGATGTTTCTCTCTCATCGATGTTTCTAACTCTCTATCTCTCTCCCTTCCTCTCTGTAAAAAATCAATAAAATATATTTTTAAAAAAGAGAGATAAAATTATAAAACTCTTAAAGAAACATAGGCATAAATCTTCATAAACTTGAGTTAGCGTAAGCCTCTTAGATATGATAACAAAGGCATAGGCTACAAAAATAAATAAATAAATAAATTGAACATTATCAAAATTAAAAACTTTCTCTTTTTTTCTTTCTTTTTTCTCTTTTTTTCTTTTTTTTGGCTTAAACAACAGACATTTATTTCTCATGGTCCCGGAGGCTAGAAGTCCAGATTAAGGTGCAGGCAGATTCAGTATCTGTGGGAGCCCTCTTCCTGGGTTACAGATGGCCACCTTCTCATCATTCCTTGTATCATCTTTCCTTGGTAAGCATGGAAATTATGGGTACAGACCTTTTTTATTTCAAAGAACTCAATTAATAAAGTGCAAAGACAGCCACAAAATGGTAAAAAAAATATCATAAATCATATACGTGATAAGGGAATTGTATTGAAAGTATACAAAAACTCTTAAAACTCAACAAGAAAAAGACAATCCAGTTTAAACATGGGCAAAGGATCAGAATATACACTTTTCCAAAGACATAAAAATATCCAACAAGCACATGAATTTTCCAAGAAGCACATGAACTCATGCTCAACATCATCAGTTATCAGGGAATGTAAATCAAAACCATAGCGAGATGCCACTTTTACATCAAGACGATGGTTAGCTTTTAACAAGTGTTGGAGAGGTTGTGAAGAAATTAGAACCTTCAAGCACTGATGATGGGATATAAAATGATATGACTACTTGGAAAAGAGTCGGATAGCACTTTAAAAGATTAAATACAGAATTATCTACCATATGACCCAGCAATCCAACTCTTAGGGATATATCCAAAAGGAAAAAAATATATATCTACACAAAAACTTGTACACAAATGTTCATAGTGACATAATGAATAATATTCAAAAAGTGACTAAGCAGCCCACGTGTTTACTATCTAATGAATTTATAAATAAATTGTGATATATCCACACAATGGAATATTATTGAGCAATAAAAAGGAATCATTATAGAATGAATTGTGTTCTCCAAAATGCATATGTTAAATCCATAACCCTCAATATAACTATATTTGGAGATAGACTTTTACGGAAATGATTAAGGTTAAATGAGGTCATAAGGGTAATCCAATAGGACTGGTGTCCCTTTTTTTATTGTTGTTACTCCTCACCCAAGGATATTTTTCTGCTGATTTGTAGAGAGTGCAAGGGAGGAGGAGAGACAGAGAAACATCAATGTGAGAGAGACACATCGATTGGTTGCCTCCCACACAACAGGGGCTGGGGATTGAGCCTGCAAGTGAGGTATTGCCCTTGACCAGAATTGAACCCAGGACCCTTCAGCCCTCAGGTTGATGCTCTAACCACTGATCAAACTGGCTAGGGCAGGAGTGGTGTCCTTATATGAAGAAGTAGAGAAACTGGAGATCTCTCTCTCTCACTCGATCCACTCATGCAAAGAAAAACCATGTGAGGATTCAGTGAGAAGGTGGCTATCAGCAAACCCAGGTGAAAGGCCTCACCAGACACCAATCCTATCGACACCTTAATACCTCGGACTTCCCTAGCCTGCAAAAATGGGAGAAAATAAATTTATTTTGTTTAAGCCCCCCAGTCTGTGATACTCTACTATGACAGCCTGGGCTGACTAACACAGGAATAAAGTACAGACACATGCTACAAACTGAATGGCCTTTAAAAACATTAAGGCAAGTGAAACGAACTAGACACAAAAGACCACATATCACATGACTCCATTATATGAAATGTCCGGAAGAGGCAAATCTATAAAGATAAATATAGAAGATTAGTGGTTGCCAAAGGCTGGGGTTTGGGAAAAATGAGGAGTGCCTGATAATGAGTACGTGGTTTCTTTCTTTTTAAAGTCATGAAAATGTTCTAAAATCCAGTGTGGTGATGGTTGCACAACTCTGTGAACAGGCTTAAAACCACTGATCTTGCACTTTAAGGGGGTGAATTGTATGGAATATGAGTTATGTCACAGTCAAGTCATTATCTAAGAGAGAGACAGGGAGTTAGCTGGCTAGTTAACTAGCTCTCAGAAAGAAAAATAAAGAGACAAGATAGAAGACACAGAAAATTAAGTGGAAGACAGATGACAGATTGGTCCTTCTGGATCCAAAGGATAGATGACTAAAATAGAGGCCTTTGTGGTGTGAGCGCGCAGCACAGCCACCTGAGACTAGCACAGGGGCGGAGAATGAAAACTGCCTCAAGGAGAGGGAAAGTGAAGCGGAGGGGGAAGGAGAACAGGACAGCAGATCCTCTGACTTTACTCAGTTCAGCTGAATTCAAGAAACACCAAATGAACACACACCGACGTCTTGCTAGCTCCTGCAAAATAAAAATGAATAGGATCCAGTCCCTGCTAACATCCGCATCAGATGCACATGCAGAAAATCACAATAAAGTGTGCTCAGTGACATGGCAGAAGCAAGAACCAGAGCTGTGGGAGCTAAAGCGGGGGAGCCCGAAGCCCAGACTGGGCTGAAGGAATGGGCTGTTGGAAGGGGTAAACTGAGCTGGAGCATAAAGGAGGGACAGAGCAAGTGGAGTGAGGACTAAAGAAGGGAGGAGGGTGTCTCAGGGAGGAAGCTGCTTGAGGAAGGCAGGAGGAGCCAGGTCTGCTGGGGGCAGGTAGGCTGGGAGAACATTAAGGTGCTCGGTCTTCTCTCCTGACAGCAAGGTAGAGCCACTATAAAGCATTAAGGCCAGGGCTTGTTTTTCTATGGAGGACTAAGAGGGGCAAGACTGGAGGCAGGGAAATCAGCTGGGCTCCAGCAGCAAGGGAGAGAAGTCCATGTCTGAGAGCAGGGTGGAGTGGAACCAATGGATTCCTTATAAAATCAGCAGGTCTTACGGATTGACAGGGGTGGAGCTGGGGCAGCAGTGGTAGTGGTGAGTAACAGTAACGATTAATCTCTTTGTTATAGGAACAAGAAAGAGCCTACATACCTGAAAAATCTCTGAGGAGACCATTACAGTTAAGCCATGCCCCACTGAGATCATGCGCACCTGAAAATGCAACACTTCGTAGGAACTTTAGGAAAATCCTCTCACTCCAAGGAGAGCGTCGGGAAGCTTTGGTCAGAAGAGCCCAGGGAAGGTGCTCCCACAGAGTGGCTGGACAGCCTGGGGTCACTCCCTGCGATCAGAGAAGCAAACCCCAGAAAGGCGCCTAAGAAAGAAGAGCGGAGTGGACCCACGATGCCTGAACGGAACAGGGAGGGACTAGGAGGAGGGGAGGCTTAGATCCCATGCTTTTGATAAAAACTCAGTCTAGCCAGAGGTAAAGAATACCAAAACAAAACAAAACGAAAAAATCTATTGCTAACCTCATTACAGATGTGTTCATAATGTAGGAATGATGAGCAGAGGAAAACTTAGCTGAGCTGGCATTATTTAATATCCAGGCCAGAAAAAGAAACTAGTGAAAGTTGTTTGGTTTTGTTAATTTTTTGGAGTTATGAAGCCATCGGTCCGAGGTAAAAGAGAACCCTGAGCTAAAGGAGCAATACTTAATCTGCAAAAACGAACAAACCTATTTAAGCAGTATCTTTCATTGAGACCCAAATCTTGAGTTTTATTTTCTTCAAAGAATCTATAAAACAGATTAGAACTGGATTATTAGAATAACAGGGATCTGAGGATCTTCATTTGCATTTCTGTTTAGATCTTGTTTACCACCTAAAGTGACTGTATTTAATCCAGAGATTCGCTAATCACTAGTGACTTGTTTTCCACCACATTAGAATAAAACAACCACTAGGAGAGTTGACCTGTACATATTCATATG